>NW_017962978.1:2232141-2315756 GCF_001890905.1 Aspergillus aculeatus ATCC 16872
CTCCTCTCCCTCCTCGTCCTCCTCCTCCTCCCACCCCCCCCCCCTCCCTTCCCATCCTACCCCCATTTTTCCCTCCCCGCTTCGTTGAGAAACTCCATCTCCCCCCCCTTCAACCGTCCAATGCTCACCGGACTTCTTTGTCAACCTCAATTTACATTTCTGAACATCCAGAAGAGAGCCTCATCACCACCGGTCCTTCATACAACAGATACTATTCCACCACGCCTGTCTGTCGGCTTTGTGTTGTAGCTCCGAAACAGGGACCTAGGGGTGCCCTTTTGAGCTGCAGGTTGCGAATCCCCGTTCCTCGATTTGAATTTCGCCAGTTATCCCACCGCCACACTCCTCCAAGCGACTTGAACCTTGACCTTATCCCCGTCTCGAAATTTGTGTTTTTCTTTGTATCCAACACTCCGCTCTCTAATCTGCCGAACGGCGGCCTGGACGCCATGAGCAATACCACCTCTTCCCCTACCTCCGTGCTTGCTACAAACACCTCTTCCCGCACAAATTCTTCCGCATCCACCGCAGGTACCAAACGCAAGCGCAATGTCGTAGGGAAATACTATGCCGTCAAAGCGGGCTATCAGCCGGGGGTTTACTACAGCTGGACCGATTGCCTGACCCAGGTAACTGGGTACAAGGGAGCCGTTTGTAAGTCGTGAACGACCCTAGTCGCGCGGTCGCTGACTGACAACCATACCAGTCCAGGCATTTTCTTCTTTCGATGATGCGAAAGCCTTTCTCACGGGGGCCACCGTTGGCGCCGGTCGCGGCGGAAACAACTCAAGCTCCGATCCCCCCAGATATTACGGCGTCCAGCGCGGGAGAGTGCCCGGGGTCTACACCGACTGGTCAAAGGCGCAGGAACAGATTAAAGGGTTCACCAAGCCGCGATACAAGAAATTTGCGACCAGAGAGGAAGCCGAGGCATTCGTGAACGAAGACCAAGGAAACAGCGCCACTTTCGCAAAGGCCGCAAAGTTATCGGGGGCACCAGGTCTGACAGACGCGGTTCCGACGGATGCGCATGGCGTAGCTTTTGAGCCAGGAACCGGACCTTTACCTCCTGGGACCACGGACGGATTTGATCCGAATGTGCTTCTGGATCCCACCACTGGGAAAGTGATCTACAAATCTGCGGATCAGAAGGCTGCCACAAAGCTACAGTCGAATGCTCCCCCGGGGATGTTGCGCATCTACACCGACGGTAGTTCCCTCAAGAACGGGAGAGCGCTGGCTTCAGCGGGTGTGGGCGTATATTTCGGCCCAGGAGATTCAAGGTTAGTGACTTACCAAGAGATCATTTGTGTCCTTTCGAGCTCCCGGCTGCAACACGCTAAGATCGCCAAGTTTCACTAACTCTTCATCACTCAGCAGAAATGTGTCCGAGCCTCTACAGGGTAGCCGTCAAACAAACCAACGAGCGGAATTGACTGCAATCCTTCGAGCTCTTGAAATTGCTCCCCGCCATCGGGATGTAACCATCTTCACAGATAGCCAGTATTCCATCAAGTGCGTGACACTCTGGTATCGCAAATGGCGACAGAATAATTGGATGACAGTGGGCAACAAACCCGTGGACAATAAAGATCTGGTCGAGTCGATTTTGTCCAAAATTGACGAGCGCAACGAGCTGAACGTCCAGACCTTATTCGAATGGGTGAAAGGTCACAGCTCGCATCCAGGCAACGAAGCTGCCGATCGCCTGGCTGTGAATGGCGCCCAACGTGGAGTGGCCGAGAAGGCTGCGGCGATGGCAGCAGCAGCCAAAGAGATCCCGGATGATCTGTTTGATGATGATAATGACGATGACGACGATTTCTAATGGAGAATCTACTCAGCTGAATCCTGGATGGAATGGTGCATTGAACAATGCTCCGCGCTGGTCTGCTGTTGTGCTGTTGTGGTACTTGATTTGCGTTACATTCGAGTAACTCCGTTATACCTTCAATGTGTATTTAGCTTTCTACACTGACAGATTACCCCTGGAGGGAGAGATACCAATGGACTACACTGGATGCTTAGCTGCCCGAATGTTGATTTCTGAACACATGTGGATGGGTGCATACATAGGCCTACAAGAAAAGTTAGGCTCAAAGCGGGATGGGAGTTTGCTTTAGGTAGTAGTAGTAAGTAACTCCGTAGTTGGCCAAGCCTTAAGAATAATAGCCGCCGGGTCTTTCCTCCCACTACCGAACTGGCCCCCAAACTTAACCTATTCCTTCTTCCTTATTCCACACTCCGGATTACCTTGTCAATATATCTATTTAGGATCTCACCAGGACCCCATTAGGACCTCACGCGTTGCTTGAGCTGATTGCTTCGGCACTCTTACCCTCTCTTTGCTCTGTGTCACCCTCTCTTGCCATCGAGTCTAAACCCCGCTCACTGCTTGCTTCCCCACCAACCGTCAATCTGGCTGCTGCGAAATCCTCGATTAATCGAATGATCCAAGGACGCCACCACGCAGTCACAAGTGCTCTTACTATGATTGAATAACACGTGCTTGTGGATTTTGACATACCTAGACCCTCAGAAGAACAAATACCGACGAAATTGTCTCTCAAAGCCGGTAGTTCTTACCCGGAGACTGACTGACCGCCACCCATGCCTACCCTATCGTTGATCAATTTCAACATAGTCTGTGCGACGTTAGGGGGATTCATCTCCCTCTTTGGACTAGTCTCCTACTTATTCAAGGAGAGATTGTACCTGTCTGAAGCCTGTGCGTCATCATTTTAGACAGCGATTGATGCGCCAAAACCAAGACTGACACTTCGTAGTAATCTCCTTGCTTGCGGGAGTCATCTTCTCCCCGCATGCTGCCAACTTCATTCGACCCGAGGAGTATGCCCTCGGGTCGGAGCAGAACCTGGGGGAAATAACTATGTACTTCACCCGGCTTGTACTAGGGGTCCAGCTCGTCCTAGCCGGGGTGCAGCTCCCCAAACGGTACCTGCAGCTGGAATGGAAGAGTCTATCTCTGCTCCTGGGACCGGGCATGGCGGCCATGTGGATGTGCAGCAGTCTAGTTGTCTGGGCCATGGTCCCGGAATTCCCGTTCTTGCATGCCCTCATCGTGGCCGCCTGTATCACCCCGACGGACCCGGTGCTTTCAAACTCGATCGTCAAGGGCAAATTCGCCGATAAGCATGTGCCCCGTCCGCTGCAGCGCATCATCGTCGCGGAGTCCGGGGCCAATGACGGCCTTGGGTACCCATTTCTGTATTTCGGCCTGTATCTGCTCAAGTATGTCGAGATGGGAGGTGAGGCCTACAGTGGTGGTGCGGGGAAGGCCATAGGGCTATGGTTCTATGAGACCTGGGCGTATACCGTGCTCTTGAGTGTGGTCTATGGCATCACGGTCGGTTGGATCTCCCGCGAGCTGCTCCATTGGGCAGAGGAGCACCATTACGTGGATCGAGAGAGTTTTCTCGTTTTCGCTATCGCTCTTTCGGTAAGCTCGAGCGTCAGTCGGATTGCGTGCACTGCTGATTTCAGTTGCAGTTGTTCATTGTCGGTACTTGTGGGTTGATTGGGACCGATGATCTGCTTGCCTGCTTTGTGGCTGGTAATGTGTTTACGCAAGAGTAAGAGACCGCTTTCCTGATACTTCAGCTGGTACTGACGGAATAGCGACTGGTTTCGACTTGAGACCATGGACGACTCATTGCAACCCACTATCGATATGCTTCTCAACTTGGCGGTCTTTATGTGGTTTGGCGCCGTCTGCCCCTGGTCGTCGTTCCTCAACAACAGTGTCATTCCGATTTATCGGTTGATCTTTCTGGGAATTCTAATTCTGCTCGTCCGTCGCATGCCAATCGTGTTTGCCATGCACAAGTATATTCACCAGATCGAACATCTCTACCAAGCGGGGTTTGTGGGCTTTTTCGGACCCATCGGCGTGGGAGCCATTTTCTACTTGTCGGTATGTCGGGAATTCCTGCAGGGAGTTACAGCCAACGGCACCGTGCGGGAAGACGCGCAAAAGCTTTCCGAGGCAGTCGATGTCATTGTGTGGTTCCTGGTCATCTGCAGCATCGTGAGTAGTCCTTTAAATCCGGCTACGTCTTACCTTCTCGTGGAGACCTGCTTCTCTAACCCAATCTGCAGGTTGTGCATGGCCTCTCTATTCCGCTGGCTAAAGCGGGCTACCATTTGCCCCGAACAATCTCGCAGGCTCTCAGCACCAGCGCGACCCAAGAACAAGATCCTATTCCCATCGAAAACATCAGCTTCACCCATAGTACCGCGACGCGCAACTCAGAATTGTCGCACAGTCGGGGCCGTAAACGCGGTGCTGGGACCACGTCCAGGGATCCACCCCCGCAAACATTCTTCCAGATTGGCCGCCCAGTGGTTCCGACTACATCTCTGCGTGATCAAATCGGGGTTGGTGGTGCGGACGAGCCCGCTCGGCCGGTGAATCTGGTCACTTATGATAACGAGGCTGGAAATGCGGCTTAAGGTGTGGTGGTGGGGCTGCAGGGGGAGCTGAAGCCTGGAGGTGTGGGGCACTGGCCAATAATGCGCTGTGTGGCTGGTCGATCATAGATGGATGATACGAGGGCGTAGGATGGGAGTGGAGATCGTATCAAGAAGAATGTTTGTATATGAAGGTGTTCATGATGCTGACATGAGGCAGCCGGAATGAGGGGAACAACTGCTGTATATACCTTATATTCTGGTTTGTGATTGAAGAAACTGTAGGTACTTGGCATGAAATATTGAGGTGACGGTGTGATAGTTCTCTTCCTTGTGTCGATCACGGTGAGTGATTTCGGCCGATCCAAGTCAGATCGTTGAAGCTTAATCAATAGTTCAGTCCAAACTACACCCCCACCCACTTGACCTGTGTCTCGGTTTCTTAAGAACCCTCAATCTTCAGCTTCGTGCTTCCCACCTTCTTTTCCTTCTTTTCATGTCATCACACAACACCATGACCATGGAAGAAGACTACGACACCCCGATCACCATCGTGGGCGCTGGCCCCGTAGGCATGCTTCTGGCCTACCGCCTCAACCAATTCAACATCCCCTTCCTTATCGCCGATCAGAACACTCAGACCACCAAATGGCCCAAGATGGATCTGACCAACTGTCGCTCCATGGAGATCCTGCGCGTTATGGGTTTGGCCGACGACTACCGCGCCCAGGAAAACAGCGTGCCTGTCTCCACCGACTTCGACACGCAGTTCGTGACCCGGATCATCGGACCAGAGAGCAAGCTCCTAGGCACTTGGGTAAGCTCAATCCTCATACACTCACTTCACATCTCTTTGTGCGCTACCCGGGCCAGTCCCACTAACTCACGCGCAAAACAAGCCCGTCCCCTCCGTCACCACCCAGCGGGAGTTCAGCCGCCAGACCAACGACGGCACTCAACCCGCCGAACCGGGCCAGCGCTGCTCGCAAGTCATCTTCGAGCCGTGGATCCGGAAGCTCATCCTCGCGCAAGCCGACACCGGCAACGCGGCGATGCAGATCCGTCTAGGATGGAAGTACCTGCACCACGACGAAGACGCGACGACCGGGGTGGTGTGGACGACCTTCCTCGATGTTGCGACAGGTGTCGAGCATCGCGTGCGCAGTCGCTACCTTGTCGGCACGGATGGAGGAGGCAGTCGCGTGCGTCACGCTGCGGGCATCCGCATGCTCGGAGGACCGATGTACGTTTCACCCTGCCCTCAATCTTCCCTCGATCCCCTCCCCATTGACATGAAGCCCAGGCCCATGCGCTTCTACCTCGTGCACTTCCGCTCCCAGGAACTGGCGCGCTCGTTCCCCTTCGGCCGCTGTTGGCATATCTTCTCCACGAACGGGGGGTTCATCCTCGACCAGGACGATAAGGATACCTTTACCGCGCATTTCCCCGTCCACTTGCTCCCGGAGGGGGAGGAGATCGACCCGAAGGAAGTGGTGTATCGAACTCTCGGGGGCCCGCTTCCCAGTCAGAAGGCGGTGATCCAGATCGATGAGATCCTGGTGCACAGTGCCTGGACCCCGAATTTCAGTATCGCCGAGACGTATCTTAGTGAGGGTGGGCGAGTCGTGCTTGCGGGTGATGCGGGTGAGTTTGATTATCCCTTTTCCCTTCCCAGGCGGCAGTACACCTATACCTCGGGACTGCACACATCACCTTTCCTCCGATGTACCTTCTGATACACCCCCTGCTACCTACCTTCCATGACCCCAACACCTCACACCACCTACTCCAAACTACGATAACCTCCCCACTAACACAAAACCAAAATCAGCCCACCGCACCCCCCCGCACGGCGGATACGGTCTCAACAGCGGCCTAGCCGACGCCTTCGACCTCGCCTGGCGCCTCGCCGCCCTCATCCAATCTCCAAGCTCCTACGGCGGGCCCTTGCTCCTGCAATCGTACACCCTCGACCGACGTCCGGCCATGATCCGAGCCCTGGCGCGCTCGCACCGCCACCTCCTCGAACATCTCAAGCTGGCCGCGATGTTCCCGGACCCCGTTGGCATTCTGGAGCGGGACGACGACGACGACCCGGAGGCCGCCGCGCTGAGGCAGAAGATCCGCGCGTTTCTGGAGGGGTCTGGGCCTGAGACGCTGGATCGCGGGGTGGAGTTGGATTTGAGGTACGGGTCTTTTGGGGTTTGGGGGGATGACGATGATGATGTCGAGAAGGAGCGGGCCTGGGAGGCGGAGAGCTATGTTCCTTCAACAAGGCCGGGGCGTAGGGTTCCTCATGTTTTCTTGCGGGGCTTGGAGGGTGAAGAGCGGGATGGGCTGCTGGGGAAGGAGAGGAGTATCTATGATGAGTTTGGGCCGGCGTGGAGTCTGGTTCATTTCGTGGAGGAGGAGGATGAGGAGGGCGCGCAACGGCACGGCGGAGGTGAGGATGGCTGTGCTGCTACGGCGGGAACGATCGTCACCGTTGCGGCCGCACGGGGAATACCGCTCAAGCTGGTCAGGCTGGTCAACGAGACCCATGCGCACCGCGTCTGGGGGGCGAGTTTGGTCCTCGTGCGGCCGGATACTCATGCTGCGTGGCGTGGGCCGTGGAGGCTGGACACGGGGCCTGCAGTTGGCAAGGCGTTGGAGACAGAGCAGGTGGAGGCAATCTTGCGCGTTGTTACTGGACATGAACGCTACAAGGGTTACCAACCGGATCAGGCGCTGGCGAGCGAGGAGAAAAGCTTTCTAAAGCTGGTAGAGGTGTTCCAGCCCGAAGACCTGAGTGTGCATTCGGCGGTGACTATTGCCGAGGACAAGTAGACAGTGAGAACCTCGCTCTACCATTGTCCTCAAATATCCATGTCAAATTTGTCCATTTACTGCTACAAGAACCATTGTATCACTTATCTTAACGCATTTTATTTCTCAACGCTTTTTTTAAATCGTAACTCCAATCCTTCTTTTGAAACGACCTCCGCCGCCCCGATTTGCATACACCATACCACACCACACAACATTAGTAGGAAGAGAGAGTCCTAAATGTCTGATCGCAACAGATAATCCCCCACATGCAACCCATCATAATCATCATGCAAGCCAGCCGAAGCCCCCACTCACCACCCCCCTCCGTGATTCCCTCTATCAAGATCTTCTTGATAGACAAGTCTATAAAAGAAATTCATGCAGTCGTTAATAATCCCGTCCACGCCACATCAAAAGAACCCATCTGCATCAGCGAGCAAACCAAAGGGCTATGCGAGGAAACTGGGGTATATATCAGAGCGACATCCCACCGGACTGCACCGCAAACGCAAAAGATCGTGAAGGAGGTGGATCAACTACAAAATGAGAGAGAAAAATGTATCATGATAACCACAAGTCAAAAGAGGATAGAGAGAAAAAGAGAAAAGCAAATCGCAATACAATACGAATAGATTGAGATAATCCCGCCATTAGCAGCGACATAAGAAAAGAAAATAGCAAAACAAGTCTCGAACAGCGAATCGTCCGGTTGCAGGGAACGTGCCCAACAGTCCCCGCGCTGACTTATGCTGCTGAAAAGTTGTAAGAGGTGTAATCACGGACTCGTGGTTACTGGTCAGCTGGTGGCCAGCTGGTGGTTTGCTGCCTGCCAGTTGAACCTTGATATGGTCCTGGAATTGATGGCTGAATATCAGTCCTTGAGGGTTGTCCTCGTGTGAGGCAACAAGATAATAGTCCCGGAGTGTCGGAAGGTGGGTTGATCGTTGTTTGGCTTGGGTCTATCGTTCTTGCTTCTTTCTTATCTGTCCAAACAACACTTATAGGATCTAAGCAATACGTTGGTAGAATAGCAGGTATGCCACCTTGTTGTCGCGAGCATTATAACGTCCGGCAGATGACCGTGTGGTGCTAGGTGGCGCCGATGATCCGTTAGTGCCGGACTTCTTGCCTGGCGTGCCATTGACCTGGCTCCATCCTCTCTCATTGTCAGATTGGTCATCCTGGTCGATATGATCGAAAATATTAGCATTGGAGCTGTCCCGCTTATGCTGTTCCATCGCGGCAGCCAAGACCTTAGGATCCTCCTCGCCACCGGCTTCTGCAACATCCTCGCTGCGTACGCGACGGATCACGGTATCGTCCAACCGAATCCACTCACGGCCATCTTGCCGGCGAACGTCAACAGTGTAATGGCCGCCACTGGCATTCTTGCCGTGGTGATAAATGACACCGACAAGTCGGTACTTGGGCAGCCCGCCCTGTGCCATCATGACGTTGCGCTTGTTAGGTGGGAACACCTCGCGTGGGATCTCCAGATCAAGGGGGTACCCGATCCGCTTCCAGATCTTCTGAGTGCCGTTGGTGACGCTGTCGTACTGGAATCGCTTGAGATGGAGGATAAGGACTGGGGGCAGGGACTCGATGAAAACCTGTTTGGTGGCAGTGACATTAGGACCACGCGCAGAATTGAAATCTCCCTGAATGCTCTCCGGCTTCGTCAAGCCCTTGAGAGCGTCAATAATGTTGTTGATCTCGGGGGACCCGATGTCAAGCTGCAGCGGCTGGTAGGGCTCCAAAGTAACAGAAGTCTTGTTGCCGGGAACCTTGAATTCGGATCGAATCTTTCCTCCAAAGATTCTCGTGACTGGGGATTCCTGGGAAATGTCGCCAGACGAGCGTGTGACTGCTGCCTTTTGCTTGTGGCCGACTTCCAACCAACCATCAGATTCTTCGGTTGCGTTGCCCGCATCGGTGGTCGATGTCGTGGTGGTAGATGGTGCTTCCTTCGCAGCACGGCTGCACTCCTCGTGCATCTCCTCCAAAAGGAAACCTAAGAATTCTTGTGCATCTTGCTGGTGGCCACGCTATAATCGAGCAGAGTTAGTATATGACGCTTCTCTTTTTCTGGTGGAAATTACTCACTCTCATGTCACGGAATCGCGGCAGCTGCCGGATCACATGGTAAACAAACTCCGGGATGAAAGCGTCACCATACTGCTCGAGCTCATTGGCCTTCAGCCTAAGCCGCAACTGCTCCTCTGTGTCAGCAGCATCGATGACGCGAAACTCCCTCATAAACATGATCCTAGAACGAAGTCAGTCTAGTTCAAATCTAAAGCAACGACGGAACGGGCATCACTAACAATGCATCGATCATAGGGTAGTCACTAGTGAAGCTGTGTGATGCTCTCCGCCCAATGTGTTCCAGAAATTGGTAGAAGGGGACACAGAAGACCAGAATTTGCAGGACCTGTTCCCCGGTTAAACTTACGGAATGGACTGCGAGTGGAGTACGAACTTACCGAGTTCATGTAGCACATATTGCCAGTATTGACAAGACCTCTGGGCTCCAGGAATCCAATTTTGTCGCTGAACTGAGAAACATCCTCGCCCAAGCTCATCAAAACATCAGCGATCATCTCACTTTTAGGCTTAACAACACCGTTGGTCGCAGCAGCAGAAGATCCAGAGGTACCGGCCGCTTTAGCCAAGGACTTCGATTTAACCAAGTCTGCCCAGGATTTAGGGGCTGCGGGAGCGGGCTGGGTTTTCTTGGCAGGCTCTTGGGCCTTCTCGCCGGCAGGCTCTTGTTCCTCGGTCACCTCAATAGTGCCGCTGATACTAGTACTCTTCGGCGTCTCTGAAGAGCGAGCGGCCTCGTCTTTGAGAGCCTGGAGAGGAGTTCCAGGAGCAGGGACAAAAGGAACGACCGGAACGACCGGAGCAGTGGACTTGGGTCCCTTCATCTGAGACGGGGGGCGACCAGAGAGGGTCTGAGTCACCGAGGATGGAGTGGTGGGTTGAGTGGAATTCGCGACCGACGGGGCGACAGATATGGTCGGCGTCTGGGGCTCTGAGGGTGTTGGCACACTTTCCGCATTCTCTGCGCCTTGTCCCGCATTGTGTTCAAGCCGCTGGGCGTCCTTCACTGGGAGTTCAACTGAGGCCGATGAAGATTGGAATGCACGGCCTTTGCGACGCCTGCGAGGAGCTCTGGCAGGAAAAGGCGATTCAGGATCAGACAGCCATGGGAGCTAGTTATTCCCCTCTGTTAGATAACGGGATAATAATGATTGATTCCAAGCGCTTACCGGTGGGCAGAATGGCTCTCTGGGGGCAGGTTCGGCCTGAACAGGAACCGGAGGCGGTGGTGAAGGCACAACAGGACTTGCCAGTGCTTGGGCCGGAATAACTGCGGGTGATTGCGCCTGGGTTGCTAAAGGCACAGGCGCCATGCCAACGGGAGACATGGTGGGTTGCAAGGGAGTTGAAGTTCTGGGCTGCATAGGAAGCGTCGGAGGATGGATGTGCGCTGGCGCCATGATCGGCTGGGAGGGCGGGTAGGTCGCGACATACATTGGGCCATATGGATGCTGGTATGGGCGGGGAGGCATCTGCATGGGAGGATAGGGGTACCAGTGGGAATATTGTTGGGGCGTGTATGCGGCCGGGGGAGGATGGCCGTTCATATGGGGATGAAAGCCCATGTACGCAGGCGGAGATCGCATATTCGGAGGGCCTGCGGTGTAGGGAATATCTTGTTGTCGACGAGGGGTGGGCGGCATGGGTGGCTGCCCATGGGGCATAGCGGGCAGATGGTGGTTCATCTTGTCCAGGCAGTTGGAGGAGAGAGAAGTCGCCTTGACGATTCAGCCACGCGTTGCCTCAATGGGAGCCATACGAGATCGTGAGAGAAAGACCGGACTGATGAGGGGGGTTTGCACCCGTCTAAGCAGCCATTCTAACTTTCAACGCCAAGTCTGAAAGCTAGGACTAGAAAATATGTAAAGAAGTTCTTTGGCGGTGAGAAGTCCTGAGGCGTTCGAAAGGGATCAGCGCGATGACGAGAAGACGAGAAGACGGAGAGAGGGTGCGCCAGAGAGCTCGGAGAAGAGCACGATGACACGAAGCTCAAGATGGAAAAATGAAGTACTGACCTAGGGCGATGACAGTGTAAAGGTGTAAGTAGCTCTAAGAATAAAAAATCTTGGGATGCGAGGGGAAGGGTGTAGGTAGATGAACAATGGAAAACACCCGGGGTGAGAGTAGCAGCAGCGGAGGGGGCAATAGGCGGGTTTGGCTGGGGAGGAGCTGAGAATGAGATGATGTTTTTTTGGCGGTCGGCACGTGCCTGAGGCTCCAGCAGGCCGCCAAGACATGACATACTCGCCCCTCCCTCCCTCCTCCCGAGTCCCCTCCTCCTCCCTCCCTCTCCTACTCTTCTTCTTCTTCTTCCCCTCGCTTCTCTTCTTGCGCGTCTTTTCTATTTGTTCTGATGCGACAGGGGAAGCCTCAGGTTCCTGGTGCTTCTCCCTCTCCTTTGCGCTACCCTTCGGGGTCTTCGTGATTGTTCTCTTGATCGCCATCTTCTTATCTTCAGTCCTTCTCCAAACCTCACCTTTCCCCTTCCAATCAGCTTTAGAGTGGCTGTATATTCTGCATCCCCAATCCTACTCAGTATACCCACAAGCTCTCATCATTTATGCGCTGCCGTTATTCACTATTTTCCCCTTTATTGGAAGGTAGTCAACCTCACTTCACGCCATCCTCCTCCTTGATTGCACATAATAATGTCGTCCAACCCTGGCCAGATTCCCACATCCAAAGCGGTGAATGTCCCGAGCCAGCCAGCCCCCGCGACATACCATTCATCTGAGAATAGCGCGCAACGACGCGCTGGGGGTTCTGGCAGTTTTGGAGCCGGCTTAACGTCGAGAATCCCTAGCTCCCAGAGAAACAATCAGGCGAGGAGGACTCAGCGACAACGGCGCCCGAAAGTGTTAGATGATGACGATTACAGTGAATCGGTATGTCCTCCATGGCGATATTAGCGGTGTCTGGATGAACTAACCGGCGCGACCAACGCAGGCCATTATGAAGTCTTCAACCAGCCGCAAGGGGCAAACGTCCATCACGCATCTCATGAATTTCTCTCTTCCCCCACGCCCTCAGTATCAGCCTCCGCCCCGCAATGCCCGCCGTTATACCTCCTGGGGCCCGGGCTCCGGTTATCACGCGGTGGATAAGGCCCGCTATGTCCATGCAAACTACCGTTTCATTGTGAATCCAATCCAGAACTATCACACCCAGGCGGCTAACGCCGACGTTCACTTGGACTGGGATTCAGTTATTCAAGTCCTGGTGTCGGAACAAACTCAGTCCGCCAGTTGTCCTATCTGTCTCTCCACTCCGGTTGCCCCGCGAATGGCTCGATGTGGTCACATCTTCTGCCTCCCCTGCCTCATTCGCTACATGCATTCAACTGATGAAGAACATCCGGTGCCTGAAAAGAAGCCACGTTGGAAAAAATGTCCGATCTGCTGGGATTCGATCTACATCTCCGAAGCACGCCCTGTGCGGTGGTTTCGTGGTCAAGAAGGTGATCTTCCTGTCGAAGGCGGCGACGTCGTTTTAAGGTTGGTCAAAAGAGTTCCTGGCAGCACCCTAGCGCTGCCTAGAGACGGGGCCGAAGACATCGCTCCCGGTGCGGATATTCCATGGTACAATGTTGCTGAAGTCGCCGACTATGCGCGGATCATGAAGGGAGGCGAGGACTACATGAAGGACCAATACGATGCAGAGATTTCCGGATTGCGAGCGCAAGAGGTAGAAGACGAACTCCTGTTTGGGGACGATTCTACATGGAGCAAGAAGGCAGTTGCCGCCATCAATGAGGCGAAGTCCAGATTAGATGGCATCGGGAACCCTCCAGAGAATGTAGAGCGACAATTCGTCAACCTACCATCGGAAGCTGAAGCCGCCGTGAATTCTACATTACAAGATGCTGCACAATCAGGCAAAGGCTCATCCGCAGAAAGTTTCTCACCTGAAGGCGAAGGTCTCGACGGGACCCTAGAGAACAGAGTGACCGCCAACAATGCGGAGCGTGCGACTGAGGCGCTCGATCAGCTCGACTTGAACCCGACCGGCTCCAAGAACAAAAAGAGAGATCTTGGGACTGGCCGTGGCCCTGAACACCCGTTTTACTTCTATCAAGCTCTACCTCATTTCTATCTTTCCCCGCTGGACATTCGGATTCTCAAGGCCGCCTTTGGTGATTATCCTTCATTCCCTGCCACTATTCTACCACGGGTTGAACGAATCTCTACTGGGCATATTGTCGACGACGAACTTCGAAAAAGAGTCAAATATCTCGGTCATCTCCCCTATGGATGCGAAGTGAACTTCCTCGAATGCGATTGGCGCGATGTCGTTCAGCCCGAGGTTTTACAGGAGTTCAAGTCTGAAACCGACAGGCGGAGAAAGCGGAATCGAGATAAAGAGGCCCGAGAGGAAAAGGATCGCATCCGTGCTGAGCGGGAAGAAAACGAGAAGGGCTGGGCTTCTGCGTACCGAAAAAGACTTAGTATTGGTAGCAGCAGTGACCCTCCGTTTTCTGACCGTGATTTCCAGCCTTTAGCAAGCGGCGCTTCAGGCCTTGAGATGTCTCCTCCGGAGGAGGGGGGCTTGGAGTCTTCATCAGCAAGTCCGCCCAGCAGTCGAACAGTCTGGGGCACGGCAGCGGTGGCACCTCTTTCCCACCCGTCCAGCTCTCAGGCAGCCACTTCTGATGGTTGGCTTCGAGGCTGGGAAGAAGAGCTCTGGGCCCAGCAAGAGCGAGAGGCTCTTGCTCAATCAGCTGCTGAGGGGGCCAGTACGCCCGCCTCCTCTTCGGGTGGGAAGAAAAAGAAAAATAAGAAAATCACACTCATGTCGACTAACATCCAAAGAGGCGCTTGACTGCTCAGGACCTCATAGCTGGTATTTCGTTTCAGGGAGCAAGGGGACATGTGGACATTTATTGGGAGTTACAAGGCAAATTCGCATGTAGACGCCAAATGTTTAAACTTATGTATGATCAATGATAAATATACACTCCTGTATCTTGTTTATAGCAGATATGTTGTACTGTTCAATATGAACACGAAGGAAAGGAGTGTACAGTACTTCGAAGTTGCCATAGTCATGAATACTTAGAGTCCGTGGGGGATGCAGTTTGTTGACCCAGCCAGGCCAATCATTGAGTATGAGTCGGTTAGTGTGCGTCTTTAGCCAGGTGTTCAGATCCTTTCCCCTGCAGATCCCACTAAGTATTGGACGAGTGTAGACTAATCAGAAGCTTGAAAGGCCATTATCTGTAGGAAGCAAGTGTTATGTGACTTTTCAACTAGAGTACAGTACAGTCAACCCATGAAAAGGAAAATGTTGCTGAAGCTATAATCTACAGGCACTGACTAACTAGTTGTAGTACTCATGGTGTAACTTATAGTTCCTATGTACGGGAGTAGTATGTACATACAGTACTGTACTGTAGAAGTGCCACCGCGCGGGTAAAGAACCCACTCAGTCTTAGTGTTTCCCCGACCCTGGTGGGCACTGGGCACTTGTTGTTCTTCCTCGATCGCCCCATCATTCTCTCTTTTCCCTTCCTCTCTCCCCTACCCACCCTCTCTTTGTACAATATCAGCTCTGTGGGGTGCTTCATCTCAATCGTTCCCTTATACCTACACTCGAAAAGTGTTATTAAACTCAATTGACTGCATGGTCCGCGCACAATGACCGTGACTCGTTCCCAAACGGGGAAAACCCCCAAGTAAGTGATTTGTTTTGCGCAAGGGTGAAAATCTCCCAACAAGGAATTCGACTGCCTACGCAGTCTGATTACCTCAAACCCTCCCTCTCTTTCCCTTCGCTTCGACTTCACCTGCGCGCATAATAGCTTCGCGGCCACTTTGAGCTCACAACTGGATCAATGGCTAGGAAAATGGAGCGTCCTGGCTTCATCGAGACCCCCGGTCGCCGAGTGACCCGCAGCAGCGTTGCGCCATCCGACGACACTTCCGATTCAGCAGCAGATGCTTCAGGACAAGCCAAGTCATCGTCTCGAAAGCGCTCGTCACCCAAGGTTAAGATCGAAGAGACCTCGGAGGAAGAGACAAACACACCCGCGACCAATGGACACCCCGCCATTTCGAACGGCAAGAAGCCACGCATCATTGATGGCTGGGAGGAGGGCAAGGACCCCAAGGTCGATCACAGCGGACATTTCGAGTTTGGAGGGTCTTTGGGTGTATTGTGCATGATGATCGGATTTCCGATGCTGATGGAATACATGTGGCTCGGTGCCACCTATTACGATGGCAAACCGCCGCTTCCTGAGCCGGGCCAGAGCATCCCTGAGTTCTTTGCGCATCTTGGTAACTTGCTCTATGCGGGTGCTTTCCCGTCTCTGAAAGCATGGACGATATATTGGGTATTTTTCATCTTTGAGGGGGCTTGCTATGTGCTTCTCCCTGGTATCACCGTCATGGGTCGTCCTCTGCCGCACCTCGGAGGAAAGCAGCTCCCTTATTACTGTTCCGCTGTCTGGTCCTTTTACACGACAATCGCCTTGGCCTTATTGCTCCACTTGACCGGCATTTTCAAGCTTTACACGATCATCGATGAATTCGGACCTCTCATGAACGTGGCCATTCTCTCTGGTTTCATTGTTTCATTCGTCGCGTACTTTTCAGCGTTGGCTCGAGGCGCAGAGCACCGTATGACTGGGTATCCCATTTATGATTTCTTCATGGGTGCCGAGCTTAACCCTAGAATGTTTGGTATTCTAGACTTCAAGATGTTCTTCGAGGTCCGCCTGCCATGGTATATCCTTCTGTTCGTCACTATGGGTGCAGCTGCCAGACAATATGAAACCTACGGATATGTATCTGGGGAGGTTGGCTTTCTTCTCATGGCTCATTTCCTTTACGCCAACGCCTGCTCAAAGGGCGAGGAGTGTATCGTTTCTACATGGTGAGTTTTCGGTTCGGGACGCTGTCGGCATATCAGGCTAATGAGGAATCAGGGATATGTACTATGAGAAATGGGGTTTCATGCTAATCTTCTGGAACCTTGCCGGAGTGCCTCTGAGCTATTGCCACTGTACTATCTACCTTGCCAACCACGATCCCGCTACCTATCGCTGGAACCGGTCTTTCCTGATTTTCCTCTACGTCGCGTACCTCTTTGTGTACTGGGTTTGGGATACGACCAACAGCCAGAAGAACCGCTACCGCCAGCAGGAGCGTGGTACTTTGGTGTTTCGCAAGACTTTCCCTCAACTCCCTTGGCAAACACTGAAGAATCCCAAGACCATCACAGCTGAGGACGGTTCGAAGATCCTTGTTGATGGGTGGTGTAAGTTTCGCAGCGGAACCCCGACATTAGTTATAATTCATGCTGACCTCTCACAGACGGGAAGGCGCGCAAGATTCACTACACCTGCGACCTGTATTTCGCATTGAACTGGGGCTTGATCACCGGCTTCAACAGCCCGTTCCCATGGTTCTACCCCGTCTTCTTTGCATGTATGATCAGCCACCGCGCACTGCGTGATATTCAACGCTGTCGGAACAAGTATGGCGAGGCGTGGAGAGAGTATGAGAGACAGGTTCCCTACCTGTTCATTCCTGTAAGTTCGCCTTTTCAAATTTCTCTCTCTTACATGGAACATCAACTTATCAGACGAATTAGTACGTCTTCTAAATGACTTCATGTGCTGGAAATCTCCAGCGGTACAATGACCATCTCTTTGTAAGGCCGACCTGCGCCGACAAAAATGATCTTGTCAACTCTTCGACCTTGGCTCTTTTTGTGAGCTCTAATAATACACTCTTGTAATCATCATTCCCGGCCTAACCCTGGAAACTCCACTTTGTCACTGACTGCTACCCAGTGTGGCGAATCAGATTCCTGATGGGCTTGCCGGTGTAGGCTCTATCTTTCTGGCTTGTGTTATTTCTACTTCCATGAAAATTATATAATTCCTGTACATTATTAAAATGTTTGTTCTTGGTTGTTTCCGCCTTTGCCATTTCAAGATCATATATATGGCTTACGGCCTTCGAGCTATCGTCTGTGTCTTTTAAGATACCAATGTACATTCAAGTGCAATTCAAGCCACCTTAACATGACCGACCGGTGCACATATGCACTGTAGCACTAATCTTGAAATTGGACTGATAGTACGCGGATCACATGACTACCCCCCCCCCTCCCCCTCTAGGCTTATCGGTCGGCAATCAGTCCGGAGCTGCAACCCCGCCGAGCTAGCTATTTATCCAGCTGCTGGAGTCTTGCTCGGACGAAGATTGAACTCAATCAGAAGGCAATTGACATCCCATTTCGAGTATCTGCAACGACTCTTTCATCATGTTGATCCAAGAATCCTACCACGATGTGCCTACCACAGCGGACGGCAGTGGGACCATGCGTATGTTATAGAACTCGCGCAACCAACGTTGATATTCGGCTCCTACCGATTAGAAGGAGCTTTTCCATAATATCGAACCTGAACACTGAGGGCGCGAATGCTAACATGTACCCTGTCAGGTATTTACGTCTATCATCCCACCATTCCAGGATATCCCAAAGCACGGTTCCCGGGCGTGGTAGTATTCAGTGAGATCTATCAAGGTATAATCCCCCCGCCTTATCGAACCCATTGCAGCCCGGAGCAAAATCACCCACCGTTGAGCTGATCTCTTGCACCACTGTATCTGAGCCCAATCCGTTGACATGGGTTCTTAAAATCAGTTACCGGCCCCGTGGCGCGCTTCGCCCGTCAAATCGCCGGTCAGGGCTATATTTGCACCGCCCCCTCTAGCTACCACGAATTCACCGGTCCGGAAGCCCTTGAGTATAATGCCGAGGACACCGACAAGGGAAATGAATGGAAGATCAGCAAGGTAACAGCAGTCTTGGGATAGTATTGGAGGAAATTGTGCGCATGCTAACTCCCGATGACCACAGAAAATCGCTGCCTACGACGAAGACGCCTCTCTCTGTGTGGACTACCTCCTGTCACTGCCCACCTGCAATGGACGCGTGGGCGCAACGGGTATGTGCCTGGGTGGCCATCTGGCGTATCGGTGTGCGCTGGATAGCCGGGTGAAGGCGGCAGTGTGCTATTTTGCAACCGACATCCATAGCCACACACTTGGGAAGGGCAAGAATGATGACAGTTTGGCCCGCGCCGGAGATATCAAGGGAGAGTTGACTATGGTGAGTTCCTGTCTTCCTTCGAGACTTTGAGGAGAAAGGGGGAGGAAGTGAGTACAAGCATAGTCACTGACGTTGATGCAGATTTTCGGTAAAAACGACAATCATGTCCCTCCGGAGGGAAGGGATCTGATCCGCAAGACACTTCACGAGAAGGGGGTCTTGTTTAGCTTTTATGAGGTGGCCTGGGCGCAGCGTACGTTTTACCTTCATCCCCCCTATCATGGTTTCTAGGTTCGGTGGCGAAAGGTGTTGCCAACGCTAACGTGAACAGATGCTTTTATCCGGGATGAGCTCAGCAAGGGACGTTATGACCCTGCTATTACCAAGGTGTGCTTTGAGATGTTGCTCGAGTTGTTTGGACGGACTCTCAAGCTGGATTTGGGGGAGCATGATGGGAAGGAGCTGGAAATTGAGGATGTTTGCTAGTGGGCGCAGTTCTTCAAAACGAACCGTTGCGTTGGCGTCAATTATATAAAAGCTCCAGCACCACGCCTCTTGCCGTAGTATAAACATCTAGCACCGCTGGGGTGAGTTGTCATGCAGTGTACTGCTCAACCTACTTTCAATCTCCTTGAGACGTAGAAAACCATCTGTCTGTACTTCTGACAGGTAATTTGCTCTTACTTTACAGCTTTGATTATCAAGTAAGGTCCTGAAAACATCTAGTGGTGTCTACGCAAGGGAGCGCAGGAGCCTGGGGAAACCGAGCCAACTGACGATCGGCCTATGGGAGACAGCCCCGAACAACCACGAGTTCGTGCCGTCCCTGTGGAAGTGTGGATTGTCCGTCGGCGAGGATGCATGAACAAATGTATGTAATCAATGAGAGATGCATGATTGGGGTCGATTCATCTGAGACATTGAGACAAGGAAGGGAGCTCGGGCAGCTCTGTCGATCGTCATGACCGTAAACATCATCGGTTAGCCTAGGTTGATAATGATGATGGGATACTCCGTAGTACTACGGAGTACTCATCAGATTGTGGCTGGGGCGGGATGGCGGTGAAATCATCCCGACGTGCCATGCTGTGCCATGCCATGCCATACCATCAACATTCGCCAGCACTTCCACTCCGTCCTCCGCCCGTACTAAGAAGAAAATGGCAAAAGAATGCTGCCTGTCAACGCTAATCGGGCTATTGCCAGGAATCTGGCCAGCGTCATCATTCTTCATGAGGGGAAAGCTGGGACTAAAATAGAAGTGTGGGATTGGGGAGCCGTGGGTATTGCCCTCGTCATCCATGGTCAGCCCAGGGCGACCCTCTCTTTGTTTTTTTTTCCTCTTTTGATATCAACCAAGTGAGCCACCCGATTATTTTTGATGGAACCAAACCACAAAGAAGGAAGAGAAAGAGAGGGAAAGGGGCGAACGTCTGAAATCAATTCTCTTGATCATTCATACGTTAGCAAAACTCTTGAGTCCTCATCCGCAGGAGGCTATTTTCTGGGGGAGCTGGAAGGACCGCAGTAACAACAGTAGCAATTCATGTTTAAGTGAGGTTTTGGTTCCTGGATTTGCTGCAGGGTTTTCTCCTCTCCTCTTGTTGGTCAATTCTCATTTAGTCCTTGTTCTCTGGCCCCTCCACACCCCCCAACGGTGGTTCTTCCGGCCGGATTCTGGGCTGTCTTTTCCACTCAGGGCTGACCATTCGTTGTTATTTGCTGGATGCCGTATTGTGAGTCGCTCCATCACGCTTTTAGCCCCGGGCTAAACCCAGAATCCCGTTCCTCGCTCTAATCTCTCTAATCATCTCTCGACTATCCAGTCTAGCCTACTCATAGTTTAGTCTAGTTTAGTCTCTCGTCTTCCATGTCTCGTTTGTTTTTCCCTGGATCATGGACATGGACAATTGATTGACTGGTTGCTTGATTGATCACGACAAAGAGTACGGAGGTGCTGTCTGTACCTAACCTACCGACCTACCTACCTACCTACCTCACTATCACTAGTTACACCTCTTGCGGCCTTGCCTTCGTTCTCACCTTTCTCCCTCTCTCTCTCTCCCTCTCTCTCCCTCCTTCTCTCCCTCGCTGTCTCTCTCTCCCTGTCTATCCCCTCATCACCATCATAGCCATCATCCTTCATCTTAGCCGCCGCCGCATTTCTCCTCTACATACGGACAACGATTCTCTTTCTCTCGCTCCCTCGTCAGCATCGCCAGCTTCTCACCCACCTTCACCACCTTCACCACTTCCCAGTCCTTCCATACTAATCCATCACTCTTCCATATTTCCGCTCCCCCCACGTCTTAATCCACGTCTTAATCAGCACCGGTGTTTGACATATACGCTGACAGCCTGACGCTCTCCCATCGCTCGTTGCATTCTGCCAATCATCGTTTCCAGAATTGTTTCTGATTCTTCACATCTTTCGCTCCTCCATTTCTGTCGCTTTTCTTCAGCCCGGTCTCTGTCCGAGCTGCTGCACGACTAATTGCCAACCCAACGTGTCCGCCATCCCGTGTCTGATCCGGCGACTACCTAATTTAATTCGTCTGCCGCCAACTCTCTCTTCAGGCTTTATCTTTGTTTATCTTCCTTTTTCTTTTTTTGCTTTTCATTATCTCCAAACGGGACGATCTTTCGATCGACAAGGCTCTCTTAATCCTAATCTTGACTTTCGCATCTCTTGAACAGCGATCTGCGGCGGAGCTATCGTGACCGACGTGGGTCCAGGCAGGGAAAACCAACTAATTCAGTCATCACTGCCATCATCATTACCTCTCGAAACACCACTTTAAATTCTTCGCTACTCCTCACCACCTGACCGCTGTCGCATGTTGCTCAGCCCATCTTAATCATGGGTTCGACGCAATTTGGCAATTTCAACGTGGGTTCACAATTGAGCTGCACCTCGAGCTTGAACTGACCGTGGCCGATTTGCACGTGTAGGACTTTTGTCGCGATTCCACCTTACCAGTCTGCAATGTATGTAATCCCTCTCACCATGTCTCACTCGGACTTCGGAATATCGCTGACCATTGCCATCTTCAGCTATTTGTCTCGAATAATCAACCTCCAAACAAAGCTTACGGTGGATGTGTACTCAAGGGCATTGAGCTCAGTGGTGACCGATATCTCAGCAATTTGGGTATGGCATGATAGTCGAGAGGGACGAGAGGGAAAGTTGATCTCGACTGACGTAGCAACAGGTTCAATTCTCCTGGCATTCATCTCCATCCTGACGACACTTTTTCTGCTATTCAGATCTGACCGCAAACGAGCCGCAGTTGGAAGAAGGTACGCAATAAGAACCAATTGGGATATCGGAGACCAGATGGGGAACTAATTGATGCAGGGAGATTCAACTATTCTTGTTTGGCTTTCTCATCATCGAAATCTGCGAGATCTTCTCCGTGGGTGGATTCCCTCTGGACGGTGCGGTCCGAAAGGTTAGTTTGCCCAACTTGTCCGCGACGCTCGGCGCCTTATCTATTTATCGTACAGGGTTTCTCGGCGGTACATATTGCTGCTATTACTGCGACATGCTGGATTCTTCTGCTGAATGCTCTGGTGGGCTTCCAATTCCTTGACGACGGCACGCCCGCTTCGATTGGCTTGATTGTCGCCTCTGGTCTTGTCCTCTTCATTGGCACGGGATATATTGCCTTGGATACGGCTTTCGACTGGACAGGCGAATTCGCAACTACCTCCTCGAACCACTATCGCAACATTGCCCTTTATGTGCTGTACCAGCTCTTCCCGCTTGTTTGTCTCGTCTTGTTCTATGTGTTCGAAGTTATCCTGGTGGTGCGAATTCTTGGCGAATTCCGGCCGTTGAGTATGTTCCTCCCCACTTGTTGTATACTTCATGATTCTGACTTGGCTGCAGTCTATTTGACGGCTGCTGCACTCCTATTCGCCATTGGCCAGATCTTCCAATACGTGATTAGCGTTCATCTGTGCGAAGCATCGAGCGGGAAAATCAATGGTGCGCTGTTCGAGACTCTGTTCACTTTACTGGCAGTAGTCACTGTGTGGTTCTTCTGGAGCAGCATCACGGAGGATGACTGGCCCATGCCGATGTCAACCCCTGGAGGCTACCATTAAATCAAGGGAACCCTATCATGATTTCCTTCATGTCTTTGCGACCATTACGCACATTTTGTTTCCATGTTTCTTCTCTACGATCCTTGCACATATAGTGCCTCAATACCCATTTGGATTTTGTTCTCGGTCCTCGCGTCGCATCTGCAATTGCGTGTTGCGATGAAGGCCCGTATGTTTACCATGTTTTGTGTGATACCTATTTCACCTTATGTTTGATGTTCTGCTAATGTGCCTCGGTGTGAGTTATGTTCTAACGATGACTTACCGCGGCGAGTGAGCCCGAAGGATCACCGTCGGCTATATTTACTGCCTTCCTGTCTCCGTTTCTTTTCACCTTGCATTAGATACCTATTTGTATTGTAATTAGTCGATTCGATGTTCAATAGGACGTACGCAGGAGATGTCGAGTCACATGACTCCAGTCTTGGTGTCGATCTAGGTCATTCGTTGATCCCTGTACATACCACCACTTCTGAAGACCTTCTGTGAAAAGTTTGCTCGTGTTCCAGATTACTCTAGGTATGACCAAAGTACCCCATTCTGGAAAGGAAACGCATACATCAAACTTCTCATCTTACGAAATGACTGCGTCGGGGCACTTGCAGGGCGCCTTTGAGCTTCCATATCATCAGGATTGACTCCTAAGAATATGAAATAGGAATAAACTTCAATATATGCTATGTACAAATTGAATCAGAATCACCCACGCCGTATCCACTATCGTGTCGCCGAATCCCTGGCTAGATAGTTCTTCATACTCAAAAGGCTATTTCTTACCTTCGCAAGGACTCGTAGCGTACTTGCAGCGTACAGCATACAGCGCATTAAAGGTTGAAACGATGGAAACCGCCTCTCTGAGTCTGACTCATGCCTATGAGTCCAAGCAAGCTCTCCTTCTATCGCTCCCCACGAGTTATAGAACTAAGGATCCCGAAGTGACCACCGGCCGGTATATATGTAGACAGGGGCAAAAGGCACGACACCAACCACCCAATATAATGTTTTTTCCCTGATCAGAAACCACCCCGCATCCCCGACTACCACTTAGAGCCTCACCTTGACATCCACGCACGGCAAGGTCCACTCCCTCCGGCCCAGAAGACTGCGCACCCACTCCATGCCAATCCCCGTCCATTCCTGCGGTACACCCACCTCGGCCGATTGGTTCAGGGCGAGCCGCCGCTGCGCCTCATCGATGACGGCCCCGGACAGTGTCTTGGCGGTCGAGGTCACCGTCTCCAGGAGATAGTCGGCTAGGGTCTCGTTGGCGGGACTGACCGGGCATGAGGTGGGCGCGACGGCGGCGGCGGCGGGGGTGGTGTAGCGCGGACTGAACCAGTCGCCGCGGAGGTCGAAGAAACACCTGTCCGACCAGTGGCAGGAGGAGATGAAGAGGATGAGGAGCAGGGCGGAGCAGTAGATGCACGGTCGGTGGAGGATGTAGGTCAGGGTGACGAAGGAGATGATGAAGAGGGGGGAGGCGTTGGTGGGGATGAAGAAGAGGGGAAGCCAGCTAGATTAAGAGGTGATCAGTATGATGAGAAGGTAAAATGCATGAGAAAAAGCCGAGGTGAGCGGTGTGGGTGATTAATGGTGTTGGGAGGATGGATAGATGGAAGACATAGAGGTGGGCGCCTTACCTCCGAAGGCAGAACATGGTGAATGAGGTGGTTTATTGAGAGTGTTGTCGGCTGTTCAGATCAGACGGTGAACGGATGAAATCAGTGGCGAACAGGAGTGTCTTGCGAAGAGTTCCGTAGAGAGGTTGGAAGTAGAGTAACGGGAAGGAGTCTCAAGGTGATTGAATAAGATCATCTCATTGCGAGTGCGCATTCATGATCTCCGTGTGTGATGTGACTGGAAGTTGCGGAAAGAAGGGAGATTGGGTTGTTGGAGTTTGCTGAGGTTGTCGGTTGTGTTCATCATCTTCTATCATCATTCCGGACACAGCCATGAGATAGTCTGGCGGTTCGTTACCGATTACCGTCATTGTGTAATCTTACGGTCATTTTCTGCATGAGCCACCCTTCCTCCACCGCCACAATTACCACCAGCTCATCTTCTTCCCGCTTACCTCCAATTCTCGCTTCCTCCGAGCTTTTTCCTCTCTCTTTCCTCTTTCTCTTTCCTTCACTTCTTCTTTCCCTCCTCCTCTCTTCCTCCTCTTCTCTTCTCCCCCTTCATTCTCGTCACATGTACAATAGTCCGTCCTTTGCCTTTTGACCTTTTTCCTCCTTCTCCTTCTCCTTCTTGTTCTGCTCCATTTAGCTTGCATTCTTTAATTGATTGCGCTGAGTCCGGGTGGTTCTCTTCACACCCGCTCTCACTCTCTCTTGCTTTGTTGGCTCTCGAAAGAGAGCTACTTCTGATCTACCTCGGAGCTTGAATTTTCTTTGGAGGTCGCCCTCATTGATTGGCGAGCGACAGAAATGTCCACCCCCAACGATCTTCAGGCCCTTTTGGCCAGCATCCGGCCCCGCCCCTCGCCCTCGGGCACCCCTGCTCATGATGCTCCCATGCCGCCGTATCCCATGCAGTATCAGCAGGGTTACCGCTCGCAGCATCCGCAGCAGCACCAGCAGCCGCAGTACGATGGCCAGGGCTACCCTCACCCGCAGCTGCAGCAACAGCACCAGCACCAGCAGCAGCTCCATGGTTACCGTCACCCGTCGGTTTCGTCGAATATTCACAGTCCATCTCCTTCCGTGAATACTCCTCCACACCACGGCTCGGATATTCTTAGTCCTAATGTTCCGACTCCCCGTGGCGATATGTATTTCCATCAACCCCCACCGCCTCAGCACCAGCACCAGCAACATTACCAGTCCTTGCCTCATAACCCCGACCGTGCGGTGAATCTGCTGAACCTGCTCAAGTTCAACCAGCCTGCCACTCCTTCCGCCCCCCAGCAACAGCAGGCTCCGGTTCCTGGCGCTGAACAGCCCACTTACCTACAGCCTCGTGCTGCTGGCCTGGAGGAGCAGTCGAAGGCCCACGCGAGAAATATTTCCGCCTCTGATTTGGTTGCGTCGCTCTTTGGTGGCCAGGGACAAGGTGCTGCGGCCGCCGCTCCGGTCAGGCCTTCGGGCTCCATCTCCGGTCCAGCTGGTGCTGGCACGGGCGAGAGCTCTGCGTCTGCCGGTCCGACCGCTGAGAACACGCAGGAGATGTTGCTGCGTCTTCTGAACCGTCCCAAGTCTAGCCAGGACGTCTCCGACGGGCCTGTCAAGGCCGTTTCTCAGTCTCCCTCGATCGTTGCGTCCCAAACGTCTCCTGTCCCTGAAGCGGAGCTGAGCAACAGCCTCAAGTCTCCCACTGAAGAACTGGAGGAGCCCTTGGTGTCCCCGGATGAGGCTGGACCTTCCACGCTTGACAAACCTGCTGCGGGCAAGGACTCGATGTTCACCTATGTCAACCCGTTTGAGCAGCTGGCTGCCGCATCTCCTCGCAAGGTCACTGCGCAAGCCAAGCCTCGGAGCGAGAGTCCAGCTATTGAGATCATGAAAAGCAAGAAGATCACCATCGCCACTAAGGTCGAACCGTCTTCAGCTTCAGAGGCTGTTGAGACCCCACAGACCGAAGGCCCCAAATCGCCTATTTTGGCTGAAGAGCAGAGAGAAGCCGTTAACTCTGTTGTCGAGCGTCTTGTCGATGAGATCGGTCGCGAAATCGACAACGCCACTAACAAATCAACTGAGGAGAAAGTCACCCAGCTCCCTGCTGTTCAGGAGGACAGCACTCAGGCTGTGTTGTCTTCCATCGCCAGTCACCTCCAGGAGACGGCTGCCGAAGCAAAGCTTGAGGGCAGCGTAGATCGGAATTCGATTGAGGGCACCGCCACTCCCGCTGTTGTGAAGGAGACTTCTAATAATAGCAGCGGTGATGCACTGGCGGACAGCTGGGAGAGCGCTGAAGACAGTGCTGAAAAGGAAGAAGAACGCATTGTTTCAGTGCACAACTTCCCCCTCAAGCCGTTCATCTCTATTATCGTCAAAGCTCATTCAGGGAAGCTTGCAACCCTCCGCGATGACGGTATCATGGATATCGCTCGGCTTAAGAAGGACTTTGATCAGTTGGATCGCTCCTTGACCTCCGCCACTTCGGACTACATTGTCTATGCACTGGCGAAGAACGGCGGTATGCGTATTATTCGTCAGGATGATGGAAGTGACAAGCAAATCTTCCGTTCTACCCGCGACCGCGTCTTCAATGTTGCTGTATGCACGTCGCAGACTGCTACTGGTCGTACCACTGAGGAGCAGGCCATTTTGGGAATTGGCGTCAGTGGAACCGTGTACTGGGCGTTGGTCTCTCGCGCAGACAAGGACCTGTTTGAACTCGACGCCCTTGAGAGCGAGAGCCTCATCTTCCCTCCTTTCCCGGCTTCGGATGAGAACACTTCGGGTGGCCAGCTGAAAACGCGGGCCAAACGGAGCTCTCGCCATCCTGGGTTCTTCGCTATCGGCCGTGGTAAGAATATCTATGTGGTCTCTCCTCAGGCTGCTATGAATCCTAGCTACGGTGTGTCTGGACCTCAGCGCGTCGTTAATACGGAGAAGTTCTTCAAAGAACGTGCACTGAAGATCTCGACCGGCAAGGCTGGCAAGGATTTTATGTTCAGCGATGATGACACAGTCATTGCCTCCCTTGATAAGACGGGTCGCCTCCGTTTCTGGGATATCCGCGAGGTGGTTAACAACCCAGGGTTCTTTGGCTCCGGACCCAACCCGGCTGAGGTTCGGGTGCCCTTGAATACGTTCGTCACGGGCTCTCCCGCAGAAAAGTCGTGGCCAACCTCCGTCCTCTTCATCGACAAGCTGCGTCCTTACGTTAAGTCGATGGCGCTTCGTTATGTTCTGGTGGGCTTGAAGCAAAACCACACCCTGCAGCTCTGGGATATTGGGCTGGGTAAGGCTGTGCAGGAGCTCAAGTTTCCTCACGAGAACGAGTCGGACGCCATCTGCAGTGTCGCCTACCACCCCGCATCTGGCATCATTGTTGTCGGTCACCCCACTCGCAACTCCATTTACTTCGTTCACCTCTCTGCGCCTCGGTACAACCTGCAAGCGATGTCGCAGGCTTCCTTCATCAAGCGCTCTGGGGAGAAGGACAGCAGCCTTCCCAAGCCTGAGTCTACCGCTTGCATGAGCGGCATCCGTGAAATCTCCTTTGCTTCCAAGGGTCAGCTGCGAAGCTTGGATCTGCTCCCTATCACCAAGTCGGCTGGAGATGAGAGTGGTTTGTTTGAGCTGTATGTCATGCACTCGCGCGGAGTCACATGCTTGAACATCAAGAAGGAAGATTTGGGATGGACTACTGACAATAAGATTGTTCGTCCTGTTAATGCTTTGGAGGAAGGGTTCATCGATATTGCTGAGCTGCAGACCTTCCCCACGTACGTGGCAGACGAGCCATCGGTCAATGGTGATGCGGCTCCGACTCCCACCAAGCCGGCGGCTAAGGAGATCATCAAGAAGATGCCTGAGCTCAACACTGAAGCTGCTGTTGGAGCTGGTCCCAGTACCTCTCGCGTGCAGTCACCGACCAAGGCACCTGCCAAGAAAAAGGATGAGCCAGCTGACACTATGTCCACCATCAATGGGGTCGAAAAGGCTGAGAAGAAGAAAAAGAAGAAGAGTGCTGTCGCAGGCACAAGTGAGCCGACCGCAAAGGGCAAGGAGCCCGTGCTCTCAAATGACGGCCCGTCTAGTGAAGTTCCTGCTCCCACGCAAGGCGCCGCAGACAATGAGCCAGCCGTTGAAGAAGCCCCTGTCACCTCGAGCGCTCCTCAGGCAGTGCCTCTTGCTGCTCCTGTGGCTTCCGGCGCTGTTTCCGACGACTCGGCTGCTATTCTAAACAAACATTTGGAGGTGCTGCAGAACGGCGTATCCTCAGAGTTCACAAAAAGCCTTGGTCGCGAATTGGAGGGACTTTACACCCGCTTCGACGAGGAGCGCCGCAACTGGGATGCGGCCTCGGCTGCCAAACAGGATCAGGTTTTGCGTCTTGTTTCAAGTACTCTTTCAGATAACGTGGAGAAGAATCTTGCACGCATTGTCTCTACCAGCATTAAGTCAGAGGTTGTGCCTGCTCTGACTGATCTCACTGCCACAGTCGTTGGTAAGCAGCTTAACAGCGTTTTGTCGCAGCAACTGGGATCAGTGGTCCCTCGTGAGGTGCGCCAAGCTCTCCCAGAGGCGGTTACTCGTGCCATGCAGCAGCCCGATTTGATGAAAGTCCTGTCGGAGGCGGTGGGCCAGAAGCTCGCTCCCCGTGTGGAAAGCGAGATTTCGAAGGCCATGCAGAACACAATCACCCCAGCCTTCGAAAACATTGCCGTGCAGACTGCAGACAAGGTTGTTGGCAGTATGGAGAAGCAGATGCAGGCCCAGTTGAAGCAATTCGAAGTTCAACGCCAGAGCGATGCTGCCAAGATCGAGCAGCTCACTTCGCTTCTTCGTGGACTATCAGACACGGTGGCCACGCTTGCTGCGGCCCAGACCGGCTTGCAGAATGAGGTTGCCAAGCTTAGCCATGCCTTGGTCACCAAGGAGAATGTGGTCGAGCGGCAGCAGCAGCAGCAGCAACAGCGGCCGACTGCCCCCGCTCGTAGCGCCTCTGTTGACACAAGAACTCCCGAGCAGATTGAGCTGCAGGAGATTGCGCAATTGATGAGCCAGGGTCACTTCGAGGAGGGATCAGTCAAGGTTAGTTCCCAGTTTTATTCAGTCAATTCAGCATGCTAACGGCAGTAGTGGCTGCAATCAACTCAGCAAGCGGATCTGTTTGACAACTTTTTTGTTCGCATGAATCCGTCTTACCTGACTAGCTTGTCACCCATCGTGGCCCTGTCTGTGGGTGTTGCTGTGACGTCCTCGTTGCAGACCAACCCTATGGAGCGCTTGACCTGGCTGGAGGTAGTTTTGCAAACGGTGAACCCAATGGTATATTTCCCATGACAAGATAGATCAAGTTCTACGCTAACATTCTCATTAGGACCCTGACATCCGTGAAGTCGCTCCTAAGATCATGGACATCCTTATCCAACGATTGGAAGCACTCTACATGTCGGTGGCGGAGACCTCGCCGCACGATCCGATTATCCGCAAGATTGCACCACTGTCGCGCCGCGCCAGGCTTCTGCGGGGATAAAGCCTCTCTCGTAAAAAGTTGATCGTCCAAGTTTACTGGTTCTAATGAATAATGCAATCCTTATGAGGATATTGGCTTAAAAGAAAAAGGGGGATCCTAATGGGTTGTATCACAACATGATTGTTCTACGCATGAGGATGGATGACTACTTTATTTGGTTTAGCAATGAAAAAGCATGAGCAATGATGAGGATGGTAGTTTCATTACTTGGTATCTAGCCCGATCCGCCTAGCTTGACGCATGACGAGGCATTGCAGCTACGAATGAATATGCACTTGTCCCGTGGCTGAATTCTCGATTTGATCATTATGACTTTTGCGATATACAATTCCTCAACGATGAGGTATGTCTGGCCATAGATGGTCTTATAAATCTGATCACGTAGAGATCGAATTCTAGCCCTAGGTAAGGGACGCCCTCAGCTTCCCAGTTATCTTCAGCACAAGATAGAAGTGAAGCCCGAATGTCTCGAACTTTTTAACGAAGACAGCATAGCTAAATTTACTTCAGATTGCGCCTGGGCCTACGGCTACCTCGCTTAGGACAATCTCGAACTATGTTTAGGAAGACTTCCTCTGTGGATTCATCTATGCAGTCCACCACACCCAACACAATTTACCCAATAAGTATACCTTGAACGAAGAAAGGACATTGCTGACGATACAAACTCCAAACTCCAAAGGTACGCAATCTAGACCCCAGGAATATATGACCCCGACAAACCTCAAAATAGCCGTCCGGGCTGCACCCACAATTCAACCGTCCGAGGAACAGTCTAATCCACCTCCTCAACGTGGACCGTCCTGATTCTGCCCTTCATGTACCTTTCTCTCTCCAATGCGCGAATCTCCAAAATTGTCTTTGAGTCCGCCAGGGTCCAAGTACCATTGTCCCTCTTCCCTTTCAGGGTAGCACAGGGCCAGCTCCAGCCGCGCAGCTTGCGATCATTGATCGACTCGTGGATGTATTCCCCGGTGAAGTCGCCTTCCTCGCCCTTGGGGTTATATCCGAGCGGCGTCCGGTGCGAGGTACCGCCGAATACGCCCTCCAGCGTGCGGACCAGACTCGCCGTGTCGGACTTGCCTTGACTGGTCGCCCACGGAGCGAGGTCGCTCTCCGCGACCCGCGGGGGCACGTCAAAGAGATACTCGTCGATATCGAAGCTGAGCTGGCCGTCCTTCATACACTGAGCGATCATCCACGCCAGGGGGATGTTCGCCAGGTGGGGGTCCTTCCCGCCGCCCCCGACGTCGGTGTGGACGCCGGAAAACCAGACCTGGAGAAGCTCCTGGCCGGGGTTCGGGCGCGGCACATGCCAGAGGATCGGGGAGTAGGCGGTGCGCTCTTCATCCAGCGCCAGGGCGTGGAAGGCATATTTGACGTTCGGGAGCAGGTAGGTGTTCCGGAGTTCCAGGCGCTCGCCCAGGTCCTTGCCGAGCCAGGCCTTCTGGAACCCCACCGTGTCCCAGACGCCGATGATCTTGACGGTGAAGGGCGGCAGCTCCTCCCGGAACCCCAGCCGGCGTCGTTCCTCGGGCGTGTAGTCAGGGACCTGCTTCTCGTAGAAGTCGTCGTACACGTTGGTGAAGTTGTCCATGCCGCGGTGCGTGAGCAGTCCCCAGCGGCAAACGAGTCCCGCGATCGCGCGCGCGGTGTAGGCGCCGCGGGAGAAGCCGAAGAAGAAGATCTCGTCGCCCTCGGTGTAGTTGTCGGTCAGGAAACCGTATGCGGCGCGGACGTTGGCGCTCACGCCTAGTCCGGTGACGCCTGGTGACCGAAAAACAACCCTTGTCAGTGGGAGACCAACAACTGGGTAGGGGTAGGTATTGATTATGGCGAGATGATTAAGGTCGCAACGGGGCTGACATACCGCCCATGTATTTGTCACCTAGGCCGGTGCCAACCCCCTTTTGATAGTAGACGATCTGCGGGACTTCTTTCCTGACACCATTCTCTTCCACGATCGCTGTCTGACTGAGTGTTCGACTCAACCGGGTCACGTTGGACGGTGGGTCCGCAGAGTCGGCTGTGGAGTCTTGCCAGGTTCCTAGAGGTGTGCATTAGCGACAAGAATTGCATAGCATCAAAGGTATATGGTGACTTCAGACCATCGCAGCAGACAATGAGTCGTTTGTAGGGACTGCGCTCGAGGCGTGTCATTTTGTATATAAACAGATAGTGGTTATATGCCGAGATATATATGACTATGTCTCCAGAAGAGATGGTTTTCGAGATGCACGATGCCTCGTCAAAGCTCCTGAAAGGAATTCATCATGGCTTGAGGATGGTGCTTATATTTATATTGATTTAGTTCATCTGACAGGGCGTGCTCTCGGCGACGGAGTCCATTCGTCAGCATTGGCGTTCAGCTCAGCCGCTACACATCTGTATCGAAAGTAAACTTTGTTCTCAGCCCTGTGGCCACATTTTGAGGAGGCTCATCCAGCCAGTCTTCGTCGCGATGGCTTCTGTAACGAGCGAACAGTGTTCAGAAATACGAGTAGCAAAACCGCCCTGCCATGGTTTGGCTGAGTTGAAGGTTTGAACCCAAGATAGATACGGAACATCGTCGAGATTGAAGTTGGATGATCTCAGAGAAACAATGGTGGGCCATGCTGATTGCTTAATTGTTGTTTGTCAAGAGAGTTGTGAAGGCGGCGATTGAGAGGGGAAGGCAGAAGAAGGCATGCATGCACTAAACCAGACCGACACAACAGGCAATCAAAAAGCAACTAACAACAACTCCTCCAGCCACAGCCCAGACTTTCAAAGCCTCAACAACAACACGAGGCTGACCAGATGCACAGGAACTGAGGTTCATCAGGCCTCCCCCGCATTCAGCTACAAGGAATCACGCGCAGAGTAAGCGAGATGACACTCTATGCCTGTCGAAGTCAATCCCCCGTATTCGTGCAGCTCTACAGTTCGTGGATGCTCAGCACATCACTCGGCCTTCACCATCGACGTGTTAAACTTGTGCGAGCGAATTGGGTGTTGGCTAACGCCAAGATGAACCATTTGGCCTTGTAGCTGCCAAGGCTACGGTCGCTGTTGGTTCTGTAGCGCTGTTCAACCGACTTCAACAGCGCTGCCTCCGAAAGTCTTTGCGCTCGGCTGCCCATCCTTGTTCGATCAGGGAGTCATCTGCGGCTCTAACTCCCATGCCATTGCACGGACTGATGAAATGGATCCACGGGTTTGAGACGAGATTGAGACGAAACTCTGTGGTTCAGAGGAGCGAGAGATGGCACGCGATGTCAAATGATAGATACTGAAGGATAATCCTCAGATGAAATGTCTTCATTGATCTGGTCCGGGCTACGGCATAACAATATTCTTGCCTGTATGTTTCCATCCCACACCACTACCACCCTGCGAACACTATGCTCCCCTTATCTTGGCTCCGACTTGTGACTCACCTCACACGTATAGCTATCATATGCTATTCTATATTCTATAATGACTCAACTAAGCAAACATGACTATAGGCAATCGTTACTGTTCCGATGGCCAACAAGAACTAAACCAGAGGTGGAAATTCAGTCGACCAGTGATTCAGTCGCCCAGTGCACACTTGTGCAATTCATAGGCAAACCAAACAAGTAATCTCCGCACAAATAGGCATCTGCCAACGGAATACTGCCAGCTCAATCTCATCCCCGCATTCGCAGCCTGGCCACTTAGTTCTATCGGCCTCCGCAAGTCCCGGTCGAATTTTTACTGCGCCAAGCCCCATGTTTCTCCTGCAGGCCCTCGTATTCGATCAGCTAGTTGCTCTAGCGAGTCAGGCTTCTTTCTTGGCCAGGGACCTTTTTGTCGGGATCTCTCCGCTCATTGCCTTAATAGACCCGGCCACAGCCTGTGCCAAGAGGAACCGTCGATTGAGATGGCTGTCCATCACTTCAGCCGGTCCCTGACCTTAGACCCTGAATATTTGCCCGATCGTTCTCCGCAGAAACCCCGATATGGCTAATTGGGGTTGGGGGAGGATTTAAATTAAGTCACCTTCCCAGGGTGACGGTAATTGAACCGTTTTTCTACCACACAAAACATCATGGCTTTCTCTACGGGAGCTTGGCTTGCCATTGCAGCGACGTTATCTCAAGTGGTGGTATCGAAGCAGGCCGGATACTTCGACTCGTCCGATTGTGTGGCCCCATCGGCGCTTGAATCGTGCTACGATGATGCATCCGAATATTACGCTCAGTGCATAACTAATAACTGTGCCGGTGGCTCGGATGAATGCTATAAAGCGTGCGGGGGTGATGCAGCCTGCATGCAGAGTCAATGTCCAGATCTAGGCATTGATTGTATCAATGTCTGTGGATGTGTGAAAACATCCCGCGAAATTGACTGCGCGGCTTCTGCTTGTTGGAACCAGGTATGTGGCAGACATCTCATGTATCTCAAGCATTCAAGGCTGACTGAAAGGGGTCGGTGAATGGATAGGTTTACTCGTGCGAGTACCAGAAAACAATTGAAGACTTGATCGACCTTTGTCCCTCCGTGAACATCACTCAGCTCCCTTTTTGGCCGCCTCCCGACGACGCCCCCGCTGGTTGTTCATGCAACATAGGCAAGGTCGACCAGCGGGAGTTGTTGATTGCGGACCATATGACAACGTGCGCGAACAATATGACGAACCTCGATCAGCTAACAAGCGCGGAGAGCATCGCCGACTACGCGCGAGCTTGTACTTGCTGTGGGAAAAGTGCTATCATCTCCACGTGAGTTGTCCTCTTCTCTCTACCCCGTCGCCGGGTGAAAAGGCGGGATCGCTGACAGTATCTAGGATATGGGGCGTATGTCCCAACACGCAGCCGGCATTGTTGGGTGCAGATACCTGGTACAACGCCGTGATTGCTCATGACTGGGACATTTGTGGATCCTATCTTGAGAACTATGACTGTGCGGGTGCGCTGGGCTATGGTGCCTCGTCGGCTGGTAACACCACTCAATTCTACAAACCTGGAGACCTACCTGCAAACGGGACCGAAACGCTGTCTAACACGGGGGGTGTCATCTCCACCCCCATTAGTGGAAGTACCTTCACCTGGACGTTGGGCACGGTCCCACACCCTATCACCGCCATGGCAGCTACAGCTACGGTAACGGCGGATAGTGGAAAGTCGAGCAGCACCACAACTGGGGCGGCGGCGGCCGCGGCGACTACGAAATCCGAGTCGGCAGCCAGGTACACCAGTGCACCGATCGTGGCTGCGTCTGGGTTCATTGCGTTCACCTTGGCGTTATTAAAGGTCGCCTAAGCCAGGCAATCAATGCAGCCCTTCTGGATAGCCAGTTTGGGTCTTGTAAATCACTAACTGCGACCATAATTTCAGTCTTGTGTATATGCTATGGTCAATAACAAACAAAAACTGCGTCTGTCCAATGTCCAGACCAAGATACGCGGTGCTTATCAGGTTGGGAATCTGAAGAACTCCTTGGGGGTGTCACTGTAAGCTCGAGCACGGCGATCCGCGGGCATCTTTCAGCTGTTTATAATTGCTGTGGTTCAGACAAGGACATTGCAAGATTCAGTTAGCTCTGCAGGTGAACTGCTCATTCGACGCGGTATGCATAGTTATCCACTCGGGTAAGTTCTTCTGAACAGGAGAGTTTCACATGAACACAATGGCTCGGAGGGTGTTGAGTACGACCGCTAAATCAGCGGTCTAGACTATGTCCTCAGTAAGAGGTAAATCGCCTTCTTCCGCAGCTGTCAAATGCACATCTCTTTGTTGGTTCTGAGACTGGCCAATAAGTTTCGTTTTGATCAAGTGCTAGTTACAGTGTAAGAAATCTATCGCAATCTCTACGCCAGAACAAAGGCATTGCTGAATCACCAACTCTCAGAACAAAGACAATGACGGAGATTCACCTGACAGTGGTTCTTGTTTATCTACATCTCGGTCAATTTTAAGGTAGATCAATGAATATATAGTCACAAAAAGCAATGATGTCGCCTGGACTATCTCTTCGGGAATTCCCTGTGAGCTGCAAATATTGGGCCTCTGCCTACTCCAGCGCTATCGAATAATGGACGACCCGAACAATGACGAGTATTGGTGGGGTGTAACCGTCAGGGCAGCTGAGGATATGAATTCAGTGGAAAGCCTGGACTGTATGTACTACCATGGCCCTGAGTATCCACAGTATCCAGCCATTGTATTGGAGGATGATCGCCAGTGGCACTCCTTTGAGCTAGCGAAATTGCCAGCAGAGATAATCCTTGAGTGCTTTGAGCATATGACCAATCGAGAACTGGCCAATCTCAGCCAGACGTGCAAGTATCTGTATCTGATGCTTCGTTCACTGCTCCGGAGGAAAGCCCGGCAGTTTGCACTGGCGACCCTGGATGAGTACCGAGAGCTGCTCTGGATCGATCGAAACGGTCGAGCCCTCTACAAAGACTGGCAGACGGACCTATACTCTATTCCTTTCCGTGAACCCCTCTTCGAGGCTGTTGCGGCAGGGGACTACTCTCTTGTTGAGTTTTATTTGCGCGCCGGCGTGAGTCCCAATGCCTACGGGCTGGAGGGCTGGCCCTTACTGCCCTGGGCCGCCCGCAATGGCCGGTTGGAGATAGCGCTGCTGCTGCTCGACCATCCTGCCATTGATGTCGGGCTCGTGGCCTGCGATGAGCAACTATTCCCCGATTGCAGTCCACTTCCATTGGACATTCTGTGCAACCGCCACTACCGCTGGAGCTACTATTCGGAGAGAGATCTTCGCCTGCTAGACTCTGTCGTTCGCTCGCTCCTATACAAAGGGGCGACATTCGAACACTTCAACGCCTTCCAGTATATCAGCGCCAGTCCGCATCGACTCCGGTTCATGAAGGCGGCGATGGAGAATGGTTCCGATCTCCAGGCCGTGGTCATTGGAAGGCTGCGGACGACCTGGTATCACCACCACGAGTCCCCTGCAAAGTTTGCCGCTTGTCAGCCGGACTCGCGATACCTTGAACTCGTCGTGCGCGTGGCTCCCGAGATCCTGGGTAACGTAGGGAGGGGTTGGCAGAAAATCGGCGGATGCCGGCGGCCGGCGACCTTTAGGAGGAGGGATTGGAAGAGGCTGCTACGGTGGCTTCAGCGGACCTACGGCCTTGTTCCCGGGAGAGACTTCCACTGCCGCTAGAAATGACGCAAGGAACCTGTGGGTTCTGTATTCTGGAGCGCAAGCTGCGCTTGTGGGTACTTACTTATATGTTAGAAATGAAAGAAAAGAATGTGCTCCTGGCACTGTATCGACTGATTACTTGGAAAGCCTGTGCTTTTGAGGGGATGTCTGTAGGGTATTTGATTGTTGTGTGTTATGTATCCAAAAGGGTTTGGATGGTAGTGGCAGATACTTTGAGGTTGAGGTTGGTGTCTGTTGTACAGTACGAGTAGCCAGCTGAACTGAGAGTTGCCCTAATGTGAATACTGTGGACATGATCTTTGGAACTGAATGCACAGCTGCATGGAATTTTTCAACAGCAAGGCCTGCTGGCCCAATGGTAAGGCGCTTGACTACGAATCAAGAGATTGCAGGTTCGAGCCCTGCGTAGGTCATTACTTTTTGCTTTGCTTGTACATCGTCCATGCCTCCCTGATGAGCCCTCTGGGAACATGTTTTTTTGGGTACAATGTCGGGCAATTCATCATGGGATTCCTACGACTATCAATCAACGTCACGGTGGCCTTTCCGTCGGACAATAAGAGACGTATCCTTCTCGGCTCATCACGTATCAGTAATAAGTACTTTTTGTTTTTATTTTTATTCTTACCTCTTGATTACGCTGCGTTTACCATTCGATTGCCCTATTTGAGTGTGTATGGTCGATCTATCTCAGGGTCGCGGATATATGTCGCCGGTATGCACTAGGTAAATGGTGACCCTGCGGGTGAAACAGTCCGGGACCAGGATGTTTTCTCCTGGCTCGGTGTGTGATGCAACGAAGATATCAGGCCGCATCCCATTGCCCATGGCAGTATGCCCGGCGGACTTCAGGAGGATGAGGTCGATGCCGTGGTATCGACCTGGGTAGGATTACGATAATGGCCAATCACAATGGCAAAAGAGCAAAAAAAGCAATGACCTACGCAGGGCTCGAACCTGCAATCTCTTGATTCGTAGTCAAGCGCCTTACCATTGGGCCAGCAGGCCTTGCTGATGAAAGATGCGCTGATTTTATTGCCTACAATACTAAACCATGGCTCCGAGCCACAGCGGAAGTTGGATTTCGAAATTTAAACCTGGAACCTCGGACTATGTGGGGCTAGCGGGGCGGAAAGAGTCCGTCGTTCTTCAAATCACCTCTGGTTATCGGGTGACTCCTCCTCTCTACCAACTCATAGTCTCTTAGATCCTAAGTACTGAGTTACTCTACCTAGTACCTACGCACACCCATCATCATACTAATCCCAGGCCAACGGAGTGACCCTTCACACACATTGGACCCCCAAACAGCCGAGAATCAGATATAGGATATGTATTATGCAACAATCAATACACGGCTTGAATATTGATGATGCGACCCAGCAAAATGGGAGGCTCTCCACAATCGAGTCGGTTGCATGCGGCACATGGGAGGAATGGGATCGATTTCTCAACCTTGAGATGGACGATAACACATGTGAACTCACATCATTCGATGACGAGAAGATCAATCACCACAGAGAGTCAACGTCACGTGGGGACGGAAGCTCAATCGCGTTGGCCTCCTCCATCAATCTAGCCTACGCTTGCCCTACTACTAACTTCGAAGGAGCAATCCCTGAGCCACACTATAGCTCCACTCATGTTGAACCCACCGTAGCACAGCAACTGACCGGTGGCGTGGACGCGGGTTGTCATATATCAAACCCCCCCCTGTCAAACCACGCCATCCCAGAAATAGACAGCGAACTGTGGCCGGCATCGAGCCTCGAACGACTAGCTGGCTTTGACTCTCAGTACCATCCCGGTAGCCTACCGGCTACTTCACTCCATGACTCTCATGATAGTCAGGCAGCGCTGCCCGCGTTGGATAGCGGCTTTGGCAGCACCTCGCTCTTAGGCCCCGCCCAAACCACGCCACCCATGTTCAACCTGGACACACAACGCACGCTCCCCAGACGAAAAAGCCGATATGCGATACGAGGCAGAGGAACGAATGTTGCCCCATCCTACATTTCAAACCCACAGTTTGCCGCCGACCCTTTACAGCGGTGGCAAGATTCACCACCGGAAGATGAACCGGCCTCGCTGTCAGCGATCATGGAATCTCTGAGAAAATTCCCGCCAACCTATGATCAAGAAAGCAGCCATGGAATAGGCACTGCAAGCCTGGGTCCATTGCATGATTCTTTCAAGGGATACCGGCATCGAACCACGTCAATACCCAGCTCACAAAGTAGCGCCCACAGTGTCTCTTCGCAGCCCTCTTCCACCTCGGCCAAATCGGCAACCTCCCGGAAGTCCCAAGGTCCGATACGGTCTTCCAAAAAGCGTGCTACTGGACGTGTGCGTAAGGGCAGGAGTGCGAAAATGAATCCCGGGGAAAAAGGCCGTCTGTTTTGTTGCACCTTTTGTTGCGATCAGTTCCGAACCAAATATGACTGGGCTCGACATGAAAAGTCTCTCCATCTGAACCTGGAAGAATGGGTCTGTGCACCCCAAGGCGGCACAGTGGTTTCTCCTTCTACTGGGAGAAGGCATTGCTCGTTTTGCAACATGCCAGACCCGACAGCGGAACACCTCAACGGACACAAGTATGAGCCTTGCATGGGTGGTACGCGCACTTTCCGTCGCAAGGACCATCTGGTGCAACATCTGCGACGGACGCATCATCTCGAGACCCTACCCCAGATCGATGATTGGAAAGTCCAAGGGCCCCCAGTCACGTCTCGCTGCGGTTTCTGTGACCAGAGGCTGTCGTCCTGGGAAGAGCGAGTCGATCATCTCGGCAATCACTTCCGCAGTGGATCGACGATGGACGACTGGCGAGGGGACCATGACTTCCCTCCGGCCATTGCCAAACTTGTGGTGAACTCGCTGCCACCGTATCACATTGCTTCGGATTCGCGTGTACTTGTGCCGTTCTCAGCCACAAACTTCCACCACTACGACCATCTCAACCAGATAAAATCACGACTGGGGGCGAGCGAGTTGAATGCCCCTGACCATGAACTGAATGCCGACAGCCAGCTAGGGTCTTTCGGAGAATCAGCCAGTGCTGGGTCGGGGAACGATATGATTGAGGTCCTTGTGTTTCACCTGAGTCGCTTTGCGCGCCAGCAGATGGACAAGGGGATCATTCCTACGGACGAAATGCTGCAGCAGGAGTCGAGGCGACTGGTTTACGACTGCGAGGATTCATGGAATCAGACCATCTTTGACAATCCCAAGTGGATTGCTGCCTTCCGACGCCAGCATATTGATCAAGTGGCAGATTCTGAGAGGGATGGGATGCTGCATCATTTGGATGGTTTTTCCCTTCATGACGATGATCACGGACCAAAATTAGATAATGCATGATGACAGAGCACAACAAGACTAACGGCAATTATATACAAAATGGCGCACCTAGTGCGAAAACTGTGGCCACAGCGAGGCAAAGAGAAGCTTTACTCTTCCCTAAGCACAGACTGGCAACGATGGACCCTCATTATTATTCCGCTCGTCACCGCGCCGCTTGCGTGGCGTTTCATTCGAATCCTCCATTGAAATTATCTTCAATGGGATGTCAATCTGAACGGTTGTATGTAACGGCGATACACTTGAAGTGGAATAAGAGACTGACAGTTTGAGGATATAATCCCGGCTCATGAGACAAGAAGCAAACGAGGGGACAAGAACTTTGTCTCTAGGAAGGGTGATTGGAACGACAACCGAGGCTTCGTAACAATCACCGGCACAGCCAGGGTGCCGGGAAGCATCATTGGCGAGATTATCTTTCTGACTCCGCCTAGCCCATTGCCATTGCACCGACGTCATACAGACAGAGGACAATGGTATGGATCTGACAAAACGATCAGTGCCAGCTGTGGAAGCACAGCCTACCTGAAGTCCAGGATTGCAAGTGTATGTGGTTGACACCTCAAGCTTGGTACGAAGAGTCTTCAGACGTGGTGGAGGAATTCGATCAATGGAATCGAATCGGACACGCACCGCAATCGAGCAAATATCCTTCGAAACCACGTACTCCGGCGTAAGAAGCCGAATAGGCGGTGGCCGAGATGCCGTCAAGGTGAACCGACCAATTGCTTCCTCGAGTATGTGCGGATCTATCTGATGGCCCTCCACATCCGCTTTCCCACCTAGACCCGAATGTGTCTGATTATTGGTAGGGACCACCCTCACTTGCTTTGATTGGGCTGCCAGTACTTGCCTCCTGGGACCATGCACTATCCGAACTTGGATTGCATATATGACTTCGCACATAGACGGAGTAAAACCATCACGGCTGCCGCCTGTAAGGGTCAGCGGAAGCTGTGTATGGGCCTCATCGAGCTTCGATGTGCAAAAAGGCGGTTCTATGCAGTCCGGAACAACAAAGCTGAAGGGGAAGGAATAAGTTCCGCCCTTCTTAAACTGCCGCGGCGAGGGAAAGATGTTGGTGGAAAGAGGATATCGCAATTTGAGGAATGTCCTGGAAGCACCGATTCGTCGATCGGTATGCGGAGGGCCGGTTCGCTCATTGTACACCCGATAGATACCTATGTGGTTTTAGCTGATGCTCAAGGCAGTGGCTTCCATCATTACTGCTTACCCTCAAATGTGATATTGAGATGGTCAAAGTCCATATCGTGCTCGACTGTAATGGCTGCGGTTCCATTGATCTGGTCCGAGTTTGTGTAGGTCTTGATGGTGTTTCCTCGTTCACCGACCAGGTTTATGGAAATGTTCACGCTCTTCCGGGCCCATAGCTCCTGGACGGCCTTGATACATAGATTAACGCCAGTGGTGGACATTATGAGGACACATTCCAACACACAAGGATTTGGGGATGGCTGGAAGTCTGTGAATGAGCAGAGAGGATTAATGATGCTCGCTTTATAATCACCCAAACAAGTGACTATATAACAGTCAGTGGATGTGTGTTTCATCTCTCATCTCTCATTTCATCGTATTCATGCTTCTAAGGCGTCGAAAGGCGTCGAAAGGCGTCGTAAGGTGTGGGGTGGGCTCCATTCCAACAGTGTAAGTCAATACAACAAGTGGACCGCCAAGGATAAAGGGCGTGCTTGGACTATAACCAGTGACTTACCAACCTGAATAAGCGTATTCTGACCTGGGCGCTTGGGGTCATCTTGGTGGTTGGTGGGGTGAGTTCAAGCTGAGAGTTATTCGGTAAGAAGGTATTATCTTGATGTTTTGGTATCTTGATATTGTGGGAGAGTGCATGCATGGCTTTATTGACCAGTTCCTGGTTCCTGGGCAGGGATGTTAATTAGCCCGCCATAGATCATGGGACTTTGCTGTACATGTGGTTCAAGATTGAAACAGAGATCAACTCTAGATAGACTTTATCTGGACCAGATTGGCATCCTCCACTTCCAAGCCTAGAACACAGACATTACATGAATAAAGACAAGCATATACACATACCCCCGCATTTGAGTTCATTGCAGGACCCCTGGGCTGGGCATCAGCCCCGTTTGCACAGCATAGTGCTGACATGCAACCATCAGAGAGCTTTTCAGGTAGTTCGGGGTTGAAGGATGACTCAGAACAAACTCGTATCGACGATGGCTGACTCAAATTGAAACCCACCCGACGCTTAGAATCCTAGCGCATGCCACTTATTATCACTTACAGGAAGTATAGTATAGTACAGTGAGTCAGTCAGGGAGTGGGAGAGTAGCATTCCAACCTTCACAAGAACACCGCTCGGCAAGCTTTGAGCATAGATCGATTCTTTCGAGCGAAATTGATGCAATATATATCAATCAAAATTAAGGCTTGCTTGTTACCTACTGTCGATAGCCAAAGGACAAGAGTCAGGACCACAAGACTACGCCATCCCGTTTTCGGACCCCGCCAGACTAGGAATATAGCGGGCAACTCCTTCCAGTGCATACCAAGTCTACAAATACGAATATCCTCAAGTATATGACCGTAGCTGCTCATCGGCCAAAAATCCCCCCTTTCCGCAAATTGAACATGGACGCAAAGCCAGAAGATAGCTTCGATCTCAATATCATCCGCGAACTGGAGCACACGCGGTATGCATGTTCGTCCCTCACGCGCCTAAGCGGAGGAACCGTCAATTTCGTCTTCCGAGGACTGCTGTCCCGACCCCTTGAGGATGGCACAAAAAGCGTCATCATCAAGCACGCAGAGGGTTATACAGCTACGAATCGGAACTTCAAACTGACTGCTGAGCGCTGTGTAACCCCTCCCCTCCCCCTTCCCCTGTTTGGAGAAGTTTCGGAAATGAACAGCTGACAAAGACCACTCAGCTCTTTGAGGAGGCCAGCTTGAAGGCCCTCAATGGGCTCCCCAGCACAGTGGCCCTGAAGGGGACGTCTGAAAGCCGAGTCATCACAGTCAAGCCTCCTCGACTCCTCACCTTCAATCCCGACACCAACACCGCCGTCCTAGAGGATCTCCCCGATTCCCTGGATCTGAAGACATTCTGCATCTCCTCAGCTGCGTCAACGACCATCTCCCAGGAATGGGCCGTTTCGGTTGGAAAGGCGCTGGGCACCTGGCTGTGGGCATTCCATCGATGGACCGACGAGAGGGATCAGGCGAACGTGGTAGCGGAACTGGAAATGAATCACACGATGCGAGACTTGAAACTCTCCGTCAACTACGGCAGTCTCGCGGAAAGAATCGATCGGTATCCCGCTCTGCTGGGCGAAGCCCGCGATGTATTCGAGAAGGTGCGGGTAGCGGCGGCCGCTGAGGTGGAAAAGAACGGTGGACTCGGATATGGAATCATCCATGGGGACTTTTGGTCGGGAAAGTAGGTCATCTTCCTCTCCCACAGTGCATAATTGCTGCGACCCCTCGGGGAATATCGAAGAACTGACGCGACAGCAGTGTTTTGGTTCCCAAATCGGCACTAGACTTGAGCCCACAGACCTCGCTCTTCATTGTGGACTGGGAGCTCTGTCATTTCGGCCCTCGGGCGTGGGATCTGGGCCAGATGCTCGCCGAATTGTATATGTTGAAGCATTACAGAGGCATCGATGCTGGGCCGTGGATGATTGAAGGCTTTCTTGAGGGATACCAAGTGCCAGATGAGGCACTCGCCTTCTGGGTCCTGATTCAGGTCGGTGTTCATTTCATCGCATTCGGTTCTATGATTCAGGGCTGGGGGGCTCCGGAACAGGTTGCGGACCTCGTCCATTTGGGCAGAGATCTGATTGTGAAGGCATGGGAAAAGGACCGGGAGTGGTTCAGTGGGGTATGGAAGCTTCTATTCAAGGACTTGTAGATAAGACATGGTCTAGAGCTCTCTACCGTTCAGTTGGTACCACTATCCGGAGCATCGGTTGTATCACCCCAATACCCTGCAGGGGACAGGATACCATGGGTCCACGTCCATCCCCCCCTTACTGCTGGTTGTTGATTGACGCCGTCGAAAAAAGGCCATCCACATTCTCCGATGTCATCCCAGCTGGGTTAGGATTGTGGTCTACTTTCGGGGAACTGCAGCTAGTATATTTGGCAAACAACGTGATGGTGCGACCGTCCAAGCCTTGTATGACCTCGTTCGAGTATTGAGCCTGAATACCACCAACGCAGTTTGTAAGCTACCTTATTATTTGATAGTAATTTAACATAGCATGCAGCACGAAGACACAGTCAGATCCCAATGCATTTGGTCTGCTGAGTTCTGACTGTTGGCTATGAGCTGAATGGGTTCTGCCTAGGTTTGCCGCCTTCATGCAAAGCTGCAGATGTAGGGGCCATCAAGTGGCTGGATCTGACGCAGATTTGCTAGAAAGCAAGTGTGGTGAGCATCTTGGCTAATGCTGGGCGTCTCAACAGCAGGGCTCGTGCTCGGATGTTGAGGATTTGACCTGTGATGATGATGAGTCCTTTCGTCCACCCTTGCTGGGCCAAGCATTCTAGTTCTCCTGGGCAGTCGGAGTGAGATTGCCCTGGATCGGACATATGCATCCGGTGGGGTGGACCAGACTAAATATATGGCTGTCGGGATGTCGCGGGCTTTGTCTGAGAGGGTAGACTGGAGATAGAGAATTGACATCATCCATGATCATTGGAGGGGGTAGTTAACTAATGATACTCGAGTACTCATAGCAGTTCCAGCAGTGCAGCAGATCCCTCGGCCGATCCACACACCCTTAGGAAACTAAGCGACTCCAAGTGACTTCATCAGTAAGCTATAGCCTATAAGCCCCCCAAGCTTATATGTATTTGCTGTTCCAACTTCCAACCTGGTGGTCCTCACCCTTGTATCAAATCAATTAAACTCGTGCGTTAACCTTCACCTGCCATTGCTTGGAACCACTTTGTTCTCTCACCTACCTACTCCTACTGAGTATACCCTATCAATCTTATATTTCTGGTGGCTCGGAACATTCGGATCAGAAGAAGCCTTGCTTTGCATCTCACCCCCCAATTGGCTGTTCAATTCCTTGATTGCATGTTGCCTGGCTATCTCTTCGCCCCATTTTATCTGAGAGATTTCGACATCGCGCAATTGACTCTCTCGCTGTATAAGACTCTGGAAGTCTGATGATTCCGCTGGGTTGTGTTGTTATTGTTGTTGTTTGAGACCACGAAGACCGAGCTTTGCAAAGAGTGACGTTGTGTGGACTTGACTCATCCGCCCACACCACCGCAGCGCGACTTCCCACTCTTTTTTTTCCTACACTCTTGGCTACGACTGACTGCACTGTATCGTTCTTCCCTCACTGCTCCCTCTCTTTCCTCTTGATTCCCTTATCAGAGAGTTGCGCAGTTTCCCTTACCTTCACGCGAAAAAAAAAAAATCCCACCCTCACCCCGACTTTGACATCTTACTTTCATCGTTTCCTCTCTCTTAATTCAGGCTGCGTCCCTGCGCCACCTGCGGGGATGTCTCAACACACAGATATTGCGCGTTCGGCCATCATGACCTGCGCCTCAGTTCCGGATCACCAACGCGACGGGAAAAAACATTCTGGAACCCCGTCACAGTCGTCACAGTCGGGAGCCGGGAAAGAGGCGAATCTTATGCCTCCGGCGAAATCGCTGGTCGGACGAGCGCTAGGGAACGAACTGCATTCCTCCGATGCCCACAAGGGATCCCAAGCCTCCAAGGATGGTGTCGGGTTCGCCCTAACAGACACTCCGGTTTCTACCGCACCCTCGTCTCCACAATTGTATGTATTTCCTTTCTTTTCGTCTGCTCGTTGGTTAGCCTTCCTGCACATGTCCCCTAGAGGTCTCGATTGAGTCGACTCTGGCCGGAAGAGCATTCTAGATTTTTGCCGCAGCCTGGGGAGTGATCGGCAGTTTGCTCTGGAGTCGGGTTATCTCGTACCGGCACTTAGAGAGGGGGGTCACCTTTCCTCAGATTACCCCCCTCTCCCTCCCCCCCTTCCCCCAACCTGCAGCAATCGTCGGTCAAGTCTTTCGACGAGGGTTTTGACTTGATATGCTCTTCGATTCTGTATTGATGACCTCCGGTCGCAATGCGCGGTCTGATGTAGCTGAAGCTGAGGACATCTCTTAAACTAACCATCTGCCATTAGTCCTGCCAACTCCTCAACCCCTAACCTCCCTGGTCGCGTGCGTGCAACCACACTCGACATCCCCGGTCTCACCAAGTCGAAGGTCTCCCCCGACGGACGAATCGCTCAGCGAGATGTCGGATCCAAGCTCGTCATTGTCATGGTCGGCCTCCCCGCCCGGGGAAAGAGTTACGTTACTAAGAAACTCGCGCGGTACCTGAATTGGCTGCAGCATGACACTGAGATTTTCAACGTCGGCAATCGCCGTCGTGTGGCCGCTGGCAAGTCCCCATCTGTCGCAGGACGCCGTCCTAGCCACCGAGCTAGCGTCATTCACAGCGAGCTTGTCGATTCGGTCCGACGTCTGAGCGTCAGCGTCGGCACCTCCAACCAACCATCGCATAAGGACATTCGGCGTCCCGAAGTTGCTTCCGGCCTATCGAACGAAGTAGTGTCTTCGCCCCCGGAACTCGAAAACCAGCTTCCACCTCCTGCGTGTCCCACCAAAATCCTGGTCAACGGCAAGGAGGAGGACCCTTCACAAAGCACGATTGTACCCCCATTCAATGCAGGTCTTGAGGACCAGGATGCCATACGCGAAGCATCCCCCGAGCCCATCGATCAGTCCGCCAACTTCTTTGACCCTCAGAACCAACTCGCCGTGAAACTGAGAGAACAGGTGGCTTTGGACACCCTGGACGAGCTGCTGGAGTACATTCTTGAACAGGGAGGTAGTGTGGGCATTCTCGATGCCACGAACAGCACCATGGAGCGTCGGAAGACAATCGTCGATCATATTCGCAAGCGTGCCGGTACGGAATTGAATATCCTCTTCCTCGAAAGCAGCTGTGTGGATCAAGAGCTTCTCGAAGCCAACATGCGCCTGAAACTTTCCGGTCCGGATTACAAGGACCAAGACCCTGTCAAGGCGCTGGCCGATTTCAAGCAGCGCGTGGCTCTGTATGAGAAGTCGTATGTTCCTCTGGGCGAGTACGAAGAGAAGAACAATATGGCCTTCATTCAGATGATTGACGTCGGACGCAAAATTGTGGCACATCAGACGCATGGCTTCCTTTCCTCGCAGGTTGTGTACTATCTGCTCAACTTCAACCTTTCACCTCGCCAGATCTGGATCACGAGACACGGTGAGAGTAAGGATAACCAGCTGGGTCGTATTGGCGGTGACTCGGAGCTTAGCGAGAACGGCCATCGATATGCCAAGGCATTGACTCGCTTCATCGACCACCAGCGGCGTCAATGGGAGCTTATCCAGAGACAGAAGGAGATGCTCCGACATCTACCACCGCGCGCTGGCGACAGCACTCCTCCAAACCCCTCCTACATCCCCTGTGACCGCGCCCGTAATTACTGCGTCTGGTCCTCAATGATGCAGCGCTCGATTCAAACAGTCGATTACTTCAATGAAGATGACTATGACGTGAAGCAGATGAAAATGCTTGACGAGCTTTACGCTGGCGAGATGGAGGGTATGACTTACGACGAGATTCGTGAGAAGTTCCCTGAGGAATACCAAGCTCGTCGCAAGAACAAACTCTTTTACCGCTACCCCGGGCCTGGCGGTGAAGGCTATCTGGACGTGATCAATCGTCTTCGCGCTGTGATCATCGAGATGGAGCGGACGACGGATCACATTCTGCTTGTCACCCACCGATCTGTGGCGCGCGTTCTTTTGGCCTACTTCCGTGGCTTGAAACGTGATGAAGTCGCCTCTCTGGATGTACCCCTCGGCATGCTCTACATGTTGGAACCCAAGCCCTATGGGGTGGAGTTCAAGGCTTACCGTTACAACGCGATCACGGACTGGTTCGATTACATCCCCGACTTCAAATTACAGCAATCTAGCGTCTACTAGATGTGACATGCATTTCCATATGCCCTCTTTTTTTCCAATTTCTCCCCTCTGTTCGTCAGATTCCGGATGCCCGCCATGACCCACCAACGCCGGCTACACCGTTGACCGGCTTGAATGACTGTCATGATAATATCTTCCGGGCTCGGTTCCCGTCTCTTTTTCTGTGCCCTGGTGTTGCGGTGTTCATCTTATCACAGTCCCTAGGCTGACGCATCTTACTCCCCACTTCTCCAACCATGTATAATGCTCCGATTCGTTTGCGGGGGGCTTCTTTGCTATCGCTTTGCTCTGGGATGGAACCTTTTCGACTTCTTCTCTCATTCCTGTAGTAGTTCTTTGCTTGCATGAATGTGGCGTTTGAGCGGACCTCTATTTGTTTCTACGATCAGTCGCCACAGGCGGTGCCTAAGAGGATGGCATCGCTAACAGGACAGCTAATTGTGAGACTACTTTGCTTCATTTCTGACTCATAAATGGGATAGCCCTGAGTCGGTTATTTTCAGCATGACTCCAGACTTGCTCAAATGAAGAATCTATGTAATATTACCCATACCAATAAGCATAACTCCAGCATACAGCCATTTCTAGTCTCCATAAATCAACCACTCTTCACCTTGTCGAATACCTCCAAGAAAGTCTCGGGCTCATCCGCCCCGGGCACCGCATACTCGCCATTGATCATGAAGTAGGGGACCCCGGTGACCAACTGGCGCTGGGCAACATAGGCCTCGACGTCGACCTCCTTGCCGCCGTCCTCGGAGGCGAGGAACTTCTCGACGGCGGTCTTGTCCAAGCCCGCTCCGACGGCGGCCTCGGTCAATACGGCGGGATCGGTGATGTTCTTCTCATCCTCGAAGTAGGCGCGGAACAGCTTCTCAACGACGCGGGTCTGCAATCCGCCGACCAAGCCTTTGTCGGCGACGGCGGTGCTGCTGCTAGCTTCGGCCTTCTCCTTCTGGCCGGCCCACCACAGCAGGCGATGCGAGTCGCGGGTGTTGCCGGTGCGGCCGCCGAAACTGAAGTCGATGTCCTCGGTCTTGCCGACCGCGGTCAGCCGCTCGATGATGGCACTGGCCCGCTGCTGGCCGAACTTCTTGCGGAAGGACTCCCGCTTGTCGAGGCCCGGGTAGCCCGGCCCCTCCGGGTGCAGGTAGAAGGCGTGCCAGCTGAGGGTGAAGGTGTCGCTTGGGTGGGAGGTTTTGTGCTGGGCAATGGCCCGGCTGAGGCGGCGGTAGCCGACGTAGCACCACTGTGATTCTTTATTAGCTGGGGTTGTTTGGTAATTGGGGATGTTTTGGAGGTATATAACGACAGGGCCGTAGACTTACCGGACACACCGTGTCAGAGATGATCTGGATGTTGAAGTTGGTCATGGTTTATTATGTTTCTTTTGGTGGATTATTTAAGTGAGCTGCTGATAGCACCTCTGCGATGGGATTGAAAAGTGCAAGCTACTATATAGGAGTGGCAATCCGGGGAGTTTGTGGCTGGATGTCCCTCCGTCGTGGTGAGGATGAGTATGAGTTAAAAAAAAGTCTCCAGATGGATTAAGTCCGATACAGTACACACTCCAGTATCAGCAGATCTATACCACGCTAACGGTAACAATGGTCAACCTGGCCAATTGGCAACTGTGGATGACTCCGTTCTGACTCTCTCGCTCTCTTTCTCTCGGGCCTTTTTCTCGGGCATTTGACATGCATTGATTGTTCTTATTTGTTGCTGGTGGGAAATAGACTAGGTAGTTCGTTTCGTCCGCTGGAACCGATTTGTCAGCAGATGCCAAAGATTCCCTGCTCGGGGAGTTGGGCTTATAAATGCCCGATGCTGCGTCTGGGAGGGAGCAGTTAAATACAGACATATAGTCGTGAGTGTCATTCGAGTGTACAATACTGTAGCTGTTTTAGCCCATGAGTGACTACTTCGTACTTCGCATAGTACAATCAACAATCGGGAGATATCTCCCCCGCCAGTGACGTCAACTGACAGATCCGAAAATCTATGGTGTTTATTCTATCTTACCTTCATGTGCATTGTCCTGGCGTTCAATGCTTTTGCTTTTCACTATGAGTACCCCACTTGGAACTTGACAGGAATGGCGGTTAATCAAGGGAACAGTACAACCCCTGTTCGCAGCCTTGATGCGATGGTTAAGTACTCCGTAGTAACCATCAGCTGACCGCCATCTCATACATCGCCCTGTTTTTATCAGATTTCCGGGGTTTCTTCTCCCCTCCTCCCCCCTCTCTTCTATTGCCATAGAATACTCTCTTAGAATACAATCTCATAGAATTGGAAGTTTCCCCCCCGCATTCAGTCTTCATGATCACGTCTTTCCTTCTCCGCTGTCACGACACCATCTGGTCCTTCCTGCATGTCACCATCCTCAACATCCCACCCTCTCGCCTGCCCATCTTCCCCTCCTTAGCAGGCTCAGTCTGGTTCTTGACCCTTGCCAGCCTACTGCTAACATGGCTGGCTCGAGGCATGCCCCAGTACCCAGGCCAAAGCAATCCACACGTCGCGTGCGTGCTGCCTCTTCTTCGTACATCGAAATAACATGTCATAAGACTAATCAAGCGAAACCAACAGCTTCATCTCCGACATCGCCTCCTTCGAACTCAAGCCCCTTTTCCTGATCGGGGCCTCCATGACTGCCGTCGGGTTCTGGTTCACCGTAGCTGCTGTCCATGTCATGCGCTACGAGCCTGGCTTCGCATTGATCCGCTGCCCGGACCCCTTCTCCTCTAGAGGTAGTCCGCAGCACGCACCATCTCCGGATGGGGATCGACTACCGGCATCAGTGACTCCGTACAACGGCCCTATTCATGACAACAACAATGATAATCCAGATGAGACTGACGACGACGATGTCAGAGACGACGAGTCACCCGCAACCATCGCCACCTTCAAACTCATCTCCCTCCTCGCCATCTTTTCCGCCGGCATGGCCAGCACCGCCCTCATCTTTCTGGCCGTCATGGATACCTTCCGGTACCACTTCGCGCATGCGGTCCTCCTCCGCGTCTGCTTCGGGGGCTTGGCCCTGCAGTCCTTCGGCACGGCGATCGTGTACTCGAACGAGGTGCTGGGGTTTGTGGCGTTCTTGACGCACGGCGGCGTGTGGCAGCCCAGATGGGGGGAGAGGCACAAGGTCAGGGTACGCGTCTTGTAAGTTTTTCTCCTTCTCTTTTTTTCCTCCCTTCCTTTCCTCCTTCCTGCACTCATGTCTGCTCTAAATGGTGGAAAGGGTGACATTATGGATTATGTCTTCTGGGCCTCGCTTGACAGCCAGCAGAGGCGCATAATGGCTAAACCCAGACGTCTTGCATTGCAGTGCCTCCCTCTCCACCGCGTTGATTCTGGTGAAGCTCTTCCTCGGCATCGCTTTTATCTCACTCACCGTCCCCGAGAATGTGAGCGATTACCGGGCCGCCGGGATCCTGGAGTGGGTGATTGCGTTCCTGGGCACGGTGTATTTGTGGCTGTTTGTGGGGTTCTTTGATCGGTGCGTTCCCCCTTCCCTAAATGCCGGTTTCCTTAGATAAGACGATAGATTCAATGACGAAAGGCTAACACAATAGATTGCTGCAAAAAAGAGAGAGCTTCGAAGGCTTGGGCCCGAGTGTGCTGTATGCGGCGGCCTCGAAGGGACGACGGCTCCCTGCCTCGCCCTCCACGCCTCCGGGGGATCGCCGCACACCCAATGACTCGGATGCCGAGCAGGCCCCGTTGCTGTCGCGGGGGTCTACCACGAGCCGATATATGTGATTGCCCGTTAATTATGAATGATGAGTTGCAGCTTAGCGGTAGAGTTTGTTTTCATTGGTTTCCACATTCTAAGACGGCAATGAAAAAGGCGAGCGATTCTACTGCTTGGCGTTGATGGGTATAGCTTTGTATGAGGTTATATACCAACCAGCCGCGAAATTGACTAAGGGGGCGCTACGAGCATCTGATGATGCCCTCCCTGGGGAAGCCAGGCGAACAGTTTGCGTTCACAGAGTCATCTCTTGCGTGGACATGCGTCGGAGTTCAGATACTTGTGTCCTCAGGCGAAAACATCATTCATTCTGACCGGACCTCTTTTCCCATGTTCCAGTTCCTGGGTAACTCCCAGAACAACGCTATTTTCACATTTCCGAAGATATTCTACGAATACATCATCAAAGGCTGACATGTCCAGACACTCGTTTGCCTCTACTCCAAACAGGGGCTTGGGATCCCCTGCAAACGCGACCATATACAAGCAGTCGAGAGTGGAGAGCCTCGTTACAAGGCTTGACCACCTTGATTGACCAGCTGCCACACGCTCGGCTTGTTGATGGACCCGGTAAGGTTGGCAGAAGGGGGAAGACCGGCTGGAGGTTGGCGGTCACGGATCTTCTCGAGGGTGGAGTTGTACTATATAGTAGATTAGCGGATGAACCCCTTGTCCACACCAAGCGACCTGCGCCTACCTTGAAGGCGAAGTTCAACACCAGAGCAACCGCCAACCCAATACAAACAACAATCGGTCCAAATGTGTTGTCCAAATCCCGTCCACTCCGTTGTCGGATGAGTTTGGCCCGCTTCTCGTGCATGTACCACCCCCAGACGGCGGCAAAAATCGCAAAGGCCGTGTAGACGATTGACAACGCACGGGCGATATCATTGTGTTTCCCAGTTGCGTTGTAAAGGCCCAGCGACAGCGATGACAGAAGAATGCTGATGTGGAGCCACTTGATGAAGGTACGTTGGTTGGCGAGCCAGACCTTGGTCTCGACACGGACAGGTCCAGAGTCCTTGATCCACGTGCCTGGTTCCCGAACGCCGGGAGGCAGCACGACCGAGTTTCGGGGACCACGGTTGTTCCGCGCGGCGGAGAAGGTCGGGAAGAGAGAGGCCAGGCGTTTCAGATTCATGGGATGTTCCGGCTGCTGGTCCTCGCGCTGGACTTGTTGGTCTTGCGGCTCCGGGTGCTCAGGTAGGCGGGCTATTTCTGGAGCAGAAGGCCGCTGCGAGGGCGGTAGCATCTGCGAAGACTGTCGACGGCGAGGGGAAGAGGATATGTCGGTGAACATCTGTACGGGTGATCCCACCAGAGGCCTCACTGTCAATGAACCCTTGTTGCCGAGGAAACTTCCAACTGCAATATCGTCTTCTGCTCGCTGCGCTCGCCGCTCCTGTTCTTCGTGGAAAGCGGTTTCTGGGTCTTTTCGAATGTCATTCTCCATCTCACCGAGCCAGAACGGAAAGCTGTTGACGTAGTCCTCGAAGAGCTGCGCCACACCATGGACGAATTTCGAGAACCGTGGCGCCTCCTTTACAAGGTGGGAGACCATGAGATCCTTGATCCATTCGGCACTGTGCGCTGCAGTGCCCTTGAGTTTGATTTCCAGGAGTGCGTAAGGGAAGCGAACGATTTCGCCCGTCCGGATGCTGCTGAACGGGTACTCCATTCCTGCATCATCAATGTCTGTGCGATGCCATTGATCGGGCTCACGGCAGGGACGACCTTCATCCAGAGAGTCTTCCCTGATTAGAGCCAGATTGGTATCGAGCGAGATTCGGATCCGATCATCTCCGGGGATTTGGAACGCCGTACGGGTATAATTAGCCCGAAGCATCGGCTGCAGGTTGTATTCCTTGATGAATGACTGCAGTTCCTCAATATCCTGCTTGAAGGACTCTGCTTGTTCCGATTCACCGTTGCCCATGGTCTCCATCCGCTGAAGCTTTTTGTCAAAGTGGTACTCTCCGTCCAAGAATTCCTTCACGTGTTTTTGTTTGAGCTGAATCTTTACTTCTCGGCTGCGATTGTCGTCCGACACTATCTTTTTCTCCAAAAAAATGGCTGGCTTGTCCTGCAGGTTTCCGGTCCATCGCAGTCGTAGAGACCCGGCTTCGGCGGCGCGAGCGACCTTTTGGTTGTAAAGGTCGAACTGTCGGTTGTCAAAGTAAAGAGAGGTGATTGTAGGGTCGTCAGGAAGGATATCGAGGTCCTTGGAAGTTCCAGGATTATAGATAAGAACGGGAAGCTGCCGTAGAATGTAGGTCTTGGCCTCGAGGACGTTGTTGGGATGAATCCAGAACTTGAAGGAGGAATACATGTCTTGACCAAAGCGAGGTTCAGCTGGATCTTTGGCTTCAACCAAACCCTTGCTCAGAATTTCACGGGCAAAGGAGTACATAACAGACAGTCTGCGAACTAGAGGAGAGTAGTCCTCGGAGTTGAATGGGAGTTGCGACAAGCGCACTTGCAACAAGGGCTTCACACGATACCGTGCTCCACGCTTGCGGTCATGCTTCTTAGCCGCCTTGAGGAAACCGGTGAAGTTAATTCGACTGTATTTCTCCAGCTCGCTGACCTCTCGAGTGATGCTGTCTAGCTCCTGTAGAACGCCTGACGCAATGCGCTTCTTTTCCGCGTCGTCCATTTCCGTGGCAGCCTCATCCTGGGCTGCATCAGTCAACTCTCGCAGCTTGGATTCGCAATCAGCAGTTCGTTCCCGCAGCTGCTTCAAGGTTTCGACCTGGAAGGCATCGACTTTGTCCAGTTGGACGTTAAGTAGCTCCTGGACAAATGCTTCCTCATCTTGTTCGGTCCATTGGCCATTATCGGAATCGCTATCGTTTCCGATGACATCATCCTCCCTCAGAAGGACTTTGAGCTTGTGATAATCAATATATTTCCCACTCCATGGCGGATAGATCGACTTCCGAAGGGTTTTGCCAAAGCGCATGGTCGAGCAGAATGAGGCGAAACTTGGCCGTGGTTAGGAACGACGATTGTGTAACGGAGGAAAAGCAAGAGGAGAGGCCGAGAGAGAGAGTTGCACAGGGACTCGGGAAGGGGAGAGGCTCTTCTTATAAGGGAGAAGGGCAAATGCGGGTCGAGAAGAAGAGACCGTCAATGGGAATCAGCTCATGACAATGGAGAAGGGAAATTTTCAGACTTAAGACGGGACAGACGTAAGGAAAGAAGGGAAGCCGCTAAGAAGTCGCCATCAAGTCCAGGCGGAAAATAGAGAGTGTTCTAATATAGTCTCGTTTGGTCTCTCGTTGCATCCCATCGCCATGCTGATGCACGTGCTGCCTCTCTGCCTCCCCGGAAGGGTCTAGCCCGCCCCCCTCCGTAGTAATTCAGCTGACCATTGGTCAAGTGGCTTTGGAGCTACGTATACTAGGTAGTTAGGTACCAGGTATCACTTTGGTCAGTCCCCGTCCGTCACTGGAATACAGTACCATAATGTTACAGATATGCTGTACTTCCACCTAGTTTTGTAATGTATTATCTACCACTGACAAACAACCTCCGAGGTAACTTACGAAGCACCAAGATCCGTTCCACGATATGTTCCGACCGATAAGAAACTCTCTCTTTCTCTTTTTCTGAATACCTTCCAGCCAGCATCCTTCCTTTGTCGTGTATATATAACTATACTAGGCTATGCTGTAACTCTACATCGCTTCTATATTCTTCTAGACCGAAAATCTCCTATTCCAATGGATTCAGCCAGTCCCCCATCGTTACAGGACTCCGTACCCTTGACGCAATCGCTTCACGATGTGTTGTCCGGCCTCCATCAACGCCCGTACCCTCATGTCCCCAACCCTCCGAAATGCAAGAAACGTGCCTCGGTTGCCCTTATCCTGCGAGTCCGACCTACATATGAACACTGGCCAGAGTCTACCCCTACCTCTTCGGGAGAGACGGACAATTCAGCGTCTGTCCAGCAACGACTGGACGCATTCTTCTCCCAATCGTGGGTTCACCATGGTCAACCAGAGGCGCTATTTATCAAGCGAGCCTCACGCGTGGGAGACAGATGGACTGGTCATGTTGCTCTCCCGGGAGGCAAGCGGGACCCCGAAGATGCAGATGATAAAGCAGCGGCGATTCGGGAAGCCTCAGAGGAGATTGGACTGGATCTGACCACGGAGGATTGTGTGTACATCGGCAACCTGCCCGAAAGAGTTGTAACGACGAGCCTGGGCACGATACCGTATGTACTTCGTCCGATATCATAGCTCGAGTGTGCCTGATACTGATCATGTCAATTGCAGGCTGATGGTCCTATGCCCCTACGTCTTCTTGTTAACATGCAGTGACTCACCAACGCTGAAGCTACAACCCACCGAAGTGGCCTCGACCCATTGGGTGCCGCTAAAAGCGCTTTTGTCGTCTTCTCTGCGCACTGTAGAGCATGTGGACATGACTCAACGCCTCGCAAACATGGGAGGCATCATGGCCCGGGTTGCGTCTCGGTCCTTGATGGGCTACATGCAGTTTCCCGCAATCCGACTGGCCCCAACAGAGAGCCTTCAAAGCAACACAACCCCCGGCCTCACCCCCAGAGATGAGCAAAGACAGTCGCTGTTTCGGCGGTTGATCCCATGGGGTAGAAGTAGCCCTGCTGATCAAGATATTGGAATAAGTCGTCCCTTGCTCCTCTGGGGATTGACGCTAGGGATTATGGCAGACTTCTTGGATCTGCTTCCTCCACACACAGCTGTCAAGCTTTGGCACTACCCCAACTTCACAGCACCCGATCTACGGCTGCTGATCAACATGCTCACATATCGTCTGCGAAAACGCAACAGGCGCTTGGTTGAGAGCGGAGCTCGACCGAACAACACTGCCATGGATGCTCAAACAGCGGCTGTGCCAGTAAAAGAGATTGATTGCAATGGCAGTAGCAGTCAGAACAATATCGGAATCGAAGGACTTGGTGTGGGTCAATACTACGGGCCTTCCGACAAAGGTCTTAATGGGAGCACATATGCGCTGGAAATCATGCTTCGAGGCTATTATGATCGGCTCCGTCTAGCCCTTTACATTTTCGTAGCATGGAGGATAGCCTTGGGCTCCACAGCGGCCTTGTATGCATGGAAATATCTTCGCCAAGTCCGTCAATGGTGACGACGATGATGATGATGACCCTGCCATTATTTTGTGGACTGTATATCTATCAATTGAGTTGAACATACAATAGTATAGATGTTTTCCTACAGCAAACCTCACCCGCATTTCCTCTAGAAGCAAGGGGGAGAACAGCAGCAAAGAGACGGTCACACTAGCAGTTGCTGTTTCTAGACAGTAGTCGCGCTCAATTACATGCTCCAGTAAGACGGGACTGTATTGTCATGTACGAACAGACGTACTGTAAGCTACATAGAGACTGCCCCGGTTCGAGTACCCTAGTTGTCTCGTAGCGGTAAACAATTATTCTCGTCCGCCTTAGCTTGTCATGCTTATCGTCCCGGAAGCTCGCCGGCGTCAAGCGGCTGTTGATTCTTTATCGGCACTGATCCACTCGCGTCATTGCTACTGATCTTCCCTTCCTCCAAGCTTCCAACAACTCCCGACCCTATTGCCTGGCTCATTCGCCTACAATGCCAGCAACGCAGAAGCTTTATCCTCGCGCCACGGTGAAGCGTGTCGTTAAAGCGCATTCGAACCGTAACGTGAGCAAGAACGCTGATATCTTGGTTGGTCTCCTGATTCCGTCCCCCTTATTGCAATTTCCTGCATAGACTCTAATGGCTATTTTCACCTTTCAGATCTTCCTGGATTACATGTTGTTCATGCAAGAGTGAGTCGACTTTGATCTAATAATCCCACTACATGATTCTCAAAACATGGCGCATGCCGAGGGGGACTGAAGGCATTTGTTCACAGCTGAAACCTGGACGTCTATGCAGATTGATGCGGGAATCATCGATTCAGTCGCGGAAGATGGGGGAGAAGAACATATCGTCAAATTCAGTGCGCAAAGTGACCGAGGTATGTTTGCCTGGTGCATCGATGCAAGTATGCATGATTCCCGTCGAGGCTGACATCTTGTCTGTTGAACCTACAGAAAACGCTACGGAAGTTCAAGGGCTAGATTGATGGCAGGCAAAGTTGCCTTGAATATAAATCGCATCATTGCCAGCGCGCGACCGGAGCATATCTCTGATCAGCCAGCTCTGTGGGGTTTGTGCTACGCGGGTGGTTGTTGAGCTTGGTCTAGATTCACGATCCACTCTCTTGGGACCGTGACTGCTCGTCCATGCCTCTAGTGAATTTTATTGTTATGGAAAGAGAAATGGGCTCACAAACTTCAGGCGAATCGGGGTTATATAGGCGTTATTCAGGAGTCACTCCGTTGATACCCAATGCATAGATTGTTCTACATCAGGAAGACCTCTGTACTGTATAAGACAAAAATGGAGTAGATCTGAATAATTTCTCATAGGTAGAGTACGCGCCTCCATCGTGTAAGATTCTTCGCATATGCAGCATAGGGTGCCGGCTGTTGCAATGGTTGTTTGGGTCGCAAGACGTGTTGGGGCTGAACCAGTGACTGGAGCTGCAGCAGCACGCGACGAGGGCGGTTCGGAAGAGTTCCACCCGCATCTGCCAGCTGCTTTTCCCAATTCAATCCCCATTCCCATCTCAGTCTTCCTTTCTGCTTCAACTGTTTCCGCCTTCGCCTCACTTCCACCTCAACAAATCCCTCCTCCTGTCCTCGATTGTGCGCATATATCTTTGCGCTACTGTATAAGACTTTCCGCTGTTCTTTCTACTCTTCGCATAGCTTTTATTCTACATCGTCTGCTCAGGCGCTAGACCACTTCCTCCGAGTCATCATCACACCAAACCAGCAACATGGCTGCCGCTTCTGTCAACTCCAGCCCTGCTCAATACTCCGAAACTTCTTCCAAAAAAGCAAAGTCGAATCATGCTTCTAGTCCTTCTATTGTCTCGAAGCCTGACACGAGCGGCTTGGACAATCTAGACAACCAACACTTCAAGGAATTGCAGAGGTGCGTCTTCAGCGACAAGCACTCCGCGCATTCGCAATGCCCTATCATGGAGCCTTGGAGTCAAATCGCTTACTAGATTCACTGCAACAGAAGCTTGCGCAATGCTGTCAAGAAGCTGGTTAGTGCCCTTGCGTAGAGCTTTCATCCCACTCACCGCTTACACTGGCCTCGCCCTACAGAATGCGACCGCCAAAGTCGACACCATCATTGCAGAGAATCCCGGCAAATCCTTGGATGAGCTTGTTGCTGAGAAGAAGATCAATGCCGACCAGAAGGCACAGGCCCTGAAGAAGCCCTCTCTACAGGCCACCGTTGCCCAGATTGAGGAGCAGATTTCCCACCTCAAGGAATTCGCTGCCTATTACGAGGAACGCTTGGCTACCCAGAAGGCGGAGCTAGAGCAAGCTCACGAGGAGCAGCTCGCAGCTCTGCGGGAGCAGGCTGATGCGGATGCCGCTGAAGCCAGCAAGAAGGATTTCAGCCAACAGCTATTAAGCCTCAGCAAGTTCCTCTGCGCCGCGGCCACTATGAGACGTTCCGGAGACGAATCTTCGAACGAGAGCCGTGCATTCGAGGGCGTTCTATACCAGATTTACGGAGGAACCCAGGATGCTGTGTCTTCGATGCTCAAGATCATCGATGGCGCGGATGACAAGGTCGTTGGTGTTGATGGAACCGCGCTGGAGATCACCTGTGAGTACTGATGCTTTTGTGACTCAAGTAATCGCTGCTAATTGCCTCGGGTCATAAGATGGTAAGGTGAAGCAGATCGCTACTGATCTTGCTCCTGCTTCCGAACCTGCAACTACCGAGGCGGCTCCTGAGTCGGACCCTACTGTGGCCAATGCAGGCTACACTGAGTTGCAAGACTCATCCTACGACTCCAGTGCTGCCGCTGCGACTGAGCCTGCCGCGGAAGAGCAAACCGAACAGGTTGCCCCTCCTGCTCAGACCCTGACTACCGACGGCGCCAATCAAGTGGCTGAGGCTAGCTGGCATACCAATGCGACTGGAGCTGTGGAAACTTCGCCTACCGCTGAAGAATGGGTCGAGGTGCCACGGGACCCTGCTGAAACCGAGACTGGACTTGAAGCTACTCCTGCCGCTGCTGAGGCCGAGGTGAAAGCCGACACAGCTGTGACTGAGACTACTGCGCCCAGCACCGAGGATGTTACTGTTCCCAAGCCCCAGGACGGCTTCGAAGCCGTCTCGCACCATCAGCGCCAGCCTAGCCGTGGTAGAGGCCGAGGTGGCCGGGGCCGTGGGTTCCGGGGCCGTGGCGGTCGTGGCGGCCGTGGAGGTCGCGGACGCGGTGGTGCCAATGGCTCCTCCGCGGCCCCTGCTCCCAGCCAGTAGAAGCCACGTATAGGGAGTTGATAAGCTGCCGTCTGATTAAAGCAACGTGCGTCTCTGCGAGAGGCATCTGCTTTCCGTCGATTTGACTCCGACGCCAGCATCAATCTGCCTGACCCTTCATCGAGCCTCTCTGACCTCGCTTTCTCAAGTCTTCTCTTGCCTCAGCCCGGTGCCCTTTTCTCTAATCTCTCTGAAATACTAATAAACTCAATGGGTAACGGGAGTGTCATGGTTCACGAACGCAATGACTCTTGAAATGATTTACAACAAGATTTCTTTAGAGTGAAGATAATAGCAGGGTGTCACTACTCCGCCGTTCTCTTTATTCTGCTTTTCTTTTGGATCTTTTCCGCAAAAGCTCCTGTTGTATATGTTTGCAGTTATTGAGCGTGCATATTGATTTCTGCAATTTTCTCCCCTTTGATTTTCCTTCTATCTCGGCTGTGGATTCCGCTCCGATGTGGCCTTTTCTTTCTGCAGGTGGCGATGGTGCTTTCTGCACTGCCGCTACATTCTACTTCACATGTATTCTATTTCCGATCATCATGTTGACATATGGAGATGGAGGTTTGGACGGGTTGCGGTGGAGAGGGGTGAGAATACCTTGGCTGTTGACAGCCAAGGGCGGAGCATGATCAGAAGCTTTCAACGATGTGACAGGTAGATGATGAAAGCAGATGTTTTCCTCTCCTAAGGTTCTAGGTTCATTTTACGTGTAGAGAAAGCAAGATGATAAGAAGTGTAAGAGCTCCGACGGAGCTGTCTGAAAGAGGCAATGCCGCGGGTAGGGTATAGGGCTATGACATAACGGGGGGAGAGGCCATCTTGACTCTCCTTCCATCTTCTTTTGCATCAGACAACCCTTCGACTTCAGAGTCACCTGCACTCTTTCTTTCTCTTCCGTTCTTTTTCTTCTAGTGTTGCTAGTCGAACTCCTTGTTCTCTTATTCTCTTATTCGTTTTTTTTTTCGTCCTTTCTGCCCGAAAGCTTTCTCAATTGACCGTCATGGCGTTACCCGCGGAGCAGCGGAAGAAGATCCTCAAGGTCTTGATGACCTCGCTACTCTTGGATTTGGTATGCGTCCCAGTTACCAGCTAAAGCAAGACAAACACTGACACTTCTACACTAGATATCCTTTACTTTCATTCTACCACTCTTCCCTTCCCTACTTACTTTTTACCGCAATCAAGATCCGTCTCCCAACTCGCTCCTCAACCGCTTGTTCCACTATTTGAACGCCTATAAGAACTCATTTGCGAAACCCATCGATTCACGCTATGACATAGTTCTTCTGGGCGGCGCACTTGGCTCGCTGTTTTCTTTCTTGCAGGCACTTGCAGCGCCATTCATTGGCCGTCTGTCAGATAAACACGGCCGCAAGACCGCCCTCCTCTGCTCTATGGTCGGTAACACCCTTAGCGTAGCTCTCTGGGTTACCGCGACAGACTTCCGAACTTTCCTCGCTAGTCGCATTGTCGGTGGCCTCAGTGAGGGCAACGTGCAGCTCGCAAATGCTATTGCCACTGATATCAGCGACCCCAGCCAGCGTGGCTCAACCATGGCCCTTGTTGGCGTCTGTTTCAGTATCGCCTTTACTTTCGGGCCCGCGCTCGGCGCAGCCCTCTCCAACATCACCACCGTTGCCGCCAATCCCTTTGCGACGGCCGCGGGCGTTTCGCTTCTCTTGATCGTCGTTGAAACCGCCTATCTGTACTTCTGTCTCCCGGAGACCCATCCCCGTTTTACCAAGCTGGTTCATGCCCTCAACACGAACAACACCAAGAACAACAAGAACAACAACAATGACGAAGCCCAACCACCCACCGGGCCTGCCCATTCCGCGGAGCCTAAGGAACACACAAACAACCCCGCGCTCCTCAATCTGATCCATTTGCTATTCCTCCTCCCTTTCTCGGGCCTCGAATTCTCCCTCCCCTTCCTGACTGCCACTTTCTACGCGGGAAGTAAATCCAGTCCCTCCGCCCTCAACGGCCGTCTGCTCTCCATGATGGGTCTGATTGCCTCCCTCCTCCAGGGCACCGTGGTGCGCCGCCTGCCCCCGCTCAAAACCGTGCGTATCGGCGTCATCGCATGCGCGATCTCTTTCTTTATGCTTGCGCGCGTCTCCTCGCTGGGAGGCCTCTACGCGGCGGGCGGGCTATTGGCTATTACTAGTGCGACGGTCGTCACCGGGCTAAACAGCTTGGGGAGCTTCGAGGCCCAAGAGGAGAATCGTGGTGCCGTGTTGGGGAAGTTGCGGAGTTGGGGACAGGTTGGACGCGCGGCCGGACCGCTGTTGTTCTGTTCCTTGTTCTGGTGGATGGGCCGGGAGGTGGCCTACACGGTTGGCGGATGTGCCATGTTGGTGGTCTGTGGAGGGGTGTTTGTTTTGCTGAGGGAGCCGGTCGTTGGTGGACAGAAGGAGTCCAAGAAGAAGAATTAGATCCCATACCTGTTTCCTATTGAAATGCGACGCTGCTTCAGGCTCCATGGACGGAGACGATTCGTCACTCCATGCATCATTCGTGGGTTCCTGCATAGCTGCTGTCGTCATGTCTGATGTGAGGTTGCATAGATTTATATGGACATATTGCATCATTACTGGCTGGCCCAGTGCTTCCCACTCGGCTGGATAGCGCCGAGTTGCTTGCTGATACACCAAACTTGAGTCATTATTCATTACCTATGTGGCATAATTTACATGTTCGAAGACTTGTACAGTAAATGGGAGATGAGATAGGTCAAACATCGAACCCGGATAAGCTCAGATAACAGCCGTCCAGATGTCCATCAGGTCCGCGGAGGGGGGAGGCTTTCTTCTTTACGAAGAAGGTAGAAAGAAGCGCACCCGGCTAACTCCCGTCTTCGCAAACATCACGGGAGCTAATCCTCCTGAAATAAACGCGCCGTAGCAATTGCCAAGCCATAACAGCAGCAAACGTTACAACCAGCTCCAGTAAACAATCAAGCATGCCCGCCTAATTGATACCGCTTCCCACACCCATGGAAGCCCCTCGCGCGCGCGAAGAAGCTGTCCCTTGGAGTCGAGTGGTAGTCCTGGAAGGCCAGGCCCGGCTCCGCCGGCGAGGGGTCCAGCGACTCCCTGGCCTTCCCAATCAACCAGTCGGCCAACGTGACGAATTTCGGGGTCCGTTCCCATCCACATGCATCATCGGCGTGTTCAATCGTATGCGACGCAATGCGACCCTCTTCGTCGAACGAGAAGATGAACAGCCCCGTGAACTGTTCCTCCTTGGAGAGTTTGAAGATCGGCGCATCCCCGCCCAGCAGCACGCTGAGGCCCTTGTTGGTTCCGGTTTGCGAAGGGCTGGACCCCGAGGCCGGCGACGAGGAAGCGGAGGAGGAGGCGGTGGTGGTGGTGGAACGCGGGTTGGAGGTGAAGGAGGGTTGCTGTTGCTGCCCGTGATGATGATTTTCGCTGCGCGGTTCGGTCCGCCACCGCACGACTAGGCGCTCGTCGCTGTCGTCTGGTTGCTCCCCGCTGGCATAGCGGGCCGGGTCCAGCACCGTGCCGGCGCGGACGATGCGCTCGCTAATGATCTTGAGTTTGACGTTGCCGAGGAGGGGCAGGCTGCTCCAGGCAACGGGCACAGTCCACAGTGCGGCTCGGTAGAGGGTTCGCCCTTTAACAGTGGGGAGATGAGGGTGCGTCGACGGAAAGAGATGCAAGGTTATGCTCGGGGAGAGTATCTTAGGTGGCAGAGGATTGGTGAGGATGTTTGGGAGGAAAGGTGAGAGGATTCGAAGCGCTGGCCGGACGTTCATGAATCAGTACGTATTTTTTCTGGTATTCCAGTACTAGATCTCTTCACGAAGCTTACTTTTCCCGAGCTTGAGAATGCGCTCGTCCGGTTGTTCATGATCCCCCCGCGGCCGCTCGAGTCCGTCAAAAGCGGACGATTGGAATCCAGTTTGCGAGAATTGGGGTTGCGACGCAGACGTCAACGAGGGTCCACGAAGAACCTCATGCTGAGCTGAGAGCCGTGGAGTTGAAGAAAGATAGAACTGATGTGGAGGAGAAACACGAGGACTAGGAATGGAGCTCGAACAATTGATGAAATGTGTTCCTCGTCGGCTTCGCGCGCAAGGAAGCGCACGGCCAGTAAGCGTCGGCATCACGGAGTCTTAGAAGAGGTGGACAGGACTCTCATCCAGGAAGCCTCTGTCGTAAGATCATCACATGCATTGCCAAGCAAAGTCAAGTCATCAGATAGATATGACCAAGATGGTTAATTTGGCTGGCAACATGGAAAGGTGAAGAAAGAGTCCCGTCGAAGATGGAGATGATTCGGCCAGAAATAGCTGTGATTGGTGCTTCGGCTATGACGTCGGCCCGTCAATCGATCAGGATTGTGGCCTGAGGCCACAAGGCAGGAAGGCAGGAAGGTATGAAGGCTAAAATATGTGCGCATGCATTGGTGGTATCTATCATAATGATTATGGTGTGGTCATACCCTTGAAACAGACCATGTCTCCCTTTACATTCTCTCGTCATCCTCCCCAAGATATCGCCTTTCGGCCAGTTCTCGGATCTTGTCTTGCAGGACGCCTCGGCCATACCGTTCAGCCACCTTGACGGCCGCCTCCACCATCTTGCCGTTGCGGTCTCTCATCATCTGTACCAGTTCCAACGCCTTCATACCTCGCTCCTCGCCCTCTCGGCACTCCACTGCTAGAAGTTGCAGCAATATCTTATCCACCTCAACTTCCTTCCGAGCCAGCTCGGCGCGCTGACTTGCCGTAGCGTTAGTGGTAGACACCAGGTCTTCAAAGAGTGAAAGCAAGATGTTTCCTCGGACAAAAGCTTCTTCAAACCGAGCTCCATCATGTCGAATCGAGCCACTGTCCTCGTCGTCTTCGGCTCCCTTGCCCGGTGTGTCGGAAATCGGGATGCGGAAGTCGAATTCGCTCAACAGCGGCCGAGGGAAGTACGGATACTTATCACCTCCCTTGAGAATGATGCAGTGGAACTTGTCCTGAGCCACAGCAACGGGCCAGTAGGTCTCCTCTTTCCGTCCGCTAGCTAATCGCTCTAGCTGCTTCGTGTCTAGCAGCGGTACCCACCGAGCCTGGCCATTGTTGCGCCAATGCTGAAGGACAAGCAACACGCCTTCGGAGTCATAAATGCATGGGTCCTGTAGCTCCAAGTCAGTATGTGAGTCCGGCATGGCAGGCTGGAGCAACCAACCCCATTATCAGAAAAGAAGACACTTTGCAGCTCGGTATCTTCAGGCAGGGCGACAACATCCTCGTTTTGACAAATCTCGTCCCGCTTGACGTTCTCTACCGAGTATCGTAGTGTTGCTGTTCGGCCATCGCTGCTCAGTGGACCGTTGCCCACAGTCATGATATAGTCTCGCCATGCAGCACAAGTGACGGCAGGGCTCTTCTGCCGGTACACTTTGAACGGGGTGCCGAATAATGTGTAGACACGAACGTAGTCTTTGGTCGTTACAGCAACAATGTAGGATTCACTGAGCGCCAGCGCTGTCGAGGTGAGTTAGCAAAGCCTGCAAACCAGATTCTCGAGTTCCTTACCCCGGATGAATTCGCCCTTTGGAAGCTGCGTCCGCCAATCTGCCCGGGTTGTCCATGTCTCGTGAGGGCGATAGAAGATCGTCGCTGGACTGCCATCCGTGGGGTTATTGGAGAACAAAGTTCCATTGTCATCTAGGTCTTGTTAGTCCAGGACTCGACCCATGTGTGTTTGCTCTCAACCTACTCAGACAAGCCCGATCGTAAAGGTATGGATCCGTGAAGTGGAAATCACGGTGAAGCTCGCGATCGTAAAATTCCACTGTTATGGTGTTATGGGTTTCTTGGTCAACCGTCCAGACACAACCGGTCAGGTTCAAACCTTCAACAGTTAGCGTTCGATCACAAGGGATATTCTATGATCAAATCCAGAGCACATACAGAGGTAGCGTCTGTTGCCACGCCAGGGTGTGCTTCCTGGTTGGAGAGGAGGGTGAATCTTTGGCTTGGCAAAGGCCGTCAAAACTCTCTTGTCGGTATGGCCATCGATCTCATCCGTGTGTGACCCAACTCGCTTGCCGAACCCATTGATGTCCTCCGCATAGCCAGCCCCGTCATCATCCTCGACGAAATCATCCATGCCGACATCGCCATTGAGGATCTCATCGAGAGAGTCAAGGCTCCCAGCTCTTTGCCTCCGTTCGATGGTCTCCTTCGGGCGGTTCGCCAATGGCCGTCTTACATTGTCAGAGATTTCTGTCAAGGCCCCAGAGAAGATAGGTGCGGCCTGTAGTGGCTTCTCAAGCAGTGGCTGATGCTCCTTGGAAACGAAATCATCGTAGATAAACAATTCTCCGTCAGACGTTGTGAAAGAGACAGAGTTTTTCGTTGGATGCCAGGCAAGGTTTATCACGTTCGCAAAATCGTAGCGTTGTAATACCTTCTGCGTCCTTGTCTCCCATAGCAGGATCTGACCATCCGCGCCAGCAGTCGCAAGAAGCGCTCCGTTAGGTGACCAAGCGAGCGCCGTAATCTGTCCATTATGACCGCCAGCAAACACCTTCTCCTTCTTCCACTCGCCCGTGGAAAAGATCGCAATATCCCGGGTCGCTTCGGCGGAAGCAAACGCCGTTCCGTCAGGATGCCAGACAATCCGGGATGTGGCCTCAACTTCCGGCTCAAGTCGCCTAATCACCCCGTCCAGCTTCTGCACCAATTCGGGTTCGTCCGAAAGTGTCGAGTAGATGTAAAGGAAACCATCCGTACAGGAGACCGTAACGTATCGGCCACTCGGGTCGAAAGTGACGTGCTTGACGCCTTTCGACTGTTCCCGTAGATATTTGACTTTAGTCATGTCCTCAATATTGACGATCTTCACTGTAAGCTCACTAAGAGGCAAAAATGTTAGCCAGCCCACTATACCACGCATTTAGGGAGTACAAATCTGACTTACTCGCTCGCTACCGCGGCCCACTCGCCATCTCTTGAGATTGCAATATCCCGTACTGGAAGCATGCATCGTACCAATAGCTTCACCATCTTGCCTGACTGAATCTCGTATTGCCAAACTGTGCCGTCTTCTGCGCCCATAATGAAAGATTCATTCTGCACTTAATTAGTCTTCGACCAGGCAATTCGAAGAGGAAAGCATACGGTAGCACCGATACCCAGATGCCCGTCGACGCCCTCGTCCACCGTCTTCGGCTCGCCATCTTGTCCCACGGTGTAGATACGAATTGCGGAGTTCGAACCGCCAGTAATCACACGCTGGCCATCAGGCGTATATGCGAGTACCGTAGTGCCCGGGGTATCTGCGTTGTTTGATGCGCGTCAGCCTTCAATTCAGGTAGACAAGAGCAGCAAGTGAGGTGTGGTGATCAGTTGCGAGACTCACGGGCGGGTCTGCCCCTAGGACGCATCGCTTCAGAGGACATGATGATGTGGCCCCGGGCTTTGTCTTTGGCAGAGTCGCCGGATACCCGATAAAAGGAAATGAAGAATTAAAGAGAACCAAGTCAGTATAGCTCCTTTCAATGTACTGAGCTCAATCAGTTGTCGTTTGCAGCCTGTGATCGCGTATGTCCATGCAGCCGCGGCGAAACCACGGAGTACCGGGGGACGTGCTTTCGGGGCACGCGTTCGACGCGTCTATCGTCCCAAGTACTTTTGCCTTATCTGTCCTATAATCAGGGCTTAGGGCACGCTTTTAGGGCTACCCCTCTGGATCATGTATCATTCAGTTCGACAAGCCATTCATACATCGTAGCTCGTCTAGTATTGACTCCATACGAAAACCATGGTCCTCCACAAAATCATGGGATTTGAGACCCAGCGATCGCAAAGAACTCGGACCGAGACTTCCTGACACTGGTTCACCTGCCTGTTTTTCTACTTGGATGCCCGCTTGCAGCTCCTCCGGGAAAGAATCTCGACCTTATTGCTACGATTTTGCAAGCAGTCCCAACGGGTTAAGGTCGATAGCATATCATGAATAACTTCTCGAATCTTGGTATATACAAACAACCATATATTAAACACCGTGTATATGCAAGGACAAATGTGAACTCAGTCCCTTGTGATTAGATGCGTTGCCGCATTCGTACCCTGATATCAGTCTTCGGCAAGAAAGCTGCAGCGGATGGTCTATGCTCTGGTATGGCAAAATCGTTGCCCTGGGCGGGTTCAACGTCCCACAAGGCGATGATCGCGGCAGAGAAAGCCAGAAGTTTTCGTTCTGCAAAAGCGCGACCTTTACACCCCGACACACCCCCGCCAAACGGTTTGATGACGTCCATACTTGCTTTCTTCTCGCCGGTGTCTGGGTCGGTCGTGACAAACCTCAGTGGATCAAACTGGTTAGGATTAGAGAAATATCGGTGATCATTGTGGATGACGGCGTGAGGGATGACAATAGCATCACCCTTCTTGAATTTGTACGAACGAGGCTGCGATAACCCATCCAGAGTTGCATCTTCTTCGGATTCGGTTACAGTGAAGTCTGATGTGACATTTCGAAAAGATAAAGCTGCAGAGTCCAGGCGCAAAGTCTCATAAAAGCTAGCCTTCAGGAGAAGGCATGATTTGATGAGGCCTTCTGTATCGATAGACATGCGAGGAGGCTCGTCGAATGGAAGGCCAGTTTCTTCCCTGCTCGGTCGGGTAATCTTGATGAATGGAGCGATTTCTTGACGAATCTTAGCCAGGAGAGCACTGTCGGCATATATGCGAAGGAGATGCCAGAAGACCACGTTGGGAGAGTTTGAGTTCATGGCCCAGAGCAGAGACAGATGTGCAGGAGCGCTTGATCTGGCAGAAAGCCCTAGGCTTTTGCACTTCCGTATCCGTTCCCTTAGAGGCTCTGAGATATCATCCAGGTCTCTGAAATCGGCGCCAGGGTCCAGGCCATCGTCCCACGCCAAGAATGCTTTATGAAATTCCGTCAGAACTTCCAACAGCCGGTCACGGGCAGTATGCGCTGCAGATATGCCGGGATGTGATAGCCGAGGAAGACCCGTGGCTACGGCAAGAAAATGATTGTCAAGAGTGAAGACGTCAGGAAGCAGGGTTGGGTTGGCTTCCAAAATGCTCTCTCCTGTGAAAATAGCCGTTGTGATATGGCCAACAAAATGACGAATCAGGGCGAAGAAGTTGACCTCGCAGACCAGAATGTCATCCTGTCCGACCACCAGTGCCTGACTGCCGCGTTCCCATTGCATCTGATCGACTATACTCCGGCAATTCGTGACCAAATTAGGGGTCTGGCGTTCAATCAAGCGGGTAGCAGTCCGTGTACCTTCCGTGAGGAAGGGTTCACGCATGAGCAGATTTGGCACACTGTGACTGAGCGCATGGTGGTCTGCAGGGCTCAGACTACGGAGCGCACCACGGTCACCGAAGACTGTCCGTAGGGCATAGTTCATTAAATCGGTCGAGGAGATGCCTCGTGCTGTAAACACAGCTTTGACTAATGAAGGGGCGACAATAGTGATGTGATTCGTGCCGCCCATATAGATGCCGAAGACAGGCTCGTTCATAAATTGCCTGAGAAAAGGATTTTAGTTAAGATTCAAGGTCATTCGGCAAAGGTGGTGCACAGGAGAACAAACCTGGCATTCCCAATCAGCTTCACATGGTCCCGGGCGAAGGATATACCATGGCCTATCCAAGGGAGCCAGTAAGGCACCATCCGAACCGAGCGTGTCGGTCCCGCCTCGGTTCCACTACCGAGGCGACTTTGCAGTCCGCTGATGAGGCGAGTCGCCACGCAAACGGACACCAGGAGAGCCACCCACGTAGGCCACCCCACGCTATTGAAGCCATCGAGTGCCAGGCGAATAAGCCCCCCGGGGGCTGAATCATATCCTTCCATTTCCCAAGCACAAGGGCGGATGCCCCTCAAGAAAAGTGCTGGTGCAGACCGGGACAGGGGTTGAATAGACCGACCGTCCACACGATGGTCATACAATGCGCAAAACCAGAAGAATAGCTTAACCTCTCAAAACAATATCAGATCTCATATGAAGCATAAACGAAGAGGGAACTTCGCAACCTGGCGCTGTTTCAGAGCGCGGAGATTTATGCAAAGATGTAGTAGGTTGACTCGCAGATGCAGTTGGGCTACAATACGGTAAAATTACCGTTGCTTATCTCAGCAGAACTCCCCTTCCTGCCTTGTTTTCGGGGCGATATCTACTATTCTCGAAGGCTCAACCAACAACTGGTTGACTCGACGGCTAAAAGCTGATCCATCAAATCTGAATTGGAGCTCGACTTGGTCTGAGGCAGTTCTGATTCAGTCTCAAGAAGGATGCATCTTCCTGCGATCTTTTCACTGTGCGATAGGTCTACGGAGGCTTGCGGCTGAAAGTAGACTTGACAGATCATTCCCTGTTCATTAACATTCGAAATTATGTACACTACATATCAATGCAATCATAATGCAGGCCGACTTTCCACTGCACCTGTTCAATGTTCCCGCCGCAGAATCTTCTGCAAGGTCGCGCTCTCTGCTTCATACTTACTTACCTTGTTTTGTGAGCTATAAACCTTACCTAAGAGCCACTTGATCCGGCTGGCGAGCTCCCAAGGTTGTTTGGGCAGCGTCCCTAGAAGTTGCAACTCCTCCTCGTACTTGCTTATACTTTTGTTCTCGACACTAATGAGCTGTTTGAGAATTTCGAGATCTAGGCGGCTGCTCAAGGTCTTGTTCTCGGTGAGACGCTTGAAAACGGCCCGGTACACAGGCTTGCCAGGCTTGACCACATCGGGGCAACCATTGACTGAGTTGATAGAAATCAACTCCGCCTGCTCAAGAGCACGCAAGGATGCTTCACCGTTGTCCTTGAAGAGGTCGGATAGCAGGATCTGGTTGTAAGGTAGTGCCGCATCCTTGGCGTTAGCAAGTGTTTTGATTAGATGCCATGCCTGTTCCTGTGTCCACGACTTGGAGGTTGTGTCACTACCCAAGATGAACATCTTCAAGATCTCGGAGGCTGACTGTTCGATTATGCGGGTGACGGCAGCTGATTCTATGAGTTAATTGCTGACCTTGTTCATGCATTGGCAGCCTCGTACTCACCTAAAGGGGACTCTCCAGCTTCGATCCGCCGTGCCATGAATTCAAGGTCAGTGACCCGGCCTCCCAGTACCTGTATACAGCTGTCCAAGTCTGACAGGTTACCGAGGTCGAGAGTCTGTTTCGTGCCAGTCTTTGATTCGTACTCCAAATGACTGAGCACAAACTTCCTTCCTACCTCCGGTGAACAGTCGCCCAAGGAAATGGTCCGGAACACGGAGTTGGGTAGAGCCTTGCTCAATGGCTTGGAGAAGGAGACGTCTGTGGTGAGAAAGATGACGTGCGCTATATTCCCAGTGGTCAAACCAGCGGCCCATTCGGTGAGTTTGTCGTAGACTACACTGTCCTCGGAGAAATTGTGCAAGAAATTATCGATAACCACCACGGGCCTCTGCTCTGGATGAGCCTCAAGGTATTCCTCATCACTTAGATGGGCTTCTTTCTCATCGTTCTTCTTGTTCTCCAATGCAACTTTCTTGAGGGCAGTGGCAGTATTTTGCCAGATCTTGCTGAGCTGAGCATCCAAGGTCTCTGAAAACCCGGCTTTCGTGCCAATCATACCTTGAGCGGCCAGATCGATAAAGCTGCTCATGCTGTTCATCCAGGAGAAGACCGGTCGGTATCCTACCTGGCTAGCAGCACGAGAAATCTTCGCCGTGTCACCTTTTGCATCCTGAATTTGCTTACAATCGATGACAACCTTGTACCTGTAGTTTTCCAGGGCGCGATCCAGAACAAGCTCTCGCTTTCCGGTCCCGCGAGGTCCGTGAATGACGATGAACGTTTCAGCGTTCTCCATCAGCCACGACTGTAGCTGAGCGATATCACCTTGACGATCTTCCCAGATAGCTGTGAGCCGGCGCGGATCAGATCCGCGGCGGCCGAAATAGATGATATTGGCTTTGTTCACCTGGTTTCTGATCCACCGCAAGATGCTGTTTTCTTCTTTTTGCAAGGTCGCTTTGATCTTCATCTCAATGAAGAACGTTCGAATTGGGTCAAAAACAGTTACTGTGATGGCTGCGATGAGGGCGGCAATAATGGGAATCACAATCCTTGGATGATTCAAAAGCCAGTCCTTGATCATGGACAACTTGATGTTGGCTTCATACTTGATCTTGATCCTGGTGCCGGACTTTCCACCACCTTCATGCTCCGGAATGGTGAAGCCGTGCACGCAGTTCTTAGCCATGACGGCGTTCCTTGCGCGGGAGAACACAATGAACGCATATCTGGGCGTGACTTTGGAATCGGACGGCTGCCTTTCGATGTCTCTTAGCTTGCCGTACCGGCGAAACACACTGTACAAAGCCTCGGTGGTCGGTTCTCCTGCTGTTCCATCAGAGGAAGCAGGCAGGAATTCCACTCTCAGCCGTGGGGTGGGAATGCGGTATAGGTCCTCAATCCAGGGCCTGCCATGAACATGGGCCACGTTGACCTCCTGAAACGGATTGAACCATGGCCTGATAGGGTGTTCTTTGAGGTGATTCTGTATCGCGGTTACGATGTCCAAGTCCTTGAGTCCATCCTTGCGGTTATACTTCACAAATGCGCCGCCTTCTCTGAAACGGGGGATAACCTCCCGGATATCGATGTCCAATGTTTGAGGAAAGACGCGACGTATTATGTGTAAAGGATCAGAAGCCGCTAGGTGTGGTCTGTCGATACGTTTCAGTACTTGTTCGTATGACCGACCACCGCTAAGAGGCCCTTGTAGTAGCCATTGTAACCGCGAAGGAAAGATATCTGTATAATGAGTGCATCAGCATGAATTGGTATTAGCTTGAGACTTGGAAGTCAATATATCATACTGTTCACGAAAATAAGCCCTTCACCGTCCTTCACTTCAATATGACCTGTTTCGACAGTGCTAATATGAGAAGAGCTACTGTTCAGTCTGGCGAGGATCCCTTTTGAAGAGGGAATGGAGAACCCATTGGGACGCACATGGGCTCGGTAGCCCCATGGCCTCACGATATGCACCGGAGCTCGCATCATCTCAGCGACGCAAGAGATGTGTAGGAGCAATGGTTTCATGGCTGGGTTCTTGGTTTATCGAGAGCATCCTATGACGTAGCTGGGGAGCTTTCATTATCTGCGAAATACAGCTTGTAACGACCGTGTTGCAGGGCAGCCGTGCGGCCCCCGCTCCGGTACGGTCACACTATGTCTTCGATAAATTACAGCACTATCGCCAATCAGACTCCATCGACTCGCATTTGTCCCTTTGATTCAAATCCGAGGTTCAGCCAATTCAACCGCCTCAAACAACAACTTTTTTGGTATTGGCCAGCGTCACCATGGGCTGGTTGTGGAAAACCCCTTCCAAGGAGGGCGAGTCTCAAACCCCGCCTCCTGCTTCATCTGGTCTTCCTGATTCCGGTCTACCATCTGCACACACAGCACATGCATCTACGCCGTCCTCATCAGCACAAGCGGATCACCCCCCAACATTAACTCGCGAAGAGCAAGCCGACGCCGAATGGAAGAAGTTAATCGCTAGTCTCGAGGGCGATATTAGCCAGAAATCACACGATAAACGGCGTTCGACTCCCGAAACACCTTCTCTCGATACATCATCCTCTAATCCTCATGCTCCCCCGAACTCGATCGCCCCCGACTCTCTCTATCCCGATACCATGTCTTGCCGCTCGGCATTCGACTACGCCTTTTTCTGTCAATCTTTCGGTGGCCAGTTTGTCAACGTCTACCGATACGGCGAGCTGCGGTCTTGCAGCGAGCATTGGAGTAATTTCTGGCTGTGCATGAAGACCCGCACCTGGGGTGACGAACGGCGCAAGGAGGCGATTCGGGATCATTACCGGAAGAAGGCTATCAAGTACAAGACAGGGCCCAGCAGTGAGGATGTCTGGGATGTGCGCACGGAATCTATCGGCGAGTGCTTTAATGGCGACTTCGCCGCGCTCGAGAGGGAGGTGAAGGCTGCCGAGGAGGCCGCAGCAGCGGCAGCGGCCAGCCAGAAAGCGGCGGCGGCATCAGCAACAGCAGAGGCGTCGTCAGCATCGTCATGAAAGAAAGATACTAGACGGTGAAAGCCCTTCCTCATCTGGCCCATTCTTCTTTGCCCGTGTAAAAATTTCCTGTCCATTTCCATGAACGTGCATGTTAGACTCGGTTGATCTTCATGTTAGTTTCCAATACGATACCTGTCCCTGGGGGATATTGTACGATAGTCATATTCAGATCAATCAAAAGGATGTCAATGATCTGGCTAGACAATTGGGGGTTCTTTTTTGGTCTCTTTGAGGACTGGTGTGCAGATCAAAGGAGACCGCCATTGTTCTCGAAATCGCGGAGGTCTGGTCTGTGAGATCTCTCTGTCAATCAAACAAACCTTTGTTTTCCAGGATTTCTTGAAAGGAATATTGATATGAGGATGAAATCCCTCAAAAGGGTCAGCCTGCGCCTTTTCTTTCCTTCAAATTTGCTGTTTCTTCCTAAACATTGCACTACACTTCTCGACAACGAAATTTAGACTCGCCCGTCCACAATCGAGCAGCGACTTCATAATCCCTTCACAATCTTGAATCGCAAGATGGACAAGCTGACCGAGCAATCAGGCCAAAACAGAGCCAGGCGAGGTGCGTTTTCTGGACCTTCAAGTTCAGCAGCAGCAGAAACAACGACACCAACGCCAACAACGCCAAATACCCCATTGCCATCTCACACGCAAGCACAGCCCTCCCACAGCACATTTCATTCATCGCATCATGAGGAGGTTACCGCGTACGTTGCACAATATAGAGATGCAACCAATGGCCCTCATGACGAGGTCGAGTACCACCCTTTTACCGCCCACGACCCCCTCTACTACCACCCTCGATATCGCAAAGTCGTGACCTGGAGGCAGCCAACAGCAACCGTCATCCCCGCTGATGATCCGATTCCCCTGTCAGACCTCCCTCAGGAGACTCGCGCTCCTCCTCCTACTCCTCCTCCTCCTCCTCCTCCTCCCCCATCTCCTCCCCCATCTCCTCCCCCCATCCCCACGGATGCTAAGTTGATGCCTCCGCCTCCTTTCCCCCGCCGTCTCCGTTCCCAGTCCCCGCAGCCCCCTTCCATCCTGAAACCCCCAACCAGGACCGACAGGGAGACCCTGCAGAGCAATCTCTGGGCCATGATGAAGCTCGCCGATCGCGAGCTCACCGCATGCCATGAAATCCTGGAGGCCACGAGTCAGCAGTGCCTGCAGCATCTCTTTGAGATCGACGAAGGCTTGAAATACCTCGATGCGCTGTTCCAGGAGGACGAGCGGCAGGCGGACATGCTGCGACGGTATGGGAGACACCACGAGCGCTCCGCTCATTGCCTGGCGAATGGGGATGTTCATTTCTACGCGTATCGGTACGGCCGCGGTCGTGGGCCCAGAAGCACTCGGACTGAGCGAAGGACTGCAGGTTTCAGTTCAACCTATCGTGGTGGCGGTCCTCATGATTGGCAGAATCGCCTACGCGGCTTTGACCGTACCGTTGTCAGTGGACGGGTGGAAAAGATGGGGAAGAAGTCGGACAGTATGACTGGGATTGCGGCTCGGATCAAGCTTGGGTACGAGGACTTGAAGAACCACCCTCCTCGCCGTAGACGAGAGGGCGTCGAGGACGAGAATTGGGGCGGGAACGAAGGTGAGGAAATAGAGATTGAGACAGAGGATGCGGACGACGACGATGATGAAAATTACTATGATGAGGACGACAACGAGGATTGATTGAAGCCAAGTTCCCGAGGAATGAGATGGGTAGACTGCTGGTGGATGTCGTCAAGGCTTGTCTTCATATATTTTGTAATGCTAGTAGACCTTATTTGTTACCAGCTTACACGATTTTGAACTCGAATACAAACACTATCATACTGTGCCAAGTCACTTAAGATCATCAGATTGATATTGACGTGAATAGAATATGTACAGGCAGCTAGAAAGTCGCACAGAATGACAAACGCTCCGACCTTACACAACATTTTGATGATGAAAAGAACGCTGCACAACTCAGGCAAGCATAGAAGTGAAGCAAAAGCCTTCAACCAGCCCCCCAAGATAGTCTCTCGGAAAGATAGTAGAAAAATGTATAGTTATAGGGATACGAGCCACCCGACGTTAATTTACCGAAGCAACGAACTTTTCTTTTAGCTTTGGCCTGATCCGTTTTGCCTTGTAATATCGACAGTCATAGATTCGTTGTAATCATGAGTCTCACTTTGGGTCGTTGTGCTGCGGGATCCTGCCCAGCATGATGAAACTGAGATACGTAACAAGATTTAGGCTGAGACGGTCTGTGGGGCCGACTGGGGTACTGCATCGATAGCAGGACGGCGAACGATGCCGCCAGTAACTGGAAGCTGGGAGCTGATGCCCATGAGAGCAGCATCAACCTCACGGGCACACTGGCGGCCCTCGTTGATGCCCCAGACGATGAGAGACTGGCCACGACGGCAGTCACCGGCAGCATAAACGCCAGGGACGTTGGTGGAGTACTGACCAGGAGGAGTCTTGACATTCTTACGCGCATCGCGCTCGATCTCATCTCCTAGGAGGCGATCTTCCGGACCAAGGAAGCCCATTGAAAGAAGAACGAGATCGGCCGGGAAGAATTGCTCACTGCCTTCGACAGTCTTCATGTCCCATCCGCCAGAAGCACCCTTGGTCCACTCCACGCGAACAGTATTGATACCCTTAACGCGACCACTGCCATCGTCAACGAATTCCTTAGACATGACACAGTATTCGCGAGGGTCCTTGCCCATGTGTGTCTTGACTTCGGAATGACCATAGTCAACCCGATAAATGCGAGGCCATTGGGGCCAAGGGTTGTCACGGGCACGCTCCGGCGGAGGCTGGGGCAGCAACTCGAAGTTGGTAACAGATTTGGCACCATGACGAACAGAAGTACCAATACAGTCATTTCCGGTATCACCACCACCAATAACCACAACGTGCTTGTCTTTGGCAGAGATGTATGCACCATCGGCCAGGTTGGAATCGAGGAGCGACTTGGTGTTGCGGTGCAAGAATTGCATGGCGTAATGGATGCCCTCAAGCTCGCGTCCAGGGACCTTTAAATCACGAGCCACGGTGGCACCGGTAGCAATGATCACAGCATCGTTGGTCTTGCGCAGGGACTCCAAGCTGACATCGTGTTCAGGTCCAACGGGAGTGCTAGGGGCAAATTGGACGCCTTCTGCAGCCATCAGGTCAACACGACGCTGCACGACCTTCTTGTCCAGCTTCATGTTGGGAATACCATACATGAGCAACCCACCAATACGATCAGCTCGCTCGTAGACAGTCACACTGTGACCAGCACGGTTGAGTTGATCTGCAGCAGCGAGACCGGCCGGACCAGAACCAATAATGGCAATAGTCTTACCAGTGCGAGTCTTAGGAGGACGAGGGACCATCCAGCCCATTTCGAACCCACGGTCAATGATAGCACACTCAATAGACTTGATGCCTACTGGGTCTTCGTTGATACCAAGGACACATGCACCCTCACAAGGCGCGGGGCAGACACGACCGGTGAATTCTGGGAAGTTGTTTGTCATGAGAAGACGGTTGAGCGCATCTTGCCACTGATTCTGGAAGACCAGTTCATTCCACTTAGGGATGATATTGGAGATGGGACAACCAGTATCAGACTGACAGAATGGGACACCGCAGTCCATGCAACGAGCCGACTGGTACTTCAGCTCATCCTCGCTGAGTCGGGCAGAAAGCTCAGCCCAGTCACGCGTCCGAGTAGCTGGGTTTCGGTACTTTTCGCTGCGACGATTATACTTCATAAAACCTCTGGTCTTGTCGAGAATGAGAGCAGAGCGCTTCTTCTCGGTCTTCGAGTCACTTATGCTGTCTTCGATGTCGAGCATCTCAACCTTCTTCGCATCCTTTTCGGACTGAGCCTTCGATTTCTCAGCCGAAACCGGCGTACCCGGAAGCTGAGGCAGAGTGAACTCGGCCTTCTTTGCGGCCTTAGCCTTGGCACTTTCCTCCTCGAGGATGCGCTTGTAATCAATGGGCAAAACCTTGACGAAGTGGCGGAGAGCACGGGTGAAATCGAGCAAGATGCGAGCGGCCAATTCAGAACCGGTGTAGTGGTGGTGATCCTCAATCAAGCCACGAACAAAGGCGATTTCAGCGGGGTCCTCCAAACCGCTGACCTCGACCATCTCCATGTTGACCTTGGAGTGAAAATCCTGGTTCTTATCCAAGATATAGGCGATACCACCGGACATACCAGCGGCGAAATTACGACCTGTGGAACCAAGGACAAGCACCCGACCGCCAGTCATATACTCACATCCATGGTCACCAACACCCTCAACGACAGCGGTAGCCCCGGAATTACGAACAGCAAAACGCTCAGCAGCCAAACCGCGGAAGAAGCAGGTACCCCGAGTAGCACCATAGAGACAGGTGTTGCCGACAATTACGTTCTCCTCGGCCTTGTATGCAGCGCCACGGGGAGGGTACACAATTAGGCGACCTCCAGAAAGACCCTTACCGACATAGTCGTTGGCATCACCTTCCAGCTCCAGGGTGATACCCGGAGCAAGGTAAGCACCAAAGGACTGACCGGCCGAGCCCTTGATGTTCGAGTGAATAGTGTCTTGCGGGAGTCCTTCCCCACCATAGCGGCGACTGACCTGGTAGGACAAGGTAGCACCCAAGGCACGATCCGTGTTGACGATATCGCATTCAATACGACAGGGCAGGCCCTTCTCCAACGCAAGCTCGGATTCGGCAATTAACTTGTTATCGAGACGAGTGTGGAGGCGATGATCCTGCTTGCGAACATTGTAGGTAGCCACTCCAGGACGGAGGGAGTGAGCCGGGGTGAGGATGAGGGAGAGATCAATATTCTCTTGTTTGGGGGTTTTGATACCATCTCGGATCCTGAGGAGCTCCGCACGACCCACCATCTCATTGACCGTGCGAATGCCTAATTTGGCCATGATGGCACGCATCTCGTTAGCAACATAGTAAAAGAAGTTGATCACATGCTCGGGCGTTCCCTGGAATTTAGCCCTCAGTGCTGGATCCTGGGTAGCAATTCCAACAGGACAGGTATTCAAATGGCACTTGCGCATCATGATACATCCCATAGCAATCAAGGGAGTGGTGGCAAATCCGAACTCTTCTGCACCGAGCAGACAAGCGACAGCAATATCACGACCGGTACGAATTTGACCGTCGGTCTGGACAACAACACGCCCGCGCAGGTCATTCAGGACAAGGGTCTGGTGGGTTTCGGCCAGACCCAACTCCCATGGAAGACCGGCATATTTGATACCAGTCCAACGGGACGCGCCAGTACCACCATCGTGACCGGAGATCAGGATATGATCAGCCTTGGCCTTCGCGACACCGGAGGCAACAATACCAACACCGACCTCAGACACGAGCTTGACGGATACTCTTGCGCGAGGGTTGGAACATTTAAGATCGTAGATGAGTTGCTTGAGATCTTCAATGGAGTAGATGTCGTGATGCGGAGGTGGCGAGATTAATCCGACCCCAGGAGTAGAGTAACGAGTACGGGCGATAGGGCCCACGACCTTGTGTCCAGGAAGCTCACCACCTTCACCGGGCTTAGCTCCTTGTGCCATCTTGATCTGTAGCTCATCAGCGTCCGCGAGGTAGTGAGAAGTCACACCGAAGCGACCGGACGCAATCTGCTTGATGGCGGAGCGCATCGTATCGCCGTTCTCGAATCTCTTGCTTCTCTCGGGATCTTCGCCTCCTTCACCAGTGTTCGACTTTCCACCAAGGCGGTTCATAGCGACTGCCAAGGTAGAATGCGATTCCATGGATATCGATCCATAAGACATGGCACCTGTAACGAAGCGACGCACAATTTCCGTCCAAGGTTCGACCTGGTCAATGGGAATGGGGGTCCGCTGTTCGAAGTCGAAGTCGAGCATACCACGCAGGGTACAATTCTTGATCTGCTCATGTTCAGCCTTGGCATATGCTTCATACGACTTGTCATTCTTGGTGCGGACAGCATCTTGCATGTTCGCGATGCTGACCGGGTCATTGATGTGCTCTTCCCCGCCATCACGCCAGTGATATTCGCCAGACTCAGGAAGACCGGGGATATCGACAATCTCGCGCGAAGGGTATCCACGCTCGTGGAAGGCGAAGGCATCTTGAGCAATAAGCTCAAAAGTCATACCACGAATGCGGCTCGCAGTTCCCGCAAAGCAACGGTCAATGACACTATCATCGATACCGAGAGCTTCGAAAATCTGAGCGCCCTTGTAGGACTGCAAGGTGGAGATACCCATCTTGCTCATGACCTTAAGGATACCACCATCACAAGAAGCCTTGTAATTCTCGATGGCCTTCTCATCAGGGAGTTGCTTGCGAATCAGCTTTTCCCGGTTCATCTTAAGGATACACTCCATTGCAAGGTAAGGGTTGATAGCGTCGGCTCCGTACCCTACCAAGACACACATGTGATGTACCTCACGAGCCTCAGCGGTCTCAACGACGATGGCAGCGAGAGATCTCCATTTGTTACGGACCAAGTGATGATGAACGAGCCCAGTGGCCAAAAGAGCGGAGACAGGAACTCTCTCCGCCGACGTGGCTCGGTCCGAAAGCACAAGGACCTTGTCCCCGTTCTGGATTGCTTCGGTTGTGGCATCGCAGATGGCATCAAGAGCTTCAAGATAGCCAGGGACACCCTTTTGCTTCTCAAATGTAATGTCGATGGTTTTGACTGTCCAATCCTTGTGAGCGCGATTGATATTCTTCAACGCGTTGAACTCGGGAATGCTCAGGATAGGGGATGGCAAGAGCAAGCGGTGACACTGTGACTGCTCCATTTCCAAAAGGTTGCCCTGAGGACCAACATAGCATTCTAGAGACATAACCACTGCCTCACGAATTGGATCGATGGGAGGGTTCGTGACCTGAGCAAAGAGTTGACGAAAGTATTCGTAGAGAAGGCGTGGTTGCTTAGCAATACAGGCAAGAGGAGCATCGTTGCCCATTGACCCAAGGGCTTCCTTTGAATCAGCCGCCATAGGGCCGAGTAGCAGACTCACTTGCTCAAAGGAATAGCCAAAGGCCTTCAGGCGGGGGTCATTCTGGATAGTCGTCTCATCTAATGGGGAGACGAGATCCACGCTCTGCGCATCCAATTTCTCTTTGATAGCAGGCAATTTCAGGAGCTCTTTTTCTAACCAGGAAGCGAAATCATGTCGGTGAGAGACAGTATACTTGAGTTCCGAGTCATCGATGATCCGGCCAGCTACGGTGTCAACTAGAAGCATCTTGCCGGGCTGCAAGCGGCCCTTCTGGATCACGCGTTCAGGATCGACGTCCACAGCACCAACCTCAGAAGCACAGATTATTCTGTCATCGTCCGTGACATAGAAGCGGCAAGGACGCAAGCCATTGCGGTCGAGGTTAGCTCCGCAATAACGGCCGTCGGAGAAAGTAAAGAGTGCCGGGCCATCCCAGGGCTCCATCTGGCAGGCAGCCCATTCGTAGAAAGCAGCCTTGGCCGGGTCCATAGCCGGGTTGTCTTGCCACGCTTCAGGAATCATGAGCATGACTGCTTCGGGCAAGGAAAGAACTCCGTTGATCATCAGTAGCTCCAGAACGTTATCGAAGGCGGCAGAGTCGGAACCGCCATCCTCGACAATGGGATAGAGCGAGTCAAGCTCCGCTCCGAAAATATCGGACTGCAGCACACCCTCTCTAGCGCGCATCCAGTTCTTATTGCCACGAAGGGTGTTGATTTCACCATTGTGGGCCGCCCAACGCAGAGGTTGCGCACGGTCCCATGAAGGAAAAGTGTTGGTCGAGAAACGAGAATGGACGAGAGCAAAGTGGCCCTCATAATCTACATTGACCAGATCGTGGTAGTACTGGTACACCTGCACTGGAGCCAGCTGACCCTTGTAGACAATGTTCCGGTTACTGAGGGAGCAGAGGTAGAACCAGTTGGCAAGGCCAATCACATGGGTGGCACGCTTCCGTAGAACGTACAGTTGGAGCTCAAAAGTCTTGTCGTCAAATTGTGCTGCGTCAGTGACTTCGGGCTTGTTGCCTTCGCCATACGCTGACTTGAGCACCACGAAGGGTTGCATGATGATGGGCTCCCGTGAGAGCGCAGCAGGGCCGAGAATGGTCGAATCGCGAGGAACCTCGCGCCATCCCAGCACGCGTAGACCCAAAGACGTTGCGATCTCCTCGAATGTGTTAGTAGACTCTTTCAGAGACTCTTCGTCTGGCTTGAAGAACAAGTTTCCGACGGCATACTGGCCCAGAGGAGGGAGCTCAACTCCGACTTCCCGGGCGAAATTCTTGATGAAGAACTTGTGTGGGATACTGGTCATCACACCAGCACCATCACCGTCCCGTGCATCTGAACCAACGGCGCCACGATGCGTCATGTTACAGAGCAGGTTACGAGCTGTAAGTCAATGCTTCCATTAATAAACCAGTCGCCAGAGAGCGTTGATGCCGGCGCGGGGCAACTCACCATCACTGACAATCTTGTGGCTAGGCTTTCCTTTGATGTGTCTGTCGACAGTCCTTGTTAGTGACCTTGCCAGTCTTCTAGGCGCCCTCGAGGTTGCGCATTTTAGTGGTGGTGAAGGAAGACGTAGGGCACTTACGCGGCGAAGCCTACACCACAAGCATCCTTTTCATATTCGGGGTCATAAAGACCTTGCCGCTCGGGCAAGGTGTTGGCCCAGCCATACCCCTGCTTCGGCTGGTATTCCGAATACTCATTCGGTTTCTGCTCGTCGACTATAGGTTGGCCATAGAGTTCCTCCAAGTTCAGACCCATTCTTCCGTCGGTGGCCGACAGAGATGTGATAGTTAAATGGAAGCTAGGAGGGGAGCTTTTGTGTGTTGAAGGAGGGACCACCGGGGGTGTAGAATGGAGGGCGCTCGTTATGTGGGGGGAGGGGCGGGACTATGTTGTCACAGAGTTGGAGGGTCAAGAGCGCAGGTAAGGAGGGACAGTCGAGGCGCTGCTGTCAATGACCCAACGTCTAGCTCCTGATGAGGATTTGAATAGAAGAAGAGAGAGGGTAGGAGCAAAGAGGAAGGGAAGGAGGGGAAGATATTACTTAAAGAGCGCCGATCCGTGAGCCCGAGGGAGAAGAAATTGGGCGGAGGGGGGAGGGGAGGGGGGGGGGGGGAGGGAGGGAAGG
>NW_017962978.1:2316505-2430021 GCF_001890905.1 Aspergillus aculeatus ATCC 16872
GGGGGAGGAGGAGGAAATGAATTAAGAAGGGTAACCAAAGCGGAAGGATGGACGGGGGGCAGGGGTCCGGGGATGTCCAATTCGATGTACTGTAATAATGCTTGAACAATATGCTCCTGCTCTCCTGCATGTATGATTATTAGCTAGTGGCTAACTTACTGTCTACTAACTTAACCGGACAGGCTCTTGTAAGAATAGAGGAAGAAAAAAAATTACGACAGTGGGGATGATCAGAGAACAGCCGTGGCAAACTGCAGCTTGACGGAGTAGGACAAGTACTGTGTAGTATAGATTACTTAGTGCTGGTAGTGACGATGGTGGTAGTAGTGGTATTAGTAGCAGTTAATTAGACTAGAAAGTATCCCTCCTGTACAGTACAGTCAGTCCACAGTGAACGACCGACGGGCGCAAGAGAGAAACGAAGCTAATACTTGGGACTAGTCAGTCACAGACAACTTTACTTGTTGGTTTGTTCCTCTTTGCAGCATCCGCATTCTACCAGATGGTAGCTTTCCACTCCCGAGCCGCCTAGAAGCAACAAAATGAGGTCGTTTTCGGGCTGGCACCATTCGCTTTCTCTACCATCCCACATATCAAGTCAGTCGCTCTGGGTTGTACAAATACGTAGGGATACATAGATGGATCGAAGGGATCGACAAGCACTTTCATCATTATTTTGTTGTGTTGGTGCTTCTAGTTTTACTACTCGTTCTCAGTAGACTCATCATGCAAGAAGGTAGAGGTTGAAATGACTGCACTTCGGGTCTTCTATCTGGAGTGCAGGCAGATAAGCACCCGTGCACCAATCAGGACAGCGGCTTTACAAGTCGAGGACACTTTTGCTGGTAGATTAGGTTTCAACTACGTCAAGATCCAGGCCGGTGGAGCCTCGGTCTCAAACCCAGAAAAAAAGAGGTTGCTTCAACTGACGGCGCTAGTCCTTCCTTGCCTGAACCGCTACTGTAATCTCGTATTGGGCTGTAATAGTTTACCCGGGTCCTCCACTTCGTAATCCCAAAACAACATTTCTTGTAGGTCAAGGAAATTGGGTTTCTTTTCTCCAACTCTCCAATTCTCTCATAATGAATGTGGCCCTGGAGTTCTTTCGTTATCCAAAAAGAGGAAATTGACCCATGCCGTTACCTAGTACCGTTCATGTGGGCTTGGAGATGGCGTGGCTTGCAATATCTTCTATTTCATCTCCTAGGTGTTCGCTCTCCCTATCCCACCTCTACTCAACAGCGGTACGTTGCTCTTCAACACTTTCTAGGACTGGACTACGAGCCGGATTGTGAGCCATTGATTGCAATAAGTACATGAAGTGTAGACCAAGAGGTGCCAACCCCAAAAATCCAACAATACTCCCGATTCGCATTATGATCCAAGAAATGTAGACTGTTGAAGCACAAGAACTGAAGGCCCGGTGAGTGACTTGGTAACGGCAGGAATCACTTGCCGCATTTCTGTGACATGAAGCTCGTTCGATTAGGTACGAAAGTCAGCGGTGCAGGGATGGAACGCTTATCCCCAAGGACGTTCCACAGCTGGTCAGCCTAGACTGGAAATGTATGGTCTGTTGGTATCTAGCCACTATCTATCGACCCTAGAGGAGAGAAACTGATCCGGGAAGACTTACATGAGTACTTGTGTATAGGAAAATCGCACAAGTAGATGACTACCCACACAGTTTTAATTCAATAATGGAAGGCTTGGGGAAAGGATGAACACTACACATGGCCGTCCCATCAGCAAAAGTAATGTTGAATACAATTGGCCAAGTGTATAGTGCAGACGAGAGGCGGATTGTTCTAGATGAGTGTGCTACGGATAGCACACTCACTTCTGCTGTTAGGGTTAGAGGTTGGTGGCTACTGCAATGTTATTCCATCGCCATGGACGCTGCATAGTGCCTGTGCCTCTAACTCCCTGGCAGAGCGCACAAATGTTATATTAAGCATCCAAAAACGCAAGATATCGAATTTGCCAAGCGAAATACTCTGCACAGCGCCTTCGCGACCTGCCACATTACAACCACAGAGCGCAGCGCCCCATGTGATAGATGGAGGCATTGAACAAGTTGAGTCGTGTCCCTCTTCGGAGCTTGGTCAAGGCGACCACAAGAGCGAAAAGACTGTGGGAACAGAGTGACCATCCCTGTCTCCAAATAATAATGAAAGTCCTTTGATTAACTGGTGCGTACTGCTTTGCAACTGAGTGCAGCTTACTAGTAGAACTTACCCCACGCTGCGGTGCAGGCTGTCGGGCGATCAATGGTAAGTCAATCAAGACGGTATAACAAGTGCATACACAGTTACAGCTAGTATATGTATTATTGGCAGATGCCGGGAAGGTGGGATGAGTTCCCTGGGAACGGAGCGGTAATCTATACACTTGCGGTGCATCCTGCCCACCACCTGCACCAGCTTGGTTGCTTGCTTAGCTGTCCGCCCGACCGTTCGAGGTCAGCTCAGACCTTCCGACAACGGCCAAGCTGGGCGCCTTTCCCTATTCATCCCGGAATCCCTCCCCCCTCCCTCTCCCTCCTCTCTCGGGCCACGTTTCCCACTGGCCCCCCCCCCCCGGCTGCCTCCAGGCTCTTCGAGCCTTACCCCGATTTCGGAGGCTTCGGCCTCTGTAACTATTTACCTATGAGACTGTCTAGCCCCTTTGGGTATTTCTCTAGCTCATTCTTTCAAGTCATCCCGGGGCCCCTATTGGAACTTACCACTTATCAACTAATCTCTAATTTCCTACTCGACCTTCATTTACAGGTTGAACATCCCATTCAGATCCTTTTCACAACTTTCTCTCTGCTGTATTCCAGGAGCGCCTATGTAGCTATCATTACTATTCTTGTCTATTTTCCGGGGAATATCCACCCTGACAGCTCCCTTCCCCTCTGTTTCGCTGCCGAGGGGCCGAGTCAACGCCTTCCCCGTGGGATCGAAGCATTCCATGCCCGGGATTGGGGTGCGCACTGTATAGTAACGTAGTAGGGTGCACAAGTAGGCCCGGAGACAACTCCAATTAGCCGTTGAATGGCCCCCGACCAATAAACGCCGCCTCATCTTGCATACACCATCCCCGGAAATACGAGCGGTTCACATGGCCGGACAATCTACAGTAGCAGCTGTCTGCCCACTGCCCACGGATGATTTGCAGAAGTACAGTGCTGCTCCGTACTTTAGCAGACTATTATTACCTTCGCCTGCAACCTATCAATTGCCCACTCACGACTTCGGAATTTCAATTTCACAACGCAGAGATAGGATGTTTAGTTCCGAATCCCAAGACCGATAAGCATAGCCGACATCAATAAATGTAATGCAAATTGTCATACACAGATCTATCAATCTAGCCATCTCAATATCCCTTCATGTTGTATGGAGCATAAATCCTGAGAGGGCATGTGCATGCGAGTTTGCGATCCCCAGATCATACCTACTGCGTAACAACTGCTAAAAATGTGTGGCCTGTGGCTACGACTCAATCTCCCAACCCCGAGACCTTTCTCTCGGACGAGCTGTTAAACGATAAGGCGGCACCAGCAACCCCCCCTCTTATCGCCGATCGAGTACAAACCCTCCATTTCGGCCGATTCGAAGTCGAGACGGAACAGGCAATCAAATCCTCAGCTGCAGCGATCATGCCCATGGCCAACATCCACCACCATTAGTCATTTCATGGCACCTCACTAACTCTCGGGGAATCTGCACTCTCAGGGTTGAGGAAGGATGGAGATGGGCCTGAACTGGTTTCCCTCGGTATGAAGGGCGTCTCCAATACAACTCGGAATACAACGCGGCAGTGTAGGAATAATCAAGAATCACACACAACAAAGCGGTTGTTGTGTAAGTCACTCAGCCGGGACGCGCAACCTGCCCAGTGCCCACACACACACACACCAGAGGATGTTTTCAGTGCATGAGGGATGGTCGGGATGGGCATCACATGACCGAGCGGAGATGCCAATGTTTCCGTCTCCCGAATTCTCCCGGAGCATGTCTGCTCAGGCTTGACCGGTTTAGGTTCACCGGATGTGATCTTGTCGAAGGAGCGGAAGACTGCAACCCTTCGGGACTTTTAGGAGTCGATGACGGTAACGGCCGCAAACAAGTACTGGTTCTGACGGAGAACTGTACAGTACAGTACACTAAGGTACAGTACTTACTGACAGAACTTACAGACAGCGGCTTTCAATCTTCTTCCCTACAGCTGCTCCGGGGGAGAGTGCAGGGCCGCAGGCAGAAGTCGTTCCTCCGTCCAGGCTCCTTCGGCTGATGATTTGTCCTCCTCCGACTGGATGAAGTTCAATGGCTCATCTTGCAGAGGTGGTTTGTCCTGCCACTGCAGCACCCGTTACAGGCTACTGCACCTCGGTAGACAGAATGTGGAAGGACTGGTGGTGGAGCAGACTGCTCCGCGCAAATGGTCTGATTCTCACATCCCTAAGTTACTTGTAGTCGGTCTACACTACATAGTTACTTGGTACGCACAGTCTCTCTACACCGAGTCTCTCTCTCCCGCTCGGGTCGAACGACAGTTGAAGGAATGTTTGCTTTGACTATACAGCTCATCAACTACCCCACCATCCTGGAATTGCTCATGAGTGAGTGAGAAGACTGACCTTCACCTGGCCTCCACCCGAATATACAAGATTACAAGAACAGTTTCACAAATACTTGCTCGTACGATGGGCTTGAGCAATTTCATAGAATTTATGTAAACATATATAGTGCAGACATTGCAGCTTTCGTAGATACAGGAGATCGCCATCGCCATTGTCCCTTGAGCTGCAGACGAAGGAATCGCTACTTGCGCGGATCTCACTTTAAGTAATGGACATTGATCACGAGGGCGTTACTGGAAGTGACTATTAAATCTTGTGTACATTTAGCACATACTTGGCTCTTGTAGTTCGAAGCTATTGGCTGTGGAGGTACAATGCTGTACCTACCTGGTGTCTGGTAATCCGGAAGCATCAAATAGTTGCTTCATAGTTACCGACCTAGTCTGTGCAGAGTACGTGTAATGAATTGACAAGATAGGCCGAGAAAATCTATTGAATCAATTGTATAGTCCCAGTTCTGTGCCATTATAGGCCATTGTTTAGAATGTCGGAATACAGTGGCAGACTCGAACAGGTAAGCTTCCGTCGGGGAAGGTCCTTCCCCGCACGCGGAGACTCACTCCTCTTCCGCCATTGATTGTTTTTTTCTCGGTTTCCCCTTGCACCTTGTCACTCATTAGCATCCACATACACAGCACGGAAACAAGTCGCGCAACAAGGCAATTTCGCACCCTGTCGCAGATAGTGCGCCTTCTGTCTAGCCTCAAGACTACAGCGAAGCACACCTAGCTGCGCCATTATTCCGGCCAGCCAACACAGCAACACACATATCCACCTGAACGGCGTGGCTGGATTCAAACAAACTGCAATGCTCTCTCTTCCCCTCATTACCCCCCGCGATGTACGCCATCTCTGCCTAGATAGATGACTTTCAAAGGCCAGCCGATTTCATGCAATTTCTCGTCTCTAACATACCATCTTAGTCCCATGAGCTTTGGTTCGGTTCGTCTCAACCTTACCGCTTCTCATCCTCCACGTCCGCGACACCTAATCACTCCCACCACCACCATAACCCGGGAGAACCCCACGGCCCCAATCGCCGCAATGGCAGCAACCACCCCAACACCGGACGCGGCCTCTCTGCCTCCTCTGGAAACATGCTCTCATCCCTTCTTCTCGAGGAACGAGCCCTCCGCGCCCGCAAGAACAACATCGCCTCGTTCGGATACTCGTGGATCAAACCGGCCGGTTGTCCAAAGACGATGCTGGGGATGAAAGAGGAGGAAGCGGAACGCGAGGAGGCTCTGGCGGCCGCGGCCGCGGAGATGGCAGCTGCGGCTGCCGCCGCCGAGGCGGGCATGGATGACTTTGGGGGCCAGACGCAGGATACAATGGACGGAGATGGGATGCAGGACGATACGGGGATGGAAAGAGACTTGGATGACGATATCCCTGACGCTGATGCAGACGGTCTAGTCGAGGAAGGGGAAGAAGGTCTGGAGGAGGAAGGTGTTGTGGACGAGGATGAGGAGGGATACATGGAACGCGATCTGGATGATGACATTCCTGAGGCCTTTTCTGGCTACGAAGACGACGATGAGGAAGATCTGGACGAAGGGAACGAGGGTTTCGACGACCAACCAGACCTGGACGCTGACATCCCGAGTGCGGCGGAGGAAGGTTACGATGATGATGATGATGACGATATGAGCATAAACGGAGCCATGGGCCGTGATCTGAACGATGACATTCCCGAGGCTGATAACGATCATTATGCACAGGGAGAGGAAGAGGAATGGCAACATACGGATACCGACGCCGAATTTGACGATGAAGAGGATGTCAGCTTCGCGCAGGATCCCTTTACGCAAAGTCTTCGCGCGAGTACGAGCAGTCGTGGTGGCTTGCCCCCGGTGCCAATGCGACGAGAGCGAGAGACAGAGGCCCAGCGAAGGTTCTTGCAGCGTTGGAGTGGTGGCGGGGATGCGTTTGACACCAGCAGCATGCTTGTAGACGAAGAAGATCTACGAGCGTCGATAGCCAGCCAGGCCAGTCGGAGGAGTGTATTCAGCCGGTTTCCTCGTCGTCGAATGGGAGGCCCCAGAGACAGCCTCGAATAAAGTTCTACCTCTGCATTGTTGCAGTCTGGTGTGTGAGTGTATCAACATGTGCGGTGTGTATGAAGGTCGTTTTCCTTTCTCCTGGTGGAGGGTGGAAACCATGGCAGTCAATCTGGCTCAAAACGGGGAATGAGTAGGTCAAGTATGTACTAGTAGATTGTAGAAGAGCTAGGCGCATGATCGAGATTACTGTTTCCAGACGGTATATATGGTTATCAGTTGCTATAGAGATACCCATTCCATATCAAACTATCAGATTTTAGGGCAGGAAATTCCACCGTCAACAATACTCTAAAAATTCAGGTGCTTTCTTGCATGAACCGTGTTGCATGAGGAGGTGTGATTCCCCTGTGCAGCTGCTCAGTGGAAAGTGAGTGGCCAGGGCTACCCCGAAGTGCCAACAAGCTCAATCCTTGTGCTATAAAGATGAGAAGATAGCCAGCTAGGCGCAGTGATAACCATACCCCTATGCATAAATTATATACACATCTCATTATACACCAATAACCACAAGCATCGAGGTTTCACTCGCTCGTTACATTGAAGGCCATAAGCGGCCTAGAGACAAAACTCCGGATATGCACTGTCATAGCGAAAAAAAGAAGCTTGACAGAAGAACGAGGCAGCAAGAATCATTATACATTTGCCATAGGAAGCAAGTGCCAAGGTCTGCAGGTAGACAATTATTTGCAGTGCTATCCAAATGGCCAGTCTTCTAATCGAGAACGCCGTGGTGCACGAATCATGTTGGCCGGGAACAGAAGATAATTAGGTAGTATAAGGTAAGCGCATCGGCCAAACACAGGGGGCGTCGAATGAAGCGCATGCTGAGCAAGAACAAGAGTTCTTAGCACAAGCGGAGATACCGCACTTGGGTTCTGATGTTCGGGGGAGATGTTTGGAGCGAGTGGTTCTGAGAAGCGTGCCTGCGCCCGTCGACTAGGTTATCCACACATACGCGAATAGCAAAAAGACAGCCAGGAAGAAGGCCAGCCAGACTCGCCAGCCGACACCGGTGCGCTCCGCCATCCGCAGCATACGGGTCATGTTACCGCGGAGACGCACTCTAGTGTTCTCGAAAGTGTTGTTGAGGTCGGAAATCGCCGACGTATCCCGGATCTCATCGCCGATGGCGACGGTAAGCTGGAAGCGAGCAATTAGTGTCACCTGCCTGGATCAAATTGCCTGCATCCTTACATCTTTCAACATCTTGACCTTTGCACTAATTCCTTCCACCTCTGCATCGTTCTGCGACTCCAAATGGTCGAGAACAGCATCCGAGTAATGGCCTCTACAAGCCGGAAGATGTAAGCAAGTTGCACACTCGATCCCTTCAAAATGCCCGTCTTTTGTTTGGACTGCGAACAACTCACTTCTTGTTCGGAGTTGCTGTCCTGTAACCTCCTGTAGATCCGCCAGTCCCCAAGCCCTCGCCAGCCGGTGGAGTGTAGCCTCCGTATCCGTATCCTCCTATGCGGCCAGGAGACCGACTGGCCGGCCGAGAATCGCCGCCATAAGAGTCGAAAAGGGAAGACGAGGAGCGGGGATCGCGTTGATGAAGAGTTGAACGTGGGAATCTAGTGACGCACGATCAGTTCCATTACTACCACTAATGCGGATGAAGATGACATGGTCATACCGTGAGGCCATAACGAGTCGTTTCGTAGTCGTGGGCGGGTGAGGTCGATAAAGGGAATTATTTCAACAGCTCATGTCATTTAGCTGGCAAGCATTTTCGATAAGTATGGGACGCTCTCGACCAGTGCCAGCCTGTCTGGATGGCTAGGGAGCTGACGGGTCTGTCATGCGATGGTGTATTGCAAGTCGGTTGCGGCGATCGACTCGGCGAAACACGCTGGCTGCTTGCCGGGCCTCTCTGCTCGGGCGGAGATGCCTCCGGCACGTGAGCCAGCTTACAGGGTCTACGCCACCTATGTTCAACGTAACTGAACAGCTCCTGCTGTTGATCCTTGAATATGCGATTGGCATATGATTTCATGTCATTGCTGCAATCAATGCAATTATCCTCTCACTATTCGACCGGACCGTAGTCTATGCTAAAACAATCGCGAGGCGAGATCTGTAAACTCATGTTGGCTCCGATGAAGTGTGCATACACATAAATAGCAAAGATCTCTGCGCGGACAGACACAGAAACATTTGTAGAATATTCTTTTATCCCAAGCCAGGAAAAAGCCAGCATTGATTAAGTATCAAAACAAACCCCGACGTTAACGAATCCGATGAAGACCCCCAAAATCCTGCCTGCGCCTGTCAACCAATTGCCCGTTCACACTCGCCGCCCCTATGTTAATGGTGGTATGATAGTCTTGTCCGAGTCATTAAAAGATCGTGCACTTCAGCCGCGCATGGCGGTATCCTCATCATCTTCTCCACCCTCATAATCCTCATCGTCTTCCTCCTCGTCGTCGTCCATCATGTTATCGGCCTTTAGCTTCTCAGCTGCCGCCTGATAATCAACGATCTTGCCGCGAGTACGACGGCCACCCGAGATGATGTTGTCTTCAGATATGGGCTCGAGGTTATCGCCGTCATCATCATTATCTGCCGAAAAGGTTAAAGAGTTAGCCTGGCACTAATTGTAGTGGTGTGGCTCATTGCATAGCATACCGTCTTCAGCCTGTGTACCATCGCGAGAAAGTTGGTTAGTTTCACAAGTCAGATAACGTTTCCAAGATGGGGATTGTCGTACCATCTCCTCGTTCTCGCTCTCATCGCTATCCTCCTCCTCTAGGTTTTCGTCGTGGGTAGGCTCGGTAGCCCGGCCCTTGCCCTTGTCCAGAGCAGCGGCATCGGGGGCGTTGGCGGCGCGGTCGAGGCCGGGAGTAGTGGCCTGGTTGCTGTCACCCATGATGAAAAGTTCTCGGTTCCAGGGAGAAGGTCGAAGATGGACTAGGTTGTATGAGTGCGCAAAGGTAATGAAGAAAGAAAGGAGTTACAGAAGGATGATCCAAAGCAGAGATTTTAGGGATGTGGTGCAGGCGCAAGGGAGATTCAGCTCAACCGTCCCCAGAGCGGTGGTTGCCCAGGGCGGCACACCTGCGGCTCCCGTGACTGAGGACTGAGGATTGAGGCGCCCACCACCTTCTGCATGACAAACATTTTACCTAACTGAACCCCTAGGCTAGCGGAATTACCCTTCAACATACATGAATCCTCTGGAGACTTCACTATACCTTAGTCTTCTTTTCTATTCTCAAGTTTAGTCAAGATAGATGTGCCATGCCTTGCTACACTTCGACTTTTGCTCTTGAGGTAGCTCCAGGTCATAGAAAACAGGTGTAAAATCAATAATGTAACATACCTCTTTCAGCCGATCAACCATCATGTTTTTCATTTGTCCAACGCCTCGTCTCTTCTGCTTCCCCTTGCTGCTATTCATATAGCCTCCTCCAAGTAGATATCTTTCTACTAACTTAAGGCTTTTATCCACATTTCCACTCCACGGCTCCCAAAATGATAAGAAAAACAAAAGTAATAAAACGAAAGAATAAAAGTAGTTTGCATCCAGGTGCTTTCACTAAATCAAGAGCAAGAAGAAATGTTTCATCATAGACGTTGGACGGCTGGCAAGCACCCATGCACAATTCAGAGATCGACCTTGTTGCTTCAACCAATGGTCCATGATGGATTGACATGACTCACAAACAAGCTTCGCAGATGGGTAAGACGAGCGAAGAATGCCCGTTACACTCTCAAAACGCTCCCTCATGACCTTGATAGGCTCAGTCTCCCCACTGAAATTATTAGATTTTTGCCTGTCATGGTCCTGCCAGCAGACCTCAACACTAGCCGAGCCAAGTCTTGCCGACATCTCATGATCAAATAGCTGCATATGAATGACAACAGCATATCCTAAGGTAGTCTCTGGGTACAGGAGAGGCTCAGGCACTTGTATTTATAATCAAAGCGCCAATAGCACAGAGATAGAGCCTGCAAATTCTCGATCTGCTTCGGAGTATGCCAATAGGTCTACTATTCGTGGGGGCGGGGGGTTGAGTGAAGGTTTTGGACAGATTGACCCGTGCGCGGCGCTCTTCTTCCGAGCTTGAAGATGGTGGCACCATTGAGGGCCCCTGAAGCGAAAGGATTCAATCCCTTAACATGTATTTATAGTAGACCGGTAAGGCTACTCTTGGAAAGGGCGAATAGCTTCGCAAATCTGATTGAGGTGTGCCTCAAGCTGAGCACAACATTTGCAGTCTCTGTTCAGCAATGCAACAGATAGCACATCCGAGCATTACCAGCGAAGACACCTGACAGAAGGTAAAAACATCATTGGCTTTTGCAGCCTGGCTGTATGACCAATGAGTCTTCAATCTGGTTCTATGCTGAGAAAGCATTAAATGATTACTTTTAAATTTTCTCTGGTTTGGAAGTACTTACCTGAATATCTGATCCAGTTATGGAACGCTTCCATCGGACTCGCATGTTTGATTCCAATAGGCGCAGATTTTGCAGACTTGGGCCTTTGTCAGAACACGGCGAATCAATAAGACAATGCGTGACGGATCGATAAGAAAAGGCACCGAGTTGGGAATTACCTCCAAGCTGCACATCTGCAGCGCAGACATGCCTTACTCATGCCATCTAATGCCGGTGTTTAGTTCGGCTAAGCTTCGCAGATGTCAGGACAAAAGAACGACAAATATGTGGAGGCTGAAAGACATAAGCGAGATACAGAGACAAGTTGGCAAAGCCGCAACAGCCGAGCTTCCAGCATTACCGAAATCAAGCGGGATGCTTGATATATGAACTCGGAACCCGAACGTTAACTTGGGCCAAGATTCACAAGCTATATAGATTGTGGAGCAGAGGTAATCCCCCGAGCCCCTTCTGAACCAGAGATAACCAATCGGTCCCAAAGGAGATACACACGCATAGCTCTGACCGATGGTAGGATGTGTTGTGTACTGGTAAAATAATCTTTCTTCTCCGAGCAAATGCTCCTGGTGAAGCCTACTATGATTGCCATGGTCTGCTGGAGATGTCCTCGCTGCGTTCGACGTATTTCTTACAAATATGGCAGAAATACAAACCTGGACTGGAGGCACACGCAACATTGGCTACTGAGGAAGTTGCTTACAATAACGCTACATGAAATTGGTTTCAGGACACATAAACTGGCTGTTACCATATAACAGGCCAGAGATTCTAGACAAGAAAGAGAACAGTGTTGGCCGTCATGATGACGGACTATATTCTGTTTAATTCCATGGGTGAGATTGTCTCTGATCAGATATTGTACTCATGGAAAGAACCTTACTATCAGCTATCAACGTTAATTGTGTCCCGCTCTAATCCGGCACTGTTGAATTCAATCCATACACAGAGAGAACGGTAGAATTTAACACAGAGAGAACGGTAGAATTTAAGAGCTGTAGCTACGGCGTAAAGTATGTACCTCCTAATAGCCAGAGTAACAAAATTTGTTTGAACACATGTGAATGTATATATGGGCATAAATCATGTAATGCTCAGTACGTAGTAAGTTAAAAGCTCTCTACTCAATGCACTCACTCATATTGACTCATCAGACTCATGAGTCAGAACAAGAGAAGAAAAGAAAAAAGTCTGAGGGAAGATTAGATTACGTCACCCACTCAGCTGGGTACCCCGCCAACTGCCGCCCGAAAAGCCTGGCAGAAAAACGCAAACACCCCTCCTCCCCTCCCAAAAATGGAAGCCTCTTCTTCTTTCCAAAGTTCCATAAGTTCCGCCAAACGTCACCTGTCTATAGTATAGTCTAGTCTATACTGTGTTTGTTAAGGACCCTGTCAGGGCCACTAAGTAATGAAATAGTAGCTTCTCGTAGCTTGTAGTTTAATCTAGCAGCAACGAGGATCATCCCACACATTCTCTCCCTTTGATTAGTCCTTTGTCGAATGGCCCAGAACTGCAGGCGGTCTTCTCGAAGCTGGCGATGGAGCGGGTGGAAGACCATCGAACCCCATGGATACCCGTCGAACCGCCGCTTGCTAGAAACTTCGCTGGAGTTGCCATTTCACCGCCCGCCACTATATCAACGTTGCCAGTCGCACATTTTCTCTGCTCCATTCATCCATTTTCTAAACACGCAACTACTACCACTCCCCTTTCCTCCTACCCTTTCTTCTCTAAGTCTCTTATACCCTTTCTCGAGGCTTTTTGTACATTACGATAATCTTGTTTAACGAATTCCTTCTACTACACACATAACATCACACATCATGGCCCCCGCTGTCGGTATCGATTTGGGAACCACCTACTCCTGCGTGGGTGTCTTCCGTGATGACCGTATCGAAATCATTGCCAACGACCAGGGTAACCGCACCACCCCCTCTTTCGTGGCCTTCACCGACACCGAGCGTTTGATCGGTGATGCCGCCAAGAACCAGGTCGCCATGAACCCTCACAACACCGTCTTCGATGCTAAGCGTCTGATCGGTCGTCGTTTCGCCGATGCCGAGGTCCAGTCCGACATGAAGCACTGGCCCTTCAAGGTTGTTGACGACAAGGCTGGCAAGCCCATCGTCGAGGTTGAGTTCAAGGGCGAGACCAAGCAGTTCACCCCCGAGGAGATCTCCTCCATGATCCTCACCAAGATGCGTGAGACCGCTGAGTCTTACCTTGGTGGTACCGTCAACAACGCTGTCATCACTGTTCCCGCTTACTTCAACGACTCCCAGCGTCAGGCCACCAAGGATGCTGGTCTCATCGCCGGCTTGAACGTTCTCCGTATCATTAACGAGCCCACCGCTGCTGCCATTGCCTACGGTCTCGACAAGAAGACCGAGGGTGAGCGCAACGTCCTCATCTTCGACCTGGGTGGTGGTACCTTCGATGTCTCCCTCCTGACCATCGAGGAGGGTATCTTCGAGGTCAAGGCCACCGCTGGTGACACTCACTTGGGTGGTGAGGACTTCGATAACCGCCTTGTGAACCACTTCGTTACCGAATTCAAGAGAAAACACAAGAAGTGAGTCACGTGACTTTTCTTCTTACTTCCCTCTCATTTCCCATTCATTTCTCCCTCAATTCCCTCTCATTTTCCCCTCATTCCCCCCTCAATTGCTGTGTGAGCCTTTGTGCTAATGTTTACCTAGGGATTTGACTACCAATGCTCGTGCTCTCCGCCGTCTCCGCACTGCTTGCGAGCGTGCCAAGCGTACTCTCTCTTCCGCTGCCCAGACCTCTATTGAGATCGACTCTCTCTTCGAGGGCATCGACTTCTACACCTCGATCACCCGTGCCCGTTTCGAGGAGCTCTGCCAGGACCTCTTCCGCTCCACCATGGAGCCCGTTGAGCGTGTCCTCCGCGACGCCAAGATCGACAAGGCCTCCGTCCACGAGATCGTCCTTGTCGGTGGTTCCACCCGTATCCCCAAGATCCAGCGCCTTGTCTCCGACTTCTTCAACAAGGAGGCCAACAAGTCCATCAACCCCGATGAGGCCGTTGCCTACGGTGCTGCTGTCCAGGCTGCTATCCTGTCTGGTGACACTTCCTCCAAGTCCACCAACGAGATCCTCCTGCTCGACGTTGCCCCTCTCTCCCTTGGTATCGAGACCGCTGGTGGTGTCATGACTGCTCTTATCAAGCGCAACACCACCATTCCCACCAAGAAGTCCGAGACCTTCTCCACCTACTCCGACAACCAGCCCGGTGTTTTGATCCAGGTCTATGAGGGTGAGCGTGCTCGCACCAAGGACAACAACCTCCTTGGTAAGTTCGAGCTTACCGGCATTCCTCCCGCCCCCCGTGGTGTTCCCCAGATTGAGGTCACCTTCGATCTCGATGCCAACGGTATCATGAACGTCTCTGCCATTGAGAAGGGTACCGGTAAGACCAACAAGATCACCATCACCAACGACAAGGGTCGTCTCTCCAAGGAGGAGATCGAGCGCATGCTTGCCGATGCCGAGAAGTTCAAGGCCGAGGATGAGGCCGAGGCTTCCCGTATCCAGGCCAAGAACGGTCTTGAGTCCTACGCCTACTCCCTCAAGAACACTCTCAGCGAGGGCAAGCTCACCATCAGCGATGCCGACAAGGAGAAGGTCAACGCCAAGATCGACGAGACCATCAGCTGGCTTGACTCCAACCAGACCGCCACCAAGGAGGAGTACGAGTCCCAGCAGAAGGAGCTTGAGGGTGTTGCCAACCCCATCATCTCCGCTGCCTACGGTGCTGCTGGTGGTGCCCCTGGCGGTGCCGCTCCCGGCGCCACCCGCACTGCTGACGACGTCGAGGAGGGCCCCGAGGAGCTTGACTAAATGCCTCAACTTTCAGTTTTGCTTTTAGTTCTTACTACCCATGGCTGTTCATTGGCTAAGTTTTTCTTTATTTGCGTGTTCTAATCTTCATGTCTTCTGTTTTCTTTAACGAAATTATGGGATCCTTTTCTTGTGCATGATTGCATAGATTCGAGGTTTAGTCTTCGCTGCATGATGATTCACTCTGCAGTAATCAGGAGGGAAAAGTTTCCTTTCGACGAATACAATAACTTTCTAATAATCTTTTCCTTCACCCTTTCGCTCTTCGTAGTAAAATCTGCACTCGTAAGCTCTAGCCGTAATAAGCCTTGTGGATCTTGAGGGAGTAAGCAGTAGGCATAGGACTCGAGACTGTTTGTACTTTGTGGCCTAGATACGGGAAAGCTCGGCCTCATCCTCGGCCTTGGAACTTCTCGGCATCGGCAAGCATGCGCTTTATCTCCTTGGAATACGACCATCGTCGTTGAGTTTAAATCTACTCCTAGGCATTCAAGCATATCTACCCTAGCTTATCATCCTAATAAAAGCTATAGTCTAATGAATGATGCAACAATACCATCACTTGTGCTAACTTCGGCATGTTGACAATAGCCAAGATCCCTATAATTATTTCAATGCGGTTTCACGCCAAATGGATGTCATACTATACATTAATAGTCAGGCAGGGTATAGAGGCAGTTTATCGACCCTCGACCCTCATTATATTGCTCTAAGATTAAGCCAATCATGGGGTTGCTGTTGTTACCTAGCTGGAGGCAATCAGACATGGTACTATCACGAGCAGCCTGGGTGCTCCGGTCGATACGTACTAATTCCCCCCCCCCACTGTTGAAGATTCTCTGAATTACACCCGCCAAAGTTCACATGTACACAGTATACTCACTCATATCTAGTATAACCACCGCAGCAATAGACAGAAAGCCCAGGATGTGTAAATCAATCAGTTCCCCCTCAACGCCACACAATTATCCACCGACGCATACGTTTATATACAAATCATCAACCAGAGGCAATAGTCTGACTGATAATGACAGAAGAGGAATGAATGTTTTTTCGAACCCCCTTCCTTCCCCCCAAACTCAGCCCGAATCCGATCGATCAGCGCTTGCTGCCTGCCCCCTCCCTCTCAACAACCCCCCCCCCCCCCAGAACCATCAAGAAAGCACCTATCTCCACGGCGAGAAAAGTCCTGGAGCCAGGAATAGGCGGATAGGAAACCGTCCAACATGTCCCAAACAAGACAAGATCCCACGGGGATATGCCTGCGAGCCATCACAGCCCTGCGAAATCGCCCGCCCACCAGCGTTGTACCCGACTCGCCCCCAGCTGCACCACACTCCCGATCCCGATGTCCTTGGCTCGCTCGGGGAATTTCTCGCGCTGTTCGCGCTGGATGCGCAGGAGGGCGGCGGTGGTGCCTATCGCGAAGGCGAAGATGGGATCTGCGGCTCTATATTTTGGGTACAAAATATTTTTAGTTTGCGATCGGATCTTTCAGTCTCAAAGTGTCGTGGATCAAACTTGCGATCGAGTGTTGTGGGTTTGGGAGTTTGGGCTCGGAGCTAGGAAACGAGAAAGAGGGGATGATGAGTAGCGGGGATTGTGTTTAGGGCGCTGCTTCTTGGGCAGACATGAATGGGGGGTTGAGATGGGTGAAGAACTGGGACATACTTGGAGATTAGGTAGATAGGCATTGTAAAGGCTGCGTTGCTGTCAATGATGGTAGTGGTTTGGGTGGTAGAGGTGGTGGAGTTAATACGGAAATTAGAAAGTCCCTTTGTCGCGTATAACTGCGGGAGTACCGTACCTCATGCATAGCATTCATTTATTGCGGCGGTGAGGTGGAACTTTAAGGAGCTTCCCGAGGCCCAGGTTCTAGAGTATAAACACGGACCGGACCTACCATCCTCCCTCAATGTATCTATTACCTACTTCTGCCATGTAAACAGTCTCTATGATGCTGGATGATCTGTCCTTCATTTCCAATGTGCTATCTCTGCCAGCGCAGAACCACTCGAGTCATCATCCGTCGATGTAGAACCACCCTCTCCTGTTTGTCTCACCCAAGAAGGGTGGACACCACAGCTCCAAATATAGACTATCTCTGTGTGGCCATTCCTAGTAACTCTTATATCCTGTAAGACAATAGTAGGCATCTCACATTACGCAGAATAACTATTGCTGTAGAGATTTCGAAGAGGATGCTGATATTCCAGCTTAAGCCGAGCGGAGCATATATAACGAGTTAACTAGTTGTTGTTCGATCAGTCATAGACTTACTAGCCAATAAATTCAAGAACAGGGCCTAGGATCTCTAGTATGAGAGTCTATCCTGTTTGGCAAATACGGGCACACTATCAATCAACTATAACTACAGGTGCACAGACAGGTTCCTCCTACTAACCAAAGGCATTGTCGAAGTGCCCTTTGCGGACCCTGCAGGGCCTATTCATACGGCCGGTTGAACCCCCTTATAAACATTCTTGTATACATATATAATTGATCAAAAGAAGTATAGGCACGAATGATCGTGCGTGTCGGCGCCAACTAGATTAGGCCGCGAACCCTACAGAACAATGCCCAGAAACATGCCCAGGCTCTAGAATTATGGGGTTAAGATACATGAAGTTAGCACCGTAATTCTATTTTCAGTGCGTCTCGTCTGCCCTACTGTCCTGCTAAGCTGATAGACGGAGAAAATAACAACGATAAGCATATTTGAGTCCCTCAGTGTACCTTGCCTCTGCGAACTGGGTAGCCACTCGCTGGGCAGGAAAGCATAGACGAACTAATACTGCACATGCACCCAGCCCTCCAGGTCTACCACGTATCCTCGATCTCTCTGTCGCCGCCCACTTGTCGAGTCATACGGCCACGTAGCGTGTGTTCATTCTTGCAGGTCGCAGGAAAACCGGACTTTGTGAGACATTGCTGTAATCCGCGAGGCCTAGCACTTGAAACACGTATCATCCTACATGATGTATCTTCCAGAAACCGCCACATATCCATCACTCAAACCCCCAGACTATCAAGCTCCCGTGGACCCGATACTGTGACTACGCTGGCAAGGCTGGCCACGAGAAGTGCGCCTGTCGGGCCTATATTGCGGAGAGCCTAGGGAGAGCCACCAACTAAATCAAGAGGAATGACGCCCCTCCCGTCGCCGATGGAGTTTTACAATCAAAGGCGAAGCCTAGAGGTTATTCCGAAAAGATCGAGAGGGCTAACAAGTTCCCCTAGTTCCACCGCACCTTGAGGAAACCGTGCTCGTCTACAAGGGTAAAAAACCGTAGATAGGAAGTCATATTAAGGGGAGATGTGTTTCTTCAATTCCAATCGCCATGCCGCCATCAAACTCGTGAAAGCAAAAGAAAAAGGTCTTGTCTATCAAATGCGCAAGGCTCAACAGACTGCTCTATTTTGGTACCAGAAAGCCCCGAAATCGAACCTGACATAAAATCGCGTCCCAAAAAAGCAAAGCACCCGCTATTATAATCAACGTATAATGACTTTTTTTTACACAACCTGGCCAAACGCAGGGATCAGCGTCTGAGCCAGCCAGAAGCTGAACACAAGCTTAGGCCCGGTCATCAACAGCTTGGGCGTCAGACCCTTGAAGAAACTGGTAAATCCCTCGTTCTTCATCATGTTGGACACGATCCGGAAACCAGACTCCGGGTTTTCGAAGTTGCGGTTCTGAATACGGGTCTTGATGACGTCCAAAGGAGCAGACACAACCAGAGAAGCACTAGCACCGCAGATGGAAGCCACGAAGTTCTGACCCCAGGTGGCAGAGTTGTAATCCTTCAGCTGGTAGATGTACTCCTTGGCAAAGGCGGAACCACCGAAAAGCTGTTCACGCCCAGTCAGCATTTAAGAAACATCCAGAGGAATGGTCACATACAGCAAAAGATCCAGGGGCGTTGCGGGCTGCAGTCCAGCCAGCACCACGGTACAGTCCCATTCCCTCATCCTGGATGATCTTGAAGAGGCCGCGGCCGCGGAAGGCCTCGGGGTTAGTTTGACGCTTGATCTTGAGAACGTCGAGGGGCAGAAGAACAATCTCTCCGATACCGATCAAACTGAATTATTGTTAGCGGGGGCTCAAGTCAAACAGCATCGGACATGCGCACCTTCCAGCTGTCGCGTGCATGATAGCCTTGCCAGTTCCCTTTCCGAAAGCATTGTCGAAGTCGGAACCGTAGTGCTTGGCCAGATAGTCGCGAGCGAAGGGCTGGCCACCGTACTTATAGATACGCTGAAGAACCTTGTAACCAGCGGCGTAACCCAGACCGGGGAAAAGAGAGGTAAACTTGCGGCCAGCGGGGGCGTCGGCAAATTCCTTGAAAATAACCTTGTTCATTGCTTCAGAGGAGGCGATCTGTAGTAGACGATTGTCAGAGAAGTCTTGAACTGGCCGAAATCAGTTGTAGAGTTGATGTCGTCTTACACGAGTCTGGTTGCTCATCAACCGCTTGGCAATGGTGTCGACCTTCCAGGCGAGTTAGCACAAGGTCTCAACAAGCGCGATATCGCTTTCATCACAACAAGTATGGGGGCATTCGTACAGGGTGGAAAACCATGAGCTCCGTAATACCAGCCGTTCCTAGCAACAACATCTGGTCAGCAACCGAGTACAAACACCAAACCATTCTCGGGGCTGTATATAAACACCTACCTGAACCCAGGAGACGGGCGGTCGCGGATTCTCTCTTGACATCCTTCGTGGCAGAGCCAGCACCAGCCTGAACAAGGGCGGGAGACATGTTGACCTGGTTGATAAGGATGGCGAAAATCTTAATTGAATTTTTTCTTTTCCTGTTTGGGTGAGTATGAGTCTTATAAAATTGGAAATAAGGGAAAGAGAAGTATGGGACCAGGAGAAAACAACTCACCACCAGAGTCAGAGGGGCGAAACACGACTGGAGCCAGACAATGCAGCGATGAAGGGAAGGGAAAGGGGAAAAAAAAGCCAGACACACGCCAGCCAAGAGAGAAGGAGAAGGAAGAAGAAGAGAGAGCAACTTTCCCGCAACTTTCTGCGCCGACTCGGAACCACTTCCAGCGGCCGCGGCGGACGGATGACTCCACTAGACTACTTTAGGTCTGGCACCACCGGCCCTGAATCGGAGCCGCTCTCTTAGGACAATTGAGTCAGCACACGCGGCACCGTGACGGGATTCCGGGACGGACCTCAGCGTTCCCCAGGTGCAGTGTAGTAGACTACTCCATACTGTGATTCATGGTCAAATATTCACACCATTTTCATTTTTGGAAAACAAATGATTTTGGCGGCCCGAGAGAGTTGGTCAGTGTAAACACGCAAGTAACAGTAGCAATAGAAGTGAGGTGTTCCTGCAGCTTGAGATCCTCGGAACCATACAAGTCCGCCCCTTCCAAGCTTAGCGGCACAGTGCTTCAAGTCAACGTACGATGATTACGAAAATCCCCCGGGTACTTGGCATCTCGGATCGCGCATGATTAAAGTCTCCATTCATTCGGTAATAGTTGATCTGAAGTTGGATCCCATTTAGACGATTTCCACATGAAGTAGACAGCTCGAAGACAGCTCGCCAAGAAAAGAGTCAAAGAAAAGGAAGAACATAGATAGCCCCGTAAGAACGCCGACGGAACAATACATCAAAAGCACCAGTGACCAGCGCAGTCGAGCTTGCCCATCTTGCTACGGCCCACAACTGATAGATCCCATGCCTAAGGGGTCTCTCAAAAGGCCCACGATGAAGCGACTTAGCGTTGGCGCGACTTGATTACTTTAAGGTAAAGCAAGACAGAAACGGACAGGTCGACCAGCGCCTAGTAGTCACCGAATGTGTTCTCGCCGGAGTACCTAGCAGCGACAACGAAATCAGCCAAGGTAATTCACCAAATATGGGCCTAGAGCTTACGTGATGTACAGGAATCCATCCTCATCCTTGTGCTCTTCGTAGATGCTGCTCATGAGCGCTGCTGTTGGCGGAAGGACCTCATCAACGAAAATGAAGATGGCCTTCTCAGGAGACAGCTTAATACGCTTGCGAATCACGTAGACAAACTGTCCAACGGTGAGATCGGCCGGAACAAGGTACTTCTTTTTGTCGATGGTTGCAATATCTGACTTCTCGACCTTTTCGCAGATCACCTGTAGGGTAGAAAAGAGCGTGGTTAGTATCGCGAACAGGCGGTGAGCCACGGACACACAATGAAACCCCAAAGACGATGATGTTGAGCATGGCGGACATACCGGAATGCGATCAGCGTACTTCTGACGGATACGCTCGGCCTCAGCCTTACGCTTCTCGAAGGGATGCTCGTCCTTGAACTTGGAACGCATGGTGATAGAAGGATCGGGGCGGTTACTTGGGAGCGGCAGCGTTAGACCGATAGAGATCGAAGGGTACCGATAGTTGCTGCGATAAGATGATTCTAGGGTGAAACCGGAATCTGAACTATGATGAAAGCGATGGAAAGAAGCGAAACAGTTGACAAATGGATGTATGGATAGATGGATGGATGGATGGATGGATGGATGGATAGATAGATGGAGAGAGATAGATAGATAGATAGATAGACAGAGACGAGGGGGTGGTGGAAAGGAGGATGAACGGTGATGACAAAAGGTCAAGAGAAGGCGGACAGGCAGCCCCGCGTCATGGCAGAGAGCAGTAGGGGCTGCTGATAAGGCCGCCAGGCAAGCGCGGATCACGGGGGCGGAGGCGGTGAACCCGCGCCCCCACACGCCTGGGTTGAGTCAAAGCAAGGTCAGGTGTTTTGTGTTTTTGTCATTGTCCCTTCACGTGGAAAGCAAAGGTTCGTCCAACTGACCCAAGTCGGATGATCGTATCGCTTGGTGCCATCCTGGGTTTTCCAGCAAATGTGACTTTACTACCCGTACATACTTGACCGATCGAGTAGATGTACACTACTCATAGATAATCTACATAGCGGGTGCGTTGCCACCAGTGCCTCCACTTAGGCCAGTGTCTAGATCCCGAGTCCTTGGTCCCATTTCCGCCCGAGGAATTTTGTCTACAGCCATGAGGGCCCCGAAGGTGGTTCCTGAGTCACAGCTCCTTCTATTGAATTTGCAGTTAATCCTATATGTTTTGGGATATGTAAAGATTTTATAAGACCAAAGATTGTGCCAATTCCTGCACAGTACAGTAATGCAATCGACAAAGAATATACACACTCTTGGAGGCATAGGAGCCGATTAGCACGTGACCTTCACTGACCAAGCATACAGCACAAACAGCACAAACAGCACAAACAGCACAAACCGCATGCTGCGGGTAACTACAGTGCACTCACGACATGGCGGATTTATGCAAACCGGCCGCAGGTGGTGGTCCCATACTCTTTCGGAACCTAGCTGAGCCAACCAATTATTATCCCGTGAAAGTGCGCCGCACCTGGTACTTTCTGCTCCAAACTACTACTTACCTAGTACCCAACTTGAACAATAGCGCGGAGTCTCGGAAGAACGCAAGCACGAATCTGGCACCACCTGATCCATAAGCAGATCAGCCAATTCTTCAATTGCCCCGTCGACAATGGCTATGGCTCGGCCATATATGCCTCTGCGGAGGTCCGTTTGTCAGGTCTTCCCTCGAGCCTCTTGCACTCCTCGCGGCGTCTCAGCGCAGTTTCGCAGGCACCTATCAGAGCAAAAGCCACGCGAATCTAAACCCTTTACTGTGTGGAGGCCATACCTACGACTAGCAATCGGTGTGCCGTTCATCGCGGCCCTCATTTATTCCATGGTACCAATTGCAACTCTTCAGCCCCGCACCGCTGGCCCCAGTTCTGACCTTGCGATCTATATAGATGACAGGTGAAGTAACCGAACTCGACTCGCCGTCAATTGTGGAGCTCGATGAGGCATTGAAGAAACAAGCAACAATCAGCGAGACGTCACCTATGCGTCTGCGGATGGAGAAGTTGATCAAAGAACACCAGCAGAAGATCGTGGAAGAATTGAGCAGGATAGATGGAAAGCAATTCAAGAGCGACGAGTGGACGCGCCCCAATGGAGGCGGTGGCATTTCCTGTGTTCTTCAGGACGGGAATGTCTTCGAGAAAGCTGGGGTCAACGTATCAATTGTATACGGGGAGTTACCTCGTCCCGCTATCGAGAAGATGCGAGCTGATCACAAGTCCTTTGTCGGGGCCGATGTGGACTCGCTGAGCTTCTTTGCAGCCGGTCTCTCCTTGGTCCTGCACCCACACAATCCTATGGCTCCGACAGTCCATCTGAACTACCGTTACTTCGAGACGACGGACCCCAAGGACCCAATTAACGGTGATAAGAACTGGTGGTTTGGTGGCGGTACTGATCTGACTCCCACCTACCTTTTCCCTGAGGATGCCAAACACTTCCATCAAACAATTAAGGACGCCTGTGACCGACACGACGCCACATATTACCCCAAGTTCAAAGCCTGGTGCGACAAGTACTTCTATTTACCTCACCGCCGTGAGTGCAGAGGTGTTGGTGGTATCTTCTTTGATGACCTTGACGCCAGTTTCTTAGAGTCTTCGTCTACTTCGTCACAAAATCCGCAAGAGACTCTCTTTTCTTTCGTGTCGGATGGGCTTGCGTCTTTCCTCCCCTCCTATGTGCCCATCATTGAGCGTAGGAAGGATATGCCATTCACCCCTGAACAAAAAGAGTGGCAGCAGCTTCGTCGAGGTCGCTATGTTGAATTCAACCTGGTATACGACCGTGGTACCAGCTTCGGTCTTCGTACACCCAATGCCCGAGTTGAAAGTATCTTAATGAGTCTTCCTCGTACAGCAAGCTGGGCCTACATGGACCCAGTGTCCGGGACTCGCACTGAGGAGCCTGATTCGGAAGAAGCGCTGTTAACTAAAGGCAAGGAGCATGAGAAGGAGATCATGGATGTTTTAAGACACCCTAGACAATGGGTCTAGGAATAACCGGAGTTTTCCCATTTCACTTTCCTGTACATCAGAGCTGGTCCACCCTTCCTTCTCAACGACAATTTGAATTATGTACGATATCGATTAAAGTGAGCTCACACAAGGTAGCACATAAAGCAATTCAGTAACCTCCCTCGGTACCGCAGACGAGATCATGTTGAGCATACAGTGTGGCCATGAGGGTCACGGATTGTCCGCAAAAATTGAGACTGATAATCAAATTTCATTCCCACACGAATGGAATCTATCCACAACGATGGTGTTATGCGGCGCATAAAGGGGTAATTCAATGCAAAGGTATAACGGGTAACACACCCAAAGATATATAAACACATGGGACACATGGGACGAAACGCGGAGCAAGTTCAGCCAAGAGATATGAAAAGGAAAGAGGCGTGGCCGAATATACATACAGAAAGCTCAGCTCTATCGACCAGCGACCACGCTTCTCTGTTTGGCCAGCCAACCCTTTTGTGCATCAGCCAGGGTTCCGTGGCGGTATCTAGACATTGTGACATTGTTGTTCTGCAGTCGACTCTGCAAATCATACCATGAGGAGCTCATAAGCTCAAGCTCCCGAGTTTGAGCCTCAATTGTCTTCTGAAGCTCAAACTGTGCAACCAAAAAGTTAGTGAAGTGACAAAGATGAACACAGAATGAGATCGCAAGTTCACTCCCAGCGCATAGACCCTCACTCACCTCACGCTCTTTGCTGATTCCAGTATCTGTATCATCCTCGAGCTGCCTTATGCGCTCCTGGAGGAACTTGATATGCTCGTTTTGTTGATGAATGTACTACAAATGTCCAGTTAGTGACTGGTATGAGTAAAAAAAGTTCAGGGGTCAAGCGACTAAGTCGCAGCAGTCGAGAGTCAAGGCTTGAACCTTGTGACGAGAAAGCGACTCATATGGTACAGACTTGCAGCCTTTCTAGCCGATAAGACAGGCATATTGCCAAATGGCCGGTCCGTATGGTGATTGAGTTGTTTTCTGCAGCCACTGGAAGGCCCAAAGGGGGAAGGCTTCACGCTGGTTCGTCTGACGCAAGCCGACAGCTGTGGAGGAAATGCATAACTGACCTCTGCGCGCTTGGCTAGTCTTTCCAGATTCTTCTCAATCTGTGCGGCAACTTGCCGCGTCAATTCCACGGCAGATTTCTGTGCAGCTTCGGAGTCATCACCGTCCTCCTGTGCCAGTAGTTCAGCAAGCAACTTCTTCATCTCCTCTGCTGCTTCCTGATCCTCTGCGCGGAACTCCGCTTGCTTCTTCTCTAGAAGGCCTCGAAGGTCGTCGCGCTCAGCACAGGTTACCTGCACCAAAGTATGAGTCGAATCAAGCTCAGCTTGAAGATTGTTGAGTTTGCGCGTCACGTCATCCCATGCATCACGCATTTTGCTTAATTCGGTTGCATTGTGTGCTTTGACTTCCGCCATCAAATCAATTCTTTCGTCGCTGGCAAGTTCGACTACACGACTATCAGTACGATTATTTGGGCTCACGAGGCTTTAGCAAATCGAACTCACGCTCTGCCATTGTATCACTCAACGACCGCTTAGTCACATCAAGAGCGTCCTGAGCTTCTGCCAGCCTCTTGAGTGTCGCTGTAAAGTGATCGTACAGCTTCCAATACTCATCACTAGGTATTAACATTAGAAACGGAGCTGGCTAATCACAGGTAAACATACCTCTGCGTTGAGTTGGCGCGAGCTTGCTGCAAAGTCTCACTGAATGTTTCAGAGAAGCCTTCGAGTACCTATAAGTTGCCCGTCAATATCCTCGTGAGTAGATTGTTAGCTGTGAAGCGACGTACAGATACTGAAGGTCCCCTTAGTGATTCAACCTCCTTCTTGAGATCCTCGGTTTCAGGTTTACTGTTGACAGCCGTTAGCACATGCTTTGCCAGCAAAAAGAGGAATGATTTCCATACAGTTGCGATTCTTTCACACCAATGGCCTCGAAGTCTTTCTGTAAGGTTCCTTCTAATTTCGGAGTCTCTGTCCCCGGCGTCAGGGATGGACTACCGGGAGACCCTTCCAACTCCCGGACTCGTTCTCTCAGCTCGCTGATCAAGGCGTCGTCGCGCTCGCGTTGTTCTTCGGCGTTGCTAAGACGCTCAGTAAGTGCATGATTGTTGAACTCCAATTGCTTTTTAAGATTCTGAATTTCGCTACACTCCTGCTCTATGCGAGGCAGGACTCTCCTGTACTCCTCAAGCTCTACCTCGCGCTCAGAATTCCATTTCTGCTGTGAATCCGTCTCCTTAAGTTGCTGCTGGAGATCCTTTAGTTGATTTCTGAGGGACTGATTCTCCTTCTCAAAGTCTTGACTTGCTTGCAACTTTTGGCGGTACTTCTCGGCTGCATTCGCTTTCCGGGCTAGCTGGTCTCGTTCGGTCTTCAGCTCATCATAGTCATCTTGCAATTTTTGGAAACGCTGATTCTTGACTCGTAGTGATTCGACGGTCATTCGTAGACTGTCAATTTCATCTTGTGCCGTGGCTAGCCTGGCTTCTTGGGTAGCAATTATGTCCTCTTGTTGGCGTGACTTGGACTCGAGAGCCTTGGCATTGAGTCCAAGATCTCCTTTACCAGATCGCAAGTTGATAAGCCGATCCTCAGTGGATGCCAAGCGGCTCTGCAAGGTGTCGTTGTTCTCCTGGAGGCGTGCCAATCGGTCATGCATGTCGTCAATCTGCTTCTGCATATCCTTTTTCTCCCGAGCCATGCGATTATTCTCCGCCAGTACCTTTCCGACACGCTCCTCGAACTGTAATTCTGGATCGACGGGTGGCTCCCGATCCTCTTTGATGTCATCCTCGCCGTCAATGGCTTCGTGCTGGCCATTTTGTGCCTCTTCGAAGATGTTCTTAAGGGTCTCTTGCGCTGGGGTGCTTAGCGTCTGCAAAGTCTCGACATAGATCGGTGCGTTGGGCGAACGAATGGCTCCAATCAATAGCAATTTGAGAAGCTTGTTGGCCTCTTTCTCGGAATTCTTCTCGGCGACAAGTTCTAGGTTGGGGTTCGGATCTAGACCGGATGGCATGCCATCAGGCTGCTGACGGATGTAGTTGACAAGCAGTTTGTGGATATGTTTCAAATTCTGCCATTTAGACAGCCAGTGGTCAGACGGGGTTCGTTGGGGAATCTCATCAAGGAAGTACTGCGGGTCGATATCTTGTAGAATCTCCCAGATGATGATCCCATCGGAGAGCTCCTCTGTTGTGCGGATGGTTTTACCCAAAGCGAAGCTGTTTATCCACTCTAACAGAGCCTGCGTGATTGTATGCTCCGCAGTCATGGCTGCCGGTCAAGCGGATGAGAGGAGTTGTTCAGAGCGTAGAGGGTAACACCGCGACCAAGTAGCTGCTGGGGGCGGAATTATTGAGATGTTTTTGATGTGTTCGTGGGGGCGCAGCCGGATGCGAAGAAGGAAGGAACAGGTTAAAATGAGCCCTCATCCACCTAAGAAAACACAGACCCAGACAACAAAGGATGGGACTGAGATCGTCGAGCGATCTTTTTTTCTGGTGGAAGGATGAACCCCGGAGTGTTAAGCCTAAAGGGTTGGGGGTTGGAGGGTTGGAGGGTCGGAGGCGCGGGATCCACGCCACGCGCATGGACAAGATTGAGCTACTATAATTAATTAATCCAGTCCCGCTCGGGGCCACCAAGAAAGGATCCGGTCGATATCAGTAGTTGTATGGAAGGTATATACACTTTATCGCTAGAGCGAGCCTCTACTGCGAGAGTCCGAAGTGTCTATTTATGTCTCAAGCTCTCTGCGCGAATAACAATTCCATTGTACTGTACGTAATAACTATTCAGGGGGACTTGGCCGCACACCGGGCAAGCAAGACACAAGATCCCAAGATAACTACCTATTATATTCAACGCAAAGACCTGAAGACAGATTCGAATTATATTCCGGCGCGCCCCCAAAATCCCTCATAGCCATCATTATCATAACATTGTTGTTTTCAAGAAGTAGCCCGTTAGTTGCCGACATTGGACATCTCAAACTCCCGAGACCAGCAGGAGGTAAGCCAAGTGACGACGAACAACCTCAGACCTCCTCCAACTTGAAGCAGCAGCGGTTCATTTTACTGGATCGAGACCATTTGATCTTGTTCGATTGTGGGTTTGTAAGCTGCGGACTGGGTTGATATCTGCTGGATAGCTTCTTCCGGACAGTCGGCCGAAAAGCCTCTAAAGCGAAGGTCAGAACAAGTGACGAGGGATAGGTGCAATAAAATTACTTGATCAGAGCTACAAAGATAGAGTATGGTTAGTTCCAAGTCCAATATAAGTGGTAAGAGACAGGGGCGCAAAAGTTCTTACTAAACTCATGTGTAATCTGGCCACCCTACGGGCATAAAACAATTAGCATAGTCGCGCGACACTGACTTATGACAGGCATTCAGCAGCATACAGCATTCAGAACGGAATCTTTGGCCTGCTGAAGCACCGAATCTGGAGTCCCTGCAGGGAAAGAGACCAGAACCGACTTAGCCAGAGTTAGCGGCACAAGACTGGAGATAGCCGCCGAGATTAGCTGCATCTTGAGACGAGATAGTCGGACGGAATGGACACTGAATGAATATACGACAAGACAGCTTGAGTAAGTGTGGACTCGTCTTTCTAGTCTTGAGATGGAAAAAGGCTTGCTATGAGTGAATACTATGGACTGATAAGGTCGAAGCCGGACCGGAGACTGGAGTAGGATGAATTGTAATCTGCCCATTCATGCATGCGTCATTAATGGACTTAAAACTAGTACCTAAGGGGGCTGTCTGGTCTCGAAGAGGGTTAGGGCTGTATTTAGGATACATAGTATCAATACTGCAGCATTACTGAGCTGGTATATGTGTTGTTATCATGGCGTAAGATACGAAGTTATTCAAGTCGAGCGGTTGCTGACTCAGTCTGGAGCCAGTCAGCCCTTTCCCGACCGTCGGTTCTGTTGAGTGCTCTCAAGGTCAGTAGCTTCTGCTTCTGCTTCTGCTTTCCATGCCTTGCCCTTTTCCCTCAGCTCCTTTCAAGCTCTTTCCCCCTTCCCCCCCCCCCCCCCCCCCCACCCCATTCACCAATTCCCATTCTTTCTATTCTCGCTCACCTTGCTTGCTGCTCACTTTTCCTTATCCCTCCTCCCCTCTGCTCTCCTCCTCTTCCCTTACCCTCTCTGTCTTCTCTCCTCCCTTCTGTCGACTTTCTTCACGTCTCCAACAAAATCACATTCTACCTGCCTATCCCGCTTTTGCTTACGCTTACGGTTAACGCTCGCTTCGGACCTTCACCTCGTGCCCTTTCCATCAACTGTCCTCGTGATTCAAATCATATCTCCCGAGGACCTTCCTTCTTTCAGCCCCGAAGAAAGCAAATCCTCGTCCATCATCTTAGTTTCGTTGGAGCTTCTTTGGCTAGGTATACTCCACAGGAAGTATTGATCGGCGCTGGATTGAGCGCATGAGGTAGCTTGACATCGAGGACACGGGAGGATTGTTGGTGCGCTGGTGCTATTTCGGTGACTGCTGGTTCGGGTGGAGGAATTGCGCCTGCATCCGCGTGTTGTTTTCTCCAAGTCTGACCCAGATAGCTAGCAAGCATTTGACAAGTTCCGCCGTCTCTTTCCATCTCTTGCTCTTCCAGGAGATCGTTGTTCCTGGAGAGAAACAAAGAAGGGGAAAATAGGAAGTTCTAATCTGGGTATTCAGAAGATTCGAAACAATCCACGAGAAGAAAAGACTCAACAAAGAAAAGAAGCCAAAATCCGAAATCCCATCTGAGAAGGGAAAACAGAAAGAAAGAAGAAAGGAAAAAGAGGAAACAAAAGGGAAAAAAAGAAAAAAAAAGAGGCAGATTATCAGCGCAAATAAGATTTATACAAACACAAGGAAAGCTTCGAAAGTTGCCGAAAGGGAAAAAAAAGATAAGGAACAAAAACCAGAGAAACTGAAGATAATATCTCTCTGTGTCTTACAGCACTACCTACAACTCTCTTTAGTCCTTTCCCATTCCCCGTTCTGCACTGCCCACCTCGGCTCCCACTGTTACCGTGTATCATCCCCATCATGTCTTCTGGACTGGCCTCCGATGAGGTGGCCGAGGATTACAAGAACTCTTTGGAAGATCTAACCACAAACGATAGGTTCCAGATCAGCAATCTTACGGTCATTGCGAAAGAGAACACAGAACATGCAATGGCCATCTCCCGCGTGCTGGAGAATCACATTCGAACAGTAGGTGACATACTCTCGCCACTTTCACAACACCGAGTTGCTGCTGTTGGACCTGCCAAAGCGCAAGACCGTCTGTAGTTCCGGTTCCTGGATGGATGAGTTCTAATTTGCTCTGTAGACACCGCCGGCTCAGAAACTGCCTGCCTTGTATGTAGTCGACTCGATCGTCAAGAACGTAGGGACGCCCTACACCTTGTTTCTGGGTCGCAACATGTATCAGACATTCATGAATGCCTATACGTTGGTGGATTCGCAAACTCGCCGCAAGCTCGATGAGATGCTCAAAACATGGAAAGAGCCTGTGCCCGGTTCCTTAGACACCAGGCCCGTGTTCCCTCCAGAAATCACGCGCAGTATCGAAAGTGCCTTGATCAAGGCAAGGACTGCAGCCCTTCAGCAACAGCAAGCCCGAAGCCAGCAGGAAATCCTCACGCGTGGTCGAAATGGGACTCCCCCCGGCTGGTCCAGTACTCCGACACCACCACAGAATCTGGCCCGGTACCCGCCAGCCTCGAGCCAAACCGTTCCGGCTCCATACCAGCGGAATGGCGCAGGTCATGCATATCCGCCCCCGGTGAGTTTTGTCGAGTGAAAAACTCAGCCAACTTGGTTAACTGAACTGATTCGCAGGGGGACACGCATGCTGCACGCGCCATGTCCACAGCGCATATCCAGCAACGCTCGGAAATCGATCTATCCGCCTTGAACCGGGATATTGAATCCTTGATTGCCGCAGCCCGCGGTGATTTCGCCACCAACCCTCTCGATTCGGCCGTGCAGCAACGATTGAAAGCTCTACTCGACCTGCAGGGCATCTTACAACGCCAAGAGCTCAACCAAGAGCAATTGAGGTTGGTTCGTGATCAGGTATCAGCCCTGGCACCAAAACCAGTCATCCCGGCACCTCAAGCCCCCCAAAATATCCCACCTATTTCAATACCTCCCGTAGCCGCTACCCCACCAACCCAAACGCACTCGCAGCCTCTCCAGCAGTTGCTCAATCCGGGTATGCTCGCCGGGCTTATCAAGGCCACTGCTGCGCGTCAACAGCCCACCCCACCGCCTCAATTGGCCGGGATTTTACCCCAGATACCGATTTTGAACAGCACGCCCCAGCCCGCTGTTTCCGCGACAAACGAGAATCCTCTCATTGCAGCTTTGCGGGCGCAGGGGCTATTACCACCGGCATCGGCACCTCCAACTGCGTCTACCGTTCCTCCTCCTAACATTGCGTCTGCATTCCCACTCATCGTGCCTGGTCAGGTGCGATATACACCGCCTGTACCCACACCGCAGGCTCAAGGCAATGCCGAAGGGCAGATGGATGTGCAGATGAATACTATGTCCATGAAAATGTAAGCTGCGCGTGTGAGAAGACGTCCTTGAGACCTGCTGACTTGTGGTATCATAGCCCACGATATACACTGATTAGCAGCCTTTATGAAATGCGCACCAATCGATGTGGGACGTGTGGCCGTAGATTCTTCGCGACCGAAGAAGGGAAGGAGAAGAAGGCGCGTCACCTGGATTGGCACTTCCGCACTAACCAACGCATGTCCGACGCTGCCAAGCGGGCCCAGAATCGAAGCTGGTACGTTGACGAACGGGTAAGTGATAAGCATTCTTCCGGTGGAGGCCATTCTGAGGTGGTTCACAAGCTAAAACCAACGTTAGGATTGGATCAAATCCCGAGAAGCAGGAGACGACCAGAATCCTACAGACACGGAAGCCTCTGGCGACGCAGCTGATGGACATGATGGCAATGTTGCGAAAAAGGGACCGTCCAAGCCGTGGATCCGGGCGCCCAATGATGCGACTCTGCGGAATACTCCTTGTCCAATCTGTCAGGAGAAATTTGAATCCACCTGGTCAGAGGATGTACAAGATTGGATTTGGCAGGATGCAACCAATGTTGGGAGTCGTGTTTACCATGCTAGCTGCTATGCTGAAGTGACTAAGGAAGGCCCAACGCCAGCTAATCGGGGGGCGCCACTGGCACGCACCGGGACTCCAGACTCTGTGCTGGGTAAACGCAAGGCAGAAGTGAGTATCCCTTTCCCTTTCTTGAAACAAAGCAGGCTGTCTATCTCTAACAATGTCAAGCAGGTGACCAACTCCCCAAGTTCGAATGTACGGATTAAGACAGAGCCTATCTGAATGGCAGTGTCCATGCCACATAGACTCCATTCCTCACACCCACTTCCTTTCATAACATTGCTTTGAGGCAAAGCTGCATCAACATTCATCGGCTGGTGGCTTTTGTTTTGCATCGGGTCCGGAAGACAGGCATTTCCATGGACGGCGTTACTGTTTCTCTTTGCTACGTTCCCTTTCCAGGACTTCAAGACTCCAAGGGCACTGACAATTGCTGATGGGCCACAGGCCACACACATCCACAAATAAATGAACCCCTCTTGCAGATCTTGTATATAGATCACCATTATGATCTGAAGAAAAAAAGTAGAGATGAGTGCAGTCGGAATTTATCTGATTCAATCTGATTTGGTACATCTTATTCTAAATTTCTATGTCTCTTCTTCTCCCCCCCCCCCTATTGCAAGGTGCTTGGCCTGCCCAGTGCCTGTAAGTGACGTACGTAGGCGGGGGTAGTTTGCCCCGCTCGGCGTTACTCCGCGTTGTCAAAAGATAAAATAAACACCTAAACTACTTAAAAGAAGGGTCCAGTCCACCCGTTCCCTTGTTCCCCTGTTCCCTCATTCCCTTATTGCCCTTTGTCACCGTCTCGCCTACCCCATTCCTCTTCAGCTTAATCGTTTTGTTAGACCTTTCACCATGGCTCCTTACAATGTCCGATGGGGAATAATGGGTAAGAAACATTACAATCCCATGCATTTCTCTCTCCACGCCAACCCCGCCCTGATTCGAGACATCCTGCACAAACTCAATTGTAATGGTACCAGACTGACATGTGATAAACTTATTCGAAACTCCGCTTAGCCACCGGCTGGATTGCCGACGGTATGTTTCCCTCCATAGAATCCGACGTGTGTGTAGTATCTCGTACACGGGCCTCGTTAATCTGACCAGCAAATAGTCTTCGTTCGAGATCTTCTCCGAGATCCTCTTGAGCGTGGCGCATCTGACGTCTCCCACAGCATTGTGGCAGTAGCATCATCATCATCGCAAGCTCGATCTGAGAAGTTCATCTCTGACACGGGCATCCCCGCCCCCTGTGCAGCCTACAGCTCCTATGAGCAGCTCGTGACAGATGTCAACGTGGACGTAGTCTACGTCGCAACTCCCCACTCCCACCACTTTCAAAACGTCATGCTAGCCCTGGAGGCGGGGAAGAACGTTCTTTGCGAAAAGGCCTTCACGGTCAATGCGGCCCAGGCGAAGATCCTGTGTGAGACAGCCAGGAAGAAGAACCTGTTCCTTATGGAGGCCGTTTGGACGCGATACTTCCCGCTCAGCGTGCAGGTCCGAGACTTAATCAAGCAGGGGGCCATTGGCGAGGTCCTCCGTGTGACGGCTGACAATAGCTTCGGCGACCCTGTTGAAGAACGCTGGGGAACAGAACATCGAATGGTCAATAAGGATTTGGCCGGCGGATGTTTATTGGACTGTTAGACTCTCTTGCCTACCTTCTTACCTGAACCGTGCCCAGTGCTCCGAAAAGGCCAAAGCTGACCAAAAAAATGCTGCAGTGGGTATCTACTCCCTGACCTGGGTTTTTCAGACCCTGTATCACACCCTTCCCCGAGATCAGCGCAAACCACCTTCAGCCATCTCAGCTCACATGGCGCTCTACCACCTAACTGGAGCCGACGAAGCGACCACTATCCTCCTCAGCTTTCCTACCAGTACGCCGTCCAATCTGCCTCACCCAGGCCAATCCCACGCCGTGGCCATGACCAATCTACGTGTCGCTACCGACCCCGACGAGGCCAACACTGCCCGTCCAGCCATTCGCATCCAGGGCACCAAGGGTGAGATCCAGGTGGACGGACCAGCGTTCCGACCGGAGCGGTACCGCATCATTCCCAAGAAAGGGAAAGGTGAATTCAAGGAGGTCGAGTGCCCGTTTCCTGGCGACGGAAAGGGCATGTTCTGGGAAGCAGATGAGGTGGCGCGGTGCTTGCGGGACGGAAGCTTAGAAAGCGAAACCCTGCCATGGGAGGAGAGTATCGTCATCATGGAAGTGATGGATGAGGTTCGGCGTCAGGGCGGGCTGACTTATCCGGAGAAGATCGAGTCGACGGTTTACCCCACGCAACTGTAGTATTTACGCGGGACAGGTTGGGATGGACCGAGGCTTACAAATGCTAGGCCAAATGACAATTTCTATTCCGAAGCACGCTGCCATTCAAAGAAGTAGTACTGTACATAGCAAATCCCTCCCGGAAGGTATTCATCTATATATGAAACTCAAGACACATTACAATTTTTCATGTCCATTACCTCATTCGATCGCTGCAGCCTTCTCTGCAGTGTTGATCCGTGACCGGCGGAAAAGACTTGGGATCAGATCTCACATGAACAGTCGTTCCCTCGCCTTTCATTCCATCCCGCGAAGGCAAGAAGGTATCAGGATGATAGGTAAAAGGAGACAATGACTTGGATCCCTCCTTGGTGGGAATTGCAGCCACTAACTGCTTAGGGCTTCTGGAAAACCCCCAAGAGCGATTTCCACACCTGGCCAGGCTCTTGGCTGGCGTCGATACCACGCCAGATACCGGTCTTCTTGTAGTAATCAACCACAGGAGCCGTTTGGGCGTGGTAGGTGCCGAGACGCTTTTTGAGAGTGTCGGCGTTATCGTCAGAACGCTGGATCAAAGGCTCGCCGGTAATATCATCCTTCATCTCCTCCTTAGGAGGGTTGAAGATCTTGTGATAAGAGCGTCCGGAGGCCGGGTGGACCAGACGCCCGGTGATACGAGCAACCAGCAGAGCATCGTCAATCTGCAGCTCAACGGCATGCTGGAGCTTCTGCTGGCGCTCGGCCAACATGTCGTCCAGGCGCTCGGCCTGCGCAACAGTGCGCGGGAATCCATCGAGGATGAAACTAGAAACCGCAGTCAGCTCATACTCTTGTGCATGTGGCTCAAGGATATCAGGAACAGAGGTGGGTGAAGGGGGACAGACCCATTCTTGCACTCGGTGTTGTTCTCAAGCTCACTCTTGATCATGTTGACCATGATCTCGTCACTGACCAGACCTCCCTGGTCCATGATCTTCTTGGCCTCTCTTCCGAGATCAGTCTTCTTGGCAACCTGAGACCGCAGCATATCACCGGTAGCCTATTCGCATATGTACAGTCAGAACCAAATATCAGTGAATCCAGACTCTATCCACCAGAGCATAAACTCACCAAGTGGCAGACGCAGTACTTTTCCTTGAGCCGGGGGGCCTGAGTACCCTTGCCTGAACACAGCGATCGGTCAGAATTCCGCACCAAGAACAAGGGGAGGGCCAGTAATGGCAAGATAATAGGCATTTCCAAGCGTACCAGCACCGGGAGGTCCCATCAAGATGATGCGCATATGCTCAGTAACAGACTTGGGCTTGACTTCACTGGTGAGGCGACCCTCCAGGTCCTCAATGCGAGCCTCAAGCTTCCCGATGGTGTCCTTGAGACCATGGATGATCTCTTCCGTGATGGGAGCCATTGCGATTGACAAATATGGTGAGGAAGTGTTGTGGAATTGACACTACCAAAGGTAGCCGGAAAAAGAGACAAGCGGAGTGAGCAAAAGGAGGCAAGGGAAGAGAAGGAGGATGAGGGCGCGCAAAAGTAACGGGGAAAGGGAAGCGGATAGAAAGTTGACTTCGTTTGGGGGGGTCAAGTGGTTGAAAAGAGGCCGCCGACCGGAGTGCCGGGGTGGAGTCGCGGCGCGCCCACCCGAGGCTGCGGCGCCGCGCGGAGCAATAATCAACTATTTGTAGAGAACTTCAGTAATGCAGTATGCAATTGCAATTGCTGTGACCATGGCGAAGCAAGGGACCTATTCTAGGCGAAAGTTGCTCATCTAGACTATCTATCTAACATTTGCGACAATTGCTAGTAGGTGCAGAGTGCAGACAGACGCATTTCGGACGGATGGACAGCGAGACCGCCATAGTGCCTTGGGGCCTGAGGCATAACACGCAGCATACCATGTGTGGCTGACGCATTAACCAACTGTTCAGCCACACAACACCCGGAAGCTCCCCCGAACTGCCACAGCTATTCCATCGTCATCTCTCCTCCTCTCCTCCTCTCTCTCTCTCTATCTCTCTCTCCCTCTCTTCGGACTTCCTGTCACTTACTTCCCATTCTCATCTCATCTGTGCTAAAGCTCTCTCTCCATCCTTTGACGAGCCTAGTCGTCGCTATACTTGCTACTTCTCACTTAGCTCAGTGATACCGCTCTGCGTCCTTGTTTCCCGCCATGCCTGCCACCACGGCGGACACACTTTCCCTTGTCCAGCGAACTGTCACCGTCGCCCCATTAGTCCTTCTTTCCGTCGCAGATCACTATGGTCGCTCAGCTAAAGGCACTCGGAAACGAGTGGTAGGTGTGCTGCTAGGAGAGAACTCGGGCCAGACAGTCCGCGTATCAAACAGTTTTGCCGGTAAGTTCATCTGCTGGTAGATCCTCTCTTCCATCTTCCATCGGAATGAACTGACCGTTCTTGGTGACTAGTTCCCTTCGAGGAGGATGAGAAGGATCCATCTGTGTGGTTTCTCGACCACAACTTTGTCGAGTCGATGAGGGACATGTTCAAGAAGATCAACGCACGGGAGAAGCTGGTCGGCTGGTATCACTCAGGCCCGAAGCTGCGCGCCTCAGATCTGGAGATCAACGAGCTCTTCAAACGATACACACCCAACCCCTTGCTAGTAATTGTGGACGTTCAGCCGAAAGAAGTAGGCGTTCCGACCGACGCTTACTTTGCCGTTGACGAAATCAAAGACGTAGGTTCCCAAGCGATCCAGTTCTCGGACCCTATCTCTGCCTTGGTCTCGCTAACTTATTCGGGGTGATTCACTACAGGATGGCACCACGACGTCCAGAACCTTTGTTCACATACCGTCCATAATTGAAGCAGAGGAGGCCGAGGAGATTGGAGTGGAGCACCTACTCCGTGACATCAGGGATGTCGCTGTGGGAACACTTTCTACCCGGATAACATCCCAGCTGCAATCGCTGCAGGGCCTGCATCTGCGTCTGCGTGACATCGGCCAATATTTGCAGAAAGTTCTCGACCAAGAATTGCCCGTCAATCATGCCATCTTGGGCAACCTCCAAGATGTGTTCAATCTTCTCCCTAATTTATCCACCCCTGCTGCAACGCCTCGCATCAGCGGTGGTGCCCCGGAGCAGCAGACTGATAATAGCGAATTGGCACGGGCCATGAGCATCAAGACGAACGATCAATTGATGACGATCTACTTGAGTAGCTTGATTCGCGCCATCACTGCCTTCCACGACCTGATTGAGAATAAGATTCAGAATCGGCAGCAGCAAGAAGAGAACGAGCTGAAGAGGGAGCAGGATGCCAATGCGGCCAAGGACGACAAGGACACGACTAAGAAGACCAATGGCGTCGTCAATGGAGAGCAGAAGGAGGATCAAGAAGTAGTGAAGGATAAGTCCAAGAAAAAGAGTTCAAGAGGGGAATAGAGGGGCCTGGAGTCAACGTGATACGATCAATTTTCAAGGACCAATTCATTTATTACATGAGATTGTACATTAGGGTAACCTTGGACACGGCTGATCATGATCATACGGGGTCGTCTTCGGAGACATCGATCGTGCTGAGTATTCAGTTGTACCGTAGGCTATTTACACCGCACCCTGATCTTGTAGCGAGGCAATCAAAACCCTGGACGTGACCACGCTGGAGCCCCCTCTGACTCGTGGCATAAATACGACACGGCTTCAGCCGCCCCAACCCGCACACCAGCCCGCCAACTCCTCCGCCCTGACACAAACGAAGCCGTCATTTCCCTTACCCAACAGACTGGGACAGCGAACAGCCAGCCAACTCGCAAGGAGGTGCTTGCAAACGGGGGGTGAAGACCGGAACGATCCGCGTGCCAACATACCCCCGAATGGGTAAGAACCATGGGAGATTGCATAATCCCGGCGTGGCGATAACTCGATAGCAGAAGCAGTAGCAACAGTGGATAAAGAGGTCATTCCAGGTGCGGGTGACAATGGCCCACGAAATGAAGCCAAGGTGAAGGTAGGACATGTGCAGCTCCAGGCTTGCAGGCGGACTTCGTACGCTTTTGTCTCGCTATCTGTCTTATAGGGGTGATATCGCGAAGACGGTTGCGGCGTGAGAACCCCGGAGGCTGAGTTCACCAGGAACACATTCTCCGTCGATCTTACCGACGAGGCCTGGGTCGTGGGGCTATTCGTCGCGTCGTGAGTCGATACTAAACGTCTTACCAAACCTCGATCAAGGATATCCAAAGCGAGCAGGAGTTCATTAGGAAAAAGACAGTGGAGAGCTAGCATCAGAGACTTTACACCGGCGATCTGGGTCGCATGCAGCGCAGAGAAACCACGGGGCGGGCTTTCTTCGCAGGCTTGATATTGTTCTTCTTGTTGTTGTTCGTGTTGCTGGCCATCGCTCGAAGTATTGACCTTGGAGATTGAAATGCCAGAAGCCACCTGGTCCACAAAGTCAGCAGGAGTGAAGGAATTGCTTTGGTGTTTGTGATCGTGAATATCCATTGGGTGGGCGGTTTGAAGAAGAAAAATTCGAGGTTGTTGCAACAGACAAGATATGTATTCGGATGAACCGGTATCTATTTATCCCTGGGCAAAGTTTCCCGATTTCTCCTTCCTGCCTGTCTACAACCGATGCACACCCCAATAGACAATTATATACATGGCTATAGACTTCATATGGATATGAGCGCTTTATCCATCTTGGACTCGACGGAGACAATAAAGTCAGAATAGTCCCACCATGGAGCACAAACAACATATCGGTCGTATACTGTACGGCAGCAGATTACCACAATCTAAATACAACCCCAGCAATAGGCATAAGATTTTGCTGCAGACGCTTTGCGGCGGATCATGTGAGAGGTGGAGGGCCTGGGGGAATCTTGGGCTTAGGCAACTTTCTTCTGAGGACACCACGAGGTCTGGCTGTCTTACTTACCGGTTGCGTGGGAATGATATTCGGCTGCAGGGGAATAATCCCTTGGCCTTCGAGGACTTCGCCTGTTGTAGACGTGAGCCTAATTCGCACCTTTGCCCGCTGCACTCTGGCTCTGGCTGACTTCAACTTGATCAAAGCTCCATTATCACCAGGAGGTGCCAGCTGTTGATTGAAAGTCCATCGAACGGCTCTTCCCTCGAACTTGATCATTTCGTCCAATGTGATCTCACCGGGGGATTGTTCAATGGACTGGCCCTCCAATTCACAATCTGGTATAAGTGGCGGTATCGATCGCACTGGCAAAGGTTGTGTCCGGCGATAAGCTAGTACGTATACATCCTTGCGGTTTTTCTCGTAAGAACCTGAGTTCTGCAAGTGTTTTGGCGGATACTATGCCATCGTTGAACCCAGCCCAGCCACCATACGGACCCTGTGCGAAGCAACTATAATGGCCGTAGTCGATGTTTCTACCCAGATGATTGACAAACGCAAAAAGCCGATATTGTATGATCTCAGGTGGAAAGGTCGAGGTCTCTTCGATGCAGACATAGTCTCGATTCTTCTGTTTAGCATGCTGGAACCGGTTTATTTGAACGAAGATAACTTCCGGGTAAAGAACAATGTTTTGACTGATTTCGTGCTGAGCTCTAGAACCACCACGGCCGCGACAAGCCACTTGCAAAGATGTCGGACGCAGGTTGTTCTCTATTGTCTTGAGTAGCCCATGAGAGCCCGGGCAAAGGTCTTCTGGAAAGCTCGCAATAAGCCACCAGTTCATACTCGCTGGTAGAGTCTTCCGCTGACCGCACTGGGAACATTGACCTTCTTGGGCGACAATGCTTTGGAACATGCTCTCAAGATCGCTTCAACGAAGTCAGCTTCCGGCATGTCTGGGGGTTGATGAGAACATACACTCTTGATTTCTCCGTACTATCGGCTACAGCCGCGCAATTAAGGCGTCTAGAAACTCACATATATCATGCTGTTCTCGAATATCCCGCCCTTTCCAAGCAGCTTTTTGGATATGCAGCCAGAGAACCCCAAGACATGATTCAAGATCGCGTGGAGATTCGAGCCAATAGACTTCATATAGACGGCACAATCGACATCCTAAACAACCATCCGAAAAGCCGCAAATCTCGAGGTCGTGACTTGGTTGATAGGAACACCTGAGCCAATTCCATAAATCGGGCATGTGCAACAGAAATATGAGTGCCGCATTCCGGTAGCATAGATTTCCTGGGTTTTCAGCGCCTCTGGGACTTCTATAAGTCTCGCTGGGCCACGCTGATCTGAGTTGGCTTTCCTGAGCGTAGAGTGAGTCCACTTTGAACGGTCAAAGCATTTATTTCATCAACGACGCACCATTTTGTTGGATATATAGCTGAATCACTCATTTCCAGTGCACCGCCTGTCGGCGCTTACTGTGTCACCTACTACAGTAGCCTAAGCACGATCAGATCCTGGGTAATAAGTGCTTAAGTGTGTATAACTTGGGTCCAGGTAATAGTATATTATCTTCGTCGCCGTGCAGATACCGTGCCGGTCCTTGTATATATTAATGAACCTATTGCTGAATTAGTCCTATAAGAGAACAATAGATAGTACATACCTCCCTTACAACTCAGGGTGATCCTTCTTTTGTTTATAGAAGACCTTTGTATATAGACACATGTCATGTTGTTTGGTACATGAATGATAAAGAGGTTACTTGAGGGTGAATAGTGGTTGTTAGACATCTTGCTCTTTGTTAGCATTGCTGCCGAATAGTATGTGGTAGTAGCAAAATCCGTTGGTAGAAGATATTTGTATATATTTCTCTAACATTGGTCTCTTTATGTAGATGTCTTTTACATATAGCTCGGTAGAATAATAGCACTTCAAACTCTTCTATGTCAATCATGGCTATTTACAGTTTGTCCTTGGGATTAGAACAAGTAGTGACTTGTTTTCTATGTCAATTACGTTGAAAATATTCTAGGATTGATTTGATTATATGAAGAGATACTGTATGAGGCCACTACATCAAGTTATCGGAGAAACATGTAGCTGGTCATGACTAGTTCTCGATGCATACAGTGTCCATTCCACAGACCGTCTTAATCAGGATGGAAATATATGTTTTGATGTTTTTTTAACCACCCACCTATCGGTGGTATGTATGTCAGTCGGGCTATCCCTAAACTCTTCAAGTAAGCCTTGCATGACAACACCTCCCTATACGGTGTCTTACCAGTCAAACCTTCAGACACTAGAACCCCACTCCATCTCATCAATGCCAGTTCAGGAGGCAATATCGCTAGTACTGATATATTTCGTCTCTTTGTGCGTAGCATGGAGGTGCTTTATTCCTTTTGCTCATCACTCTTTGTTGACTTTAACATGCTCATACATAGAACAGCTGAAAGGTCTGGCTGATTTGCAGGACAACAAGGCACCTACCCTTTCTTGTTTTCCGCCCAAGGAGTTTGCCCTCGTAGCGTATCCCGGCTGAAAGAGGCATATCTTCACTTTTACAAAGCACGTTGTTGACTTTTCAAGATCCAGCGGGGTTCATAGCCTCCATATAGTAGGTAGGTAAGGCAACCGCTGCACGATGGAGGGGAAGTCAGACTCGACCAAGATTACTAAAGGGTCCCCCCGGTGACGGGGCTCTGTGCCAGTGTGTCTATCTCTTACACAATACCTGAATCTGTCCAAGGTTGAATCAGACATCAGCAGGTGATTACCCTGATACTGTACACGGGATGTTTCAAGAAGGAATACTGTACAGCAGTGACTCTATAGCTAGAGGTGTAGTTAGTGGAGTTACAGTATAAGTGGATCAAGAAATATACTCAGGATAGAACATGAGCTGCCAGGGTGCGGTTAACGTTCCCCCCGCAAGTCATTCGAAGTCACAAACTGTCCACAAATTCATTCCACACACATTTGTGTGCTAAGGTGAGTGAGAATGCCCTCATTTCAAAACTCTCAACAATCACTCACCAGGATCTCGGACGCTGACAGTAAAGGCAGCGGACAGGGTTTAGGAACATCTGAAACAATGATACTAACAGCACCCATGCATTGTGGAATCGATCCAGCTGTTGTTTATAGGCTCTGGCCTCATTTATCATAAACAACAGAAGGGGCGCGAACATGCGACAGACATTCGGACACATCCGCGATTGTCAAGTCTAGGCCACCACCGCCTCAGGGCCATGACTCGCTGGTTCACGAACTGTTGAACAAGTTGACATTTTTTTCCCACTTCATTTACGGTGGTTCCGCTGCTTGGACGCGGGAATGATCGTGTTGCAAGTGTGATCTTAATTTCCCTGCCCTTTACCCCACTCCACACAGCCCGGGTTCTTGTTTCATCTTGTCCGATGTGGATCTGAATTAATTACCACCTGCAAGCCTCTACGCAGCCCGCGCGCATTACCCTCAGCTTCTGCCCGCCGCAATTCACTTGTACGACATGATCGCTTCTTCTCGCAATGGAAAAGGACTCGGAGAAGGCTTCAATGGAGGAAAGAGATCATTTCCGCTTGCTTCTCCTTCTCGTCTTGGGGGGAATGCGATGGAGGAGAGAAAGAAAGAAAGAAAGAAAGAAAGAAAGAAAGAAAGAAAGATGTGAAAAAAAGATGTGGTTCACAAGGCTGAAGAGACCAGGCGAAACGCGCCTCAATCCACCATAGACACAAAGCACTTAAAAGTCAGTTTATTGACTCCAATCTTACTGGGAAGTCAGTCCATTCGTACTCAGTCGAGTACTCGTACATTAATGCTGTTCCTTCCTTATCTGGGTGCGTAGGCTGTTACTGATTTAGCGAGGGTCTCGAACAAGGACCCTGGCTGGGTCCAAACAGTCGTGGTGATACGTTCGAGGTTCCTATAGAGAGAGCCAGGAAGAGAGACGATTGGTGAGTGGCGATGTACTTATGTACTGTAATCTACCTAATATACAGGACTGTAACTTACATGTGTAGGTATACCGTAGAAGGTGGCAAAGGACAACCGACGTTCACAAGTTCCCAGACTTGCACAAGCAGATCCCTTCTGGATAAGCTCCATGTGGATTATGTCGATGACGTTGCAACGATTTCATTGGTGCCCAATTGACAGTCATGCCATTTGATGAGCCCGTATTCATTACTGACAGCCCCTCCACCCGAAAACGCGCGATGAACCACAGTTTGCTGCAGGTTCAAGAACCGGAGGAGTCAACTATAGATTTCTCCCCAAGTCCTCTCAAACTTGAAATGACTTTGACTTCCCTGGAGTGTCCGAGCCAATACGAGGCAATTTAGGTGGGTTCGACCCATCTGCACAAAGCCAGATCGAGTGTGTACATACTCGTAGTAGCAGAGAAAGTTGACGCGCACTTGACAGCTTGATCTTTGGGTCGAGGAAGAGATTTGAAAGAGTTGCGGAGAAAAGACACTACCGTCAAAGAAGGAAGATCGAGGGGACAAGGTCGTAGATGTCAAGAAATGAACTCAAATCACTCAAGCCAAATCACAGGAGTCTCAAGACCAAGCTACTGAGTACAGTACTATGTACATACTGAGTACATGGGCTCGCTAATCGGCTTCAGATCTGTAGTGCGCGCGTTTTTCCGGATCACGAAAATCATTAGGCAGTACAGTGGCGCAAACCTAGGACCATTGGATATCCCAACCCAGGGCATAGCACAACCGCCACTCAGGAAATGTAGCTGCCAGAGATCTTCTATCTCGCCAATTGTTTCAACTAGCGATTGAACACCGTCGAATGCCCCAATGCAAACTCGTACCATCGCCGACAGTCACAGCCACCAACAACCTTTCCGCATCGATACAGGAAGGATAAATCTGACCTGCATGACTTGCTTAATTTTCCACAACAAACGTTCAAACATAGTCCAAAGTCTCAAGCTCAGTAGTGTCCGTGGTTTTCGCCCTTTTATGTTAGATATCCTAAGAGGTTAAAGCACGTATTTATAAGGCTGGCCCAGCCGATCGAGTGCTACATATAGAGGATGACCTTCTACATATATGTCTATTGTACCTACTTACCCTACCTAGCCAAGCAGGTCGTAGATCGGATGGGGAAAATACATACAGTAACTACCGTAAGAAGCTCAGGAAATACATAGGCCGTCGTAGTCTGAAGGTGGGTTCCAACTTCAATCCAAAAGCACCCCAATTACAGTACTTAGAGTAATCGATTAGTATTTAGCTTATCATCGAATTCTTCGCTCCCTGCCAGGCTCCACCACAGGACTCAACCCAATGGCGTGAAATGACCACGTAGAGAACCGTTTGAGGTTCCCGGATAACGGCGATGGCGCTCAACGAACGTGATACGTCCTGTACAGGTGCAAAAATAGAAGGTGTGGATATAAACCTGCAATACTCACAAATAGCTTAGGAGTAGATTGATTATGCTTATTAGCATGGTCCAGTGTTCCTCTCCCACTTTGTACAACAACCTGTCCTAATCAAATCCGAAAATCACACTTCATACATCTTGCTTTCCAGTATATGTGATAGCTGACTGTATCAATCCGTGATTGGGCACCTCGGCGTCTAGCTCTGATAGGCCTACTTCATGCTCTGGTCGCTGAACCCTACCTACATATATAGGACCTCCAAGCAGTAGTACGGCACCTTGCTAAGACTTCCTCAGCCGACGGTCGACGCAAAGTAATGGCAATATTCAACCTAGCTTGGAAGCGTGTCGCTGCGTTTGCTTCCTTGGCTCCGAACACCTGGAGAGTTTTCAACTGGATAAGTCAGACCCCGAGAGGATACCCTTAAGAATTATTTTCTCGTTTTTGGAGAAGAAGAGATGGGTTTTCTGTTGGCAATAAGATCGAACAAAAAGCAAATTACGGGAGGCGTCGTTTACGGTGGATTCTAGAGCTACCTCAGGAATGCAACCCACCGCCATTTCCTCTGTCAGGCATAGTAGGCAGTGTCTGGCTGCTACAAGCCGTACCATATGCACAAGGCCCGGGAATCAGACAGCAGGTAGGGGATTGAGTCGTGCATCGTGTCAGGCTCAGCCTCGACCTCACAAAGGGTGTCGCCAGAGGGATGGCTGATCCAGTAACGGCCTGTGGCCACGCATTAAATGTGCTATACGTACCCAATCGATTCTCCGTGATCAACAACTGAGCGGTGACTCGCTGCCTCTTCGTTCACAGCACCTTGCCTGCATCATTCGCATCACGCTAAGTGAGAGTATACTCGTGGTTTCCAACGCTCCAAATTATAGTTAGTTGTTGCTTCGCAGACACCTTTTCAGGATTGCCGAGAGACTGTTAAACCAACTGTAGGAGGAGCAGGATAATGAGGATTGCGTTCAAGGGAGAAGGAGAACTTGACTGACCACAATGGTAGCTCAAGAGCTGTCTAGCTGCATCACCGGTAGTCTTAATCAACAAAAAGTATCTTCATAAGGTTGGTGTACTCTATCAGTGTTATGGTGCACACAGGCAGCATCATTAAGGATATCCAGGTTGCAGTATAAATGTGCTAGGGAAAGAACACTACCATAATGGCCTGAGTACATCTTAGGTCTCCTGGGGATCTATGCAATAACTATACTATGTAGGGTGAATTCCTGTTTAGTAGTGTGCCATGCCTGGTCTAGTGAACAAAGGAGGGGAACAATGTTATGAGTCTGGCCTTGTTGCGGGCGGCTTTGAACAGCCAGCGCGTTTGCCATGGTCACTGAGTACTCAGAATGCGCTAACTACTATGTAACTCATGGCGTTGTCGGGCCCACTTAGCCTGACAATCATGTTCAGCCCGGACTGCTCAGCGCTGGGGAGGGGCATGTTCTCCCTCCTCTCTTCCTTCTCTTCTGCACCTTAACCAGTTTTGGCCTGAGGAAAATGAAAGACTATGAGGAGATATGCAAAAGTGTAAGAGTATGGAAGGACAGTTATCTTCTTCGTCCCTTTTCTATTTTACTTTTTTCTCATTTTGATAAGGCGCCACCGTTTGACCCGACCCCACCGGTCCCTAGGTAATCTTGCAGACTTGTTGCAGGCGTGCAGGCTGGCGGGAAACCCCTTGTTCCCGCGGCCCCGTCGTTCGAAAGGCAATAATTAATCAATCAGTCTACTACCCTCCCGAGAGCTTAGTGGTCCTCTAGTGGTCCAGACACCACCGCACCACACACATGGAGACATTCCCATTGTCTTCCTTCCTTGTCGCTGCCCCGACAGCGTAGAGTGGTAGACTCACTACTCGTAACATCTAGATTGGCTTTTTATTTGCTATGTGGTCGATCAGTAGTCCATTATCTTGAATGGGGAGAAATGTCACGAGGTTGGGTATTAAGATACATAGTAAACATATATAGCATGTACAGTACAGCATCTGTTTTAACCTGGTCAAACAAAAAGGAATGGAGAGCCCCAACATCAGATCAATCTTCCCTTCTAGCGTGGTGGGGATATACTCAGGTGCACGTCAAGCGAACTACGCGTCTTGCGAACCGGATGGTCTGGACACGGGTAGTTCTTCTCTTTCTGATGGTCCAGGCCAGAGGATCTTCATCTTACAAGATTACTGAAGGGTGGTGAGTTTAATAAGTGGCTGAGTCTGCTGTATTTAGTACAGTACATGATCAATTATACCGTGAGACCCATGATGTCCGACCTTGAATCCCACCCGACCATAGGGGATCAATCTTAACTGCAGCAAAAAAATGCAATCGGCAGAGCTTCCCAGACCTAAGTTACTTCAATTTAGCATGTGCACACACACACAAAGGAATTGCGCATCTGGCGGTTCTTGAGCCCTGCAGCAGGATTTGGCCAGAGCATGTCAGCAAGAGGTATGGAGTAGCTAAACAATCAAGAGGAGCAAGCGATACAATAATCAGCAGTGGAGAAGGGAAAGCCAAGGTCACTGATTGCCAGACGCTTCCCGATGGCGTACTGGTCAGGAGTAAGGTTTTGTGTGTTGACTTGAAGACTGGGAAAGCTAGGTAAAAGCTGGGATTCAGTAATTCAAAGGCACGTAACGGATTACCCATTGCTGAGATTACTTTGATTTGTATTATCTAGCGCATATAGTGCGCATATAGTCTCTGGAGTATGAGTATCATCGACTACTATGACCTGGAAGGCATGTATGTTGAAATGATATGCTCTGGTTTTATGTGGTAAATGGGTGTGCCAGAGACAAGAAGATCTATGAGTAGTACAGTACATACGGAGCCGATACCGGGCTAGGATCGGGAGCAGCAACAAAGCAATAATACACCACCGGATCATATACAGTAGGAGGAAGGAACATTAAAACAGATCTGTAGAGAATTTCCGACCCACGCCGCTTCCTTGAGACAGGAAGTGAACATGAAACCCACTCATGGAACCCGGAAGTTAACCAAACCACTCCACATTTCGCGGCAAAAGGCAAGTTGCCGCCCTGTCACCGTTGGAAAGTGGATGTATCACTTCTTGTCGGGACTACACATGTTTCGAGTATCCTACGTAGTCAAATATTATCATTATTATTATTATCATTTGTTATTATCATTGTTATTACCATTATTATGACTGTTATTGCCATCATATTTTAGACGATATCCGTTGGTACCTCCGCCCAAAGCCAAGAAGTCCCATGTCCTAGTCCGGACACAATGGGACGGAGGGGTCCACTCGCTTGGTTGACTCGATGAGATCTCAATCTTAGAGGGCTTGGATAGAGAGGACTGGTCACATCAGTTGCAGGCTTGCAGGCTTGCTTCCTGCTTGCCTACTCGTTCCATACGTGTTACACGGCGGTTTTGTCCTGATAAGGTCGATCAGTTGAGAACTTTGGGCCTGAAGTGCCGAAAGTAGACAAGGTGGTTGCTAAGGTAGGAACTTGAAGACCCCAGATCCCAGCTAGCGGCCGGTGAGTCAATATTCCTGAAATGATAGTGGTGTTAATTGATTCGAGTGGCTCACGAGGTACAGTATCATACTACGCTGTATGTACTCAAGTAATATGATCATTACCTGGGCCGATACTTTCCAATTAAGGCCTGGGGGTTGGGGCTCGTTCGCCGTTGGCAGATCCATCGCGACGGTCTGGTACCACCGGCCAGCCCATCAGACTTTAGTCATTGGGTGGAAGGGAATACGGCACCGTTTGGTTCTCGTAAATTTACATTTTGCAATTGAGGAACCGAGCGAGGCGGCAACTTAGAAAGCAAGAAACAAGGAATCACACTCTGACGGATGACAGCCTCAAAGCCAGAGTCGGAGAATTATCTGAACCTATCTTATGAGGAGGTAGGGTTTTATCGCCAGTGCTTTGGTTGATTAGGTTGAAAGTTGACAGAACCCTATTTTTGTCAGTACAGTGCTCCACTGCTACATCTACTCATACTTACACACCTACTGGGAGCCAGTGGAAGGTAATTACTTACTCCAGTACTCTCTGAGTTGACTATGTAGAGTAAATATATAATCAGACCTTCCGCCTGCCCTCTTACCCACAGCAGAGACTGTTGACTCCGTTTCGGCCGAGGCTCTGGGAGACTAGTCGACTTGACGCCGTCGTTGTTACGCATCCTCCCCATTATTGCCCATATTCGCCCTTTGGTTGGAATGGAGCTCTTCAGACCATTTCCACCTCCCGGTTTAGGATGATGGCGTTCTCCACAAGGAGGAACCATGTTCTCTGGCTGTCTGTTATTACTTTTATTGTTTTATCTTGTTATTTCGAATTTGGGATAACTCTCTGGTTAGCTCGCAGTCCTTCTTCGCCCTATTTTACTTCATTTAGTTTTTATTTCATCTTATTTCATCTCACTTCTTTTCTTTCTAAGGAGAGGGGGGTGGGGGTATTTCCTTTCTCCTCTAATTTTCCTGAATCACCTATCCCCTTCTGTTTTTGCCTTCCCTGGTCTATGCACCATTCTATGTGTGGTCATGTAATGAACTTTTCCTCCCAGTCTCATAAAAGGATTTTTCAATTGTCCAACACTAAGCCTTTGTGGCTTGGACTGTTCGTCACTCATATTGCCTTCGATGTTACCACTCTGCCTTTTCTGGTTCATCCCTATCATTGCCATACATGTTCAGTGACGCGACACCAGTCTATCACAGCTTAAGGAAGCAGAGATCGGTGGATATCCCGCATGTCCCGCCCGCGGCCTTGCCTTCTTCTTTCCAAAGTTCGCGACGGAAGATAGTGGGTACGAACTCCAGCGAAGGGCCCTGAGATATTGTGCTTACCTTATGGGCTACAGTCGTAGTTTGAATGGGTTTTATTTCACCGTCTAGACAATCACCTCACCAACAAACCAAGTCACTATTATAACCAGACCGAGGCTAGGCTCGAACGCTCCCGGCGAGGTTTGACCGCCAGGAAAGTGTTCCATTCCAGTATAGTTTAGTATTCGCGGGTGGAACCGTTGTTCTTATGGCCGTTCCCTTCTCTTTATGTATTGTTGAATTGAATCAATTTCTTAGGTCCTCTATTTCTCTCTCCCCTCCCCCCCTTCTCTTTTTCTCGTTTGTTTCCCGGTTTTTTTTTTTTTTTTTTTTTTTTTTTTTTTTTTAGTTTACGGCCATTACCTTGTTCCTATTCAATTCTTGGGAGATAATTGAACCCAAGAAGGTGCTCTCTCGATAACGGTGTGTGAATACACTTTTAGAGGTGATGAATGAGAAAACCCTAGGAACATTAGGTAGGTATGTACTTCAACGACAAGGCATGGCACTGTACCCTGCTGAAGTCCGTTTCACTAACTACTTGGTACTTCGTAGTTCAGATGAGATCGCAATGAAGTCAGTCAGTCAAAATGACCCTTTCTGCTACTGACCAGTGTAGTCCACAAGGCTGGTATTAATTCGAACCTGTATACGGAGTAGATAGTTATTCTGTACTGAAAGCTAGTGAAGTGACTTGCTGGGAAATAAAAAATAACCATCTACCGAATACGAGTAAATCAAAGTACTGTGTAGGATACCTAATTAATCTCAACGGTCAATCCATGCCTACCTAATCATATTAATGTGCTTCATTTATTAAACGGCTTCCCGAAAAAAAACAATCCCCCCCCTCCCCCCCACCACTGGGCCCTGGCCTCGCCTCTTCAATTTTAGCCTCTGTCTCTTGTTCCCCATACCTATTGCCTGCTACCTTAGTATTAGCTACCACCAGCACCTTGCTACGTACTCTATTACTGTTGAGCTTTTCATTTGCTGTCTCTTCCATCAGCTGTCAATGCCGATGATCTCGTTTCTCATGCATGTCCAGGCGTTTCCACTGTCGTGTCTGGCCTTTTTTTCCTTTCCTCTTGTCTGTCACTCCTGATCTTCACGATTGATTTCAATGACTTTCATCTCCTGCCTCTGTCGTTTCTTCTTTCTTGCCGCTTGTATACCTTGTGCCTAGCCAGTACTTTCCCACTACCACATTTGTTGGTCTACCAGTCAGCCCGGCACAACTTCAGAAGCTTTTCCAACGCCATATTGACATATCAAGTCACCATCTGCTATCCCCGTCCCAGAAACCATTCTTCCATCCTGCTCTTGTTGTTTTGCAGCTTCTCTTCCTTTACGGCTCACTCGTGGACAGGTTCCTACCCGTCAGCTTTCTATATTCCGACAATCTTGGAAGCACCCGGGTGCCAATTTTTGCTCCTCGCTCTAGAGATTCCTGGCTTCTGTGAACCGTCGATATTTTCGGGAGACAGAAATAAACACAGACGTATCCGTGGATTGGGCTTATTAATCCTGTTCAAGGTCATTTTTCTACATTCGCTGAAATTCCACATCGCGTACGGTAACCTGTGGGAGTACCTTGCACAAACAGCTCCCATTGCTTTGTCTCCTCTTCCGGCCTTGACTGCTCCTCTAAGCCATACTAGCAGCAAGTTCTTCACCCAAGAGCAGCAATCCGTCGTTGTTAATCGCGCATATGATTGCGTTACAAAACCAGGCCATCTTACCCTCCGCCAAAGTGGATATCTCACTGTTACTGAAACCCCAAGATGAAGAAGAGACCGCCTCGGTGACTAATGCGCCCTCCTATGCGACGAATACGATATCTCAAGCTTCATTGGTCCCGGCTCTGCCTGTGGCGACACCGTCTACTATTCATTCAGCATCGGCGGTCCCGCCGCTCACCAAGGTTCCCTCCTCAGTCCCTGTCAAGCGTCTTCAACCAGCACATACGGCGGAGTCCCCTGCCAAGAAGCAGTCAAAATGGTCTCCCGAGGAAGATGCTCTTATCATCGAGTTGCGAGGCAGTGGTATGAAGTGGGAAGATATCAGCAAGCGCCTTCCGGGGCGAAGTGCCATTAGTTGCCGTCTTCACTATCAGAATTATCTGGAACGCAGAAGTGAATGGGACGAGGATAAGAAAAACAAGCTTGCGCGACTATATGAAAGGTATGCTATTGTTGCCTGGAGCCATCCCCCGAATACATCAACGCGACTTGGTATGGTGGGTTCTGGTTGACTGACTCAATCACAGGTTCAAGGCCGAGATGTGGTCGAAGGTCGCAGAGGAAATGGCGATTCCATGGCGGGCAGCGGAAGCCATGCATTGGCAACTGGGAGAGCAGGAGATGGCTCGTCGTGCCGGAGTTGTTCCTTTCTCGCTGTCAAGCACTGCTATCGATCCACCTGCGCCCAGAGCACGCAGAGCCAGCACATCTTTGTCTCGGCCGAGGAAAGGATCGAGTTCGCGTTCGATACACCTTCCCCCGCAGCTTCCATCCGTTGAGGAACTCACTGCTGGAGTACCCGCATTTGCGCCGCCTCCGCCTTTTCTGCCACCCCGCGAAGCATATAGGATAAGCCGCCCTTTGGATCTGGGTGGTAGTCAAGGCGGCCCATTCGGCCCAAATCTCGGTCTTCCTCCTCGAACTCTTCCCTAGGCAGGCCGGGGGAACGGTGACGATAACTATGTCTATTGGTTTTCCCCCATTGCGTCGTTACGAATTGCATAGCGCTGGCTGGAGGTATTGGTCGTTTCAAGGGAGGTTTTATCATAGATGTTCATCTTCGATATGTGCATAGGTGGACTTCGCATTGCCAATGCATCAGAGTTGCATTGCAGTGCAGTTTTGATTTGGCAGGGGAAAAGAGCAATAAAAGGATTGTTCATCATGGGGAATGACCCTCGCTGGCTTCATCGCATGCCATGGCATGAGAATGTGATACGGCATCATCTTCGGGGTTGGACCTCAAAATAGTCCACTGCACCCTCTGCGCACATCCTATGATGACACGGGACCTGGCCGCATCGCAATTGCCCACCAATTATCCTTTTCATACCCCGAATCCAGAACATAGCCACCTGCGTCATTGATGTCCTGCTCTAGTTCCGAGGCTTGGTAGAGGTGATAGTATCGGTGGAACACTTGGGGCTTGCTGCCAGCAGACGCAGTCCCTTTCATGACCCAGGGAACCATTCTGTCCTGTTGATCGCCTTTGTCCCAACCACGACGACTATCTTTCTGCTCTAGAGCCCAGACATAGATGAGTGCTTTCCCGCCCGGCACAGTGTCGGAGGCAGGCTTTAGAGTCCGCAATATCTCACGGATAGCACCCACCCTTCGTTCTGGGGTAGACAAGTGATGAACCACTGCGATCGAAATGGCGAAATCAAAGGAAGAATCGGGATGTGGAAGGCTGAGGATGTCGGCAACTACGGTCGAATGTGGCTGGTGAGCTTGAGCAATGCGGACAAGGTTCTCAGACCTGGTATACGGCGGGTCAGTTTTGAGACCCAGCAGGATATGGATATTTATGATCATCTCTATTGAGATTTAGGATCATTCTTTGCAGGAGAGGCATGACTGGTATGATCATGGAAAGGTGAGGGGTCAGAAAGAGGGGCAAGCAGGAATTAGTCACAAGTAAATAAAGATAAACGTGATAACATACCGATCTGAAGCTACAATAAACACATCCTTATTTACACTCAGGTTCTTTCCATTGCCACACCCCACGTCTAAGCCAATTGACCCGGGCCTCAAGTCAGTAAGGAATTGTTTCACAATAGGCCAAGGCTGACATGGCCACGGTTAGTGACGAACATACAGTACATTGGGACGTGGGGATGAAAGAGGCCGAGGTAGTCAAGGGAAACAAGAAAATACCTTGTAGCGGGTGGATGAAAAATGATGTGCAATCTGTTGGTATACTTGATGCACATTCTCTTCTTCGTAAGCGTCTTCTTCTTCCTGGCTGGGGACAAGGGTATTGGAGGCCATCGTGGTCTTAGAGATAAAGGCACACAATATGGTGATGGTGGTATGAATAACACTTCTACATGAAGGCCACTCAACCAATGTGGTGTAATATGTTAAGAAGAAGGAATGGGAGAAAGTACCCGAGACGTTCGAGATGGCAAGCAGAACAAGAAATTTCCCGAGAAGACAGCTTCCAGGTCCCTCAGCATGTATCGTCATGATTGTCCAGTACCGTATAGTAAGTTATTCATTATTGCCTCATCTTAACTTACAGTAATGGAGCTGTTCTGAATAACTAGATAAGGCTAACCAAGTTAGTCAGATGATAGTGACTAATATTCACACACTTGTGTAAATATTCAACTAAGACATGACTGCCAGTACAGTAAGTACATGGTTAAAGACACAAGTTAGTAGTGAACTCCTTTCAGATCATGCAAACAGCATTGGCACAGCCAAGAAGCACCTACGAAGAATCCCGATCTTTGCTATTAGTAGGAATTATCCCTAACACTGGAACCCAGCTCTGAGCCTTGAACTAGCAGATTACTTGAAGTGTTGATCAAGCATGTGAGCATCAAGCTAACCAGAAATGGCTCACTTAATCTGTCTCTATCTCTTGCCCCCCTCAACATGCCCACCCACTTCAAAAGCATCTACACCGGTATATACGTACATGTCTATGTGCATGTCCTTGTATGACAGCACCATTTCATACCCACTGGGAGTAATAGGGCCAGACAGGGTACATTGCAATCTCATCTCTTCCCTTCCTTTCCCCCGTCTTCGGTCCCCGGGCACCAAAAAGGAATCAAAACCAACCTACCATAATATTCCTGTGGTCCCACATTTACTTCCTGTCATATTACTCGTTATCTAACTTACGGGCAGACTTGATCTATCGTCTAGTCCACGGACTCTGAGTACTATCCCACGGGGGAAAGGACAATACGGCTATTGCAGATATTTTGCCAAGCTGCGCAAACTAGCGGTCATGGCTTTCCAACCCACCCCTGCGGATATTTCTGTTGTCATCACTACGCCTGGCACAGGCTCCAGCGCTGAGCCACGCTTCTTGACGGAGCGCCGAGTCACTCCAACATGGACTGTCATGCAGCTGAAGACGAAGCTCGAGACCATGACTGGCGTTCCGCCCAGCTGCCAGCGTCTTCGCCTTAGGTCACCTGGGCGCCCAGATCAGTGGGTCGAAGATGACAATAGTATCATCGGTGATTGGGGGTTGATGAGAGGCTGCGAAATAGAGGTAAGATTTACTTCTTGCATCAAATTTGCAGGCTGATCTGGGCTTTCATGAGTACCACAGCCGTCCGCTATCCTCATTGCAAAGATCTCACCTGCTTCCCCTCCATACCTCCTTTCCCCTATCAATTGCACGCCGTTTGAGAACCAATGTGGGACGCCTCTGAGGGCACTCTGAACCGGCTGTGTACATAGTCGTTATCTTTGAATCGTCCATTGATGAGTGAATTTGTTACGAAGGTCCATGATTACCGCCCTCAGGCTTCGCGGCCTAATTTCACAGACCTCTCGTCCGTCGAGAAGTATGTATTGCCGACATCCACATACGAAGCGCTCTCGAATTCTGTTTTGGCGTGGAAAAAGAATCAGAAGCTTGGCCGCTTCGATCCCAATGCTGCAAGACCCGAAGAAGCGATGCGCAGCCAAGCTTTGAAAGACATTGGAGAGGTTGGACAAAGAGGTGAGCACAATGAGAACAACAAGAAAGAAAATCGTCCTCCCTTGCCAACTTCGAGATATAAAACAACAAATCACTGATCAAATGCGTTCGTGGTAGGCATTGTTGTTAACAATCGAGCCATTGTCCTTCCCTCCTCTCCGCCACATGTTCGACGCGGCACAATTCGCTATGTTGGGCCAGTTCCGACAATCCCCTTTCCTGGCGTGGACCTTGACCTAGTAGACTCCGCAGATTTTCCAGTCTGGGTAGGAATTGAGCTCGACGAGCCACTGGGCAAGAACGACGGGAGTGTTGGCGGAAAGAGATACTTTGTTTGCCCGAATAAGACGGGTGTCTTTGTCAAACCCGAGAAAGTGGAAGTAGGAGACTTCCCGCCCTTGGGTTTGGATGATTTGGAAGCCGAAATGGAGGAGATCTAACAAACAGTAATTTGACATGGCCACTACATGAAATTACAACCTTGCGCTAACCGATGCATAAGACTCCAATGAAGCTTGTAATCGCAGCTCAATTCTTCTGGACTCACACGCCCCAGCGCCAAAGAAATGGGAGATATGTGGTGACGAACTATATCCTTACATCCCGGCAATTAAGTGACATACTTGCTAATTCAAAAGCCAACACTCCGGTGGAAAGGCGAGCAAAGCATAGTGCGGATAGGCGAGGAGTTGAACGGAGCAATCCTCAACAGATGAAGTAGAATGGTCATAGCACGCAGGTGACTCATTTCGCCTTGCGCCCGGGCCCAATTTTCTGCTTGCCCCTGGGCCTACCTTTCCCAGTAGTCGTGGAGCGCCCTGTCGGTGTGCTCGAGTCAGCTTCCATGATACCGGCCTTTGTCGCAGAGCCAGGGGCAGAGTCGTCATTTTCAGGTAGACAGCCTTGCGTGAAGAACAATCGTGCATCCTTATTGTGCGTATTCGCAAAGCTGTAATAATTGCCTAAGAAGTGTGTCAGTTTCCGATGGAAGTTGGACGCAGTCTAAACGAAACCAACCTCTGGGGACCTGAAATACACAGCCTTTGCCCGCACTGAACCGTACCCCTGAGACATCTACCTGCACGCGTCCATTGCAAATGTAGAAGACCATATGCATTTTCTTAGAGTTTTTGGGTTTTTTGACTCCGCCAGGCGGCAACTCAACGATCCCGGAACCCATGAAGGGAGAACTGATGAGTTTAGCGAATCGCCACGACGAGTCTTTGACACTTTTGGTCTCCATTCCAGACGGGGCATATGCGAGATCTACGTGTAAAGTCAGTTAATGTTGAACCTGACAATACTCGGAAGAGTGCAGTGAACCCACCAACGATGTCCGACTCTGTTGCCGTCTGAGATTCCGAATCCCACATTCTGACATAACCATGCAGAATCCCACCTTTCTTTTCCCACGGGTCTAAATAAGCGGCATCCTCATCAGAGTCTTCAACTCTACTCTGTTTCGCTCGAGACTTTTTTGAAGGGCGGCGTTTGCCTGAGTGGGATTGTTCCGGCTCAAGCTCTTCTGTGCGAATGATCTCCTTAATGGTTGACAATGGAAATCTTTGACCTTCTATAGCCTCGCCGTCACCGTAAACACATCGCTCGTTTCTCCAGTAAGCAAGTGGCCTTACTGAGACGCGGCCCGATCGGGTGTGCGTAGCAGTGTCGTCTGACGGGGCTTCGCGCTTCAACACATACAAGCTCCGACCCCTCAACGGCCCCGTGCGATTAATATAGTTCTCCACCACTTTATCCAGCTCAGCGTCGCCAGATGAACTCGATCTTCGGCCAGTCTGAGCATTCACTCTAGGTTTCTTTATCGGTCTCTGCTCAATCATATCATGAGCTGCGCTGTGCTGAGACATGGGGGGCCTGCCAGGGCGCTTGCGCTTTTGTGTGGCATCTGCTTGTACTATATCAGAAACATCACTGGCGTCCTGATTGTGCAATTTCTGTCTTATGCCATCCACGTTTGCCATGAAGGAAGCCTTAGGTCGACCTTTCGTACGTGCTTTGGGAGCAAGAATGAATGGGGACTCGGGTCGTGCCTCGTCCAAATTCAAATCATCTATAGGGTCCTGCGTCAGGACGTCCTCGTCGGCATGAATGCTTTCCACTGCATCATGCTCCTGTCTAAGCACATCCGCATTTTCGTCGCCACTTGACTGAATGCTAGTATCACTATCAGAGTAGCCTTGGCTTATGAGCTGTTGGGCGACTATCTCAGTCTTCTTGCTAATGCGCGCGCTGTGCAGGTGGTTCATAGACGGTGTCGCATTCGCGGAACGATTGGTCAGAGGGGATATGTCACGCCATGATTCGCTCTTTGCGATTCCCAACCCCTTTCCATCGGAAGGACTGGAGGAGAGGTGATTGCGCTGTGGACTCTGCGACGACCGCAGACCGGGCGTTCGCCGTGGGGAGCCTGTGAGCCCAGTTTTCATAGGCGATCGTGCGACAGGGGGAGGTAAATAAGAGCCACGTCTGCTGTTTAAATAGTCTGCAGGGCCAGGGCTAGTTCCTACGTAGATAAGTTTCTCACTGTCAGCATGTATGATGTAGGTGTATCAAGAGTCTACAAACCCTCATCCATGGACATGCCATCTGAGCCGACTGAAGCTTCATTCCGAATGCCGAACCCATTGTCTCTCGTCGGGGAGCTTTCGGGGGAGGAGAATATGCCATCGACTTCTTCCATGCCGAATTCATCACGCCTTCCTTCCTTCAGGATTATGCCTGTGCGCCTGTACCGCTCGCTCGCATTAGCCAGTGAAGCAGAAGGCAAGTCATAGTGACAGCGGACGGAGTTGAGAAAGAGGCAATGGGAAGCAAGTTTATTTCCAAGGTGTATATCTACCTTCCGGCTTTTCCAACGTTGGCGTAATCGTAGTCACGAGCTTTCGAGGGCCCCCGGGGAGCCATCACTGCGGAGCTTCGGAGCTGTATGCGGCTAGAATAAGAACTGTGGCAGGATGGAAAGAATCCGCGTCGTTTGCTTCGGATATGTACTTCGTGGTTGAGATTTTCGCGGCACGGAACTCCTTAAGTACTTGAAATGGGGGAACTCAGTTTAAAAGAATACTGCACTCTCGAGCGCGACAAGTCGTCCAAGTCGAAATGGCACCGACTGCTACGGTGGGGAGTTTGGAATTCATGGAGGCGGCGGCGAAGGTGTGACACGCGCTAGTCCTGAACTGTTTGGGACGCGTCCCCATGTTGCCGGTTGATAGATATTCGGGCTTCCTAGGTAGGATACCACAGCAGCGCTTTCAATTTCATTCTCTTCACCCTTTCTTTCTTGCCTCGGCTAGTCAATCCTCTAACTTCACTGTGCTCTGGATGCTTGCCTATTTTTGTCTCAGTTAAGACCTGCGTCGCCTGTAATTGACTGACACCCCAGAACGCAGAAGATGGGGGAATCCATTCAAGATAATGTCTGCGAATTATCTCCAAAAGCTTCTTCAACTTCGGCTTTCACAGGCGACTTCATACCCCCCAGCATAGATCATACTAAGATGCTATCTGGTGACTCCTTTTCCTACTTTTCACCACGCCCACTCTTCCTCGCTTCATCCAACTCGACTACCGGGAATGAACCATCACAAGACGACTATCTCGTCCTCGGTGTGGACGAGGCGGGGCGCGGTCCTGTCCTAGGCCCGATGGTTTACAGTGCCTTCTATTTGCCGCAGCAGCTTCACCATTCCCTTCTTTCTCGAAAATACAGCTTCGATGATAGCAAGGTGCTTACGCCCGGGGTGCGCATGAACCTAATGAGAGTGTTGTGCACCCCTGGCAATCCGCTTTTTGAGTGTTGCGGATGGGCTACGAAGCTGCTATCAGCACGCGACATCTCATCAGGCATGATGCGACCAGGCGCTGGGTCTTACAATCTCAATGCTCAGGCAATGGATGCTACGGTTGAGATCATCCGAGGCATCATTGAGGAGAGAGGCATGAATGTGAGGGAGGTCTACATTGATACTATCGGAAATCCCGTGACATATCAACAAAAATTGGAGAAACTTTTCCCTTCCCTGAAGATAACAGTGGCTAAGAAGGCTGATTCCTTGTATCCCTGTGTCAGCGCCGCAAGTGTTGTAGCCAAAGTGACAAGGGACATTGCGTTGGAGCTAAGCCACAAAGAGGTCTCAAGAAGATGTGCTACTGAAGAGCCTTCTTTAAAGGCCACCATTCAAAGTTGGGGTAGCGGATATCCCTCAGACTCGAAATGTGTCGGCTGGCTTCGAAACAATATGGATCCTATCTTCGGGTGGGGACCCGAATGTCGTTTCAGCTGGGGAACTGCAAAGGAGATGTTGGAGTTGAAGGGAGGGTCGAAAGTCGACTGGCCGGCGGAGGAAGATTATTCACTGCTAAAGGACTTCCTCTTGACATCTGCCGGTGCCAACACCAAATTATACCATGAACTGCGAGAATGGTACGGGTCGAGGTCAACAGACATTCTATGACATAGCATACAATGCCTCGGATCAGTCGAGGATTATGACGATAATGACAAATTGAATACCCGTTTCACATACATCATAATAGCCCAAAAAGAGATAACGTCCACAAAGCGCTGACTGCAGACCTCAGATGTGGGGGGAAACCAGGTGAGATCGTGTCAGTAAAGGCAAGCGGATCACGACCAGTCAGTCACAGAGCCGTCTTAAATGAATCTCAGCCATGGCAATAAGTAGTACAAATTTGAATTGAGTTGCAAGTGCAACTAAAGGGACGAAAGATCACAACGTCGCACTTGAAAAATAGTAATTATCCCATAGGTATTCGTAGTCGTCAATGACGCTGCCTACCAAGTCAAGCAGGAGCTTGCCCTTCATCTTCCCAGTTAAATTGCGTAGCCAAGGTCTATAATCATTAGTGTTATTCCGCCGCTGCAAGGGTGGGTTCGGAGCACGCACCTGGTCAAGTTCGTATAGAAAGCCCCCCGCATGGCCCACCAACCCATCGCCCAGCCTCTTTTTCTGAGTTCCTCACGTTCAAGCCCAGTCAATCCTCGAAGGCCGCCGGCAACTCTCTCTCGAAAGTCAGACTTAGCAAGCTGTCGGCACACATATTCTAAGCCAAATCCAACCAACCAAGGTCTCCAGCTATGCCTGTCTTCGCTGTATTTTTGCAACGCTATCGCGTAGACCACTGGCCGGAGGATATATAGTACTTCAGCTAGTTGTCCGTGGCCAGTAACGCGATGCAATAGAGCCTTGGGGGCTTTGATGTCGTCGGCGGTGAGGACCTTGGATATCAGGAAATGGGAGACATCATTTACTTCTGGCAGCGACGGGAGAGATAAGCCCGTCCTAGGCATTGTCCAGCTCAAATCTGATGATCGTTCGCTAACGGGCGTTTGCATCCCATTCCAATCGCTGTCCACTTTGTCTAGCGATCTGGGATCAATGTCTCTCTCAGGCAGCGGAGGGGTTACCAATGGCCTGGACTTTGTAAGACGAAGAAGTAATAGACGACAGACCGCCTTTATGGCTTCAATGAAGATGACGACGCGCCAACGGATCTTCTCCCCACGTCGACGGGCAATCATCTCCCAGAGCAGTTCTGTGTACTGGACCATCTGTAATGCAAGTGCAACTTTATGATAGATCGAAGAGCGAGACGTCCAATATTTAGTATATCGCGTGTGAGGAGTCGGTATCGGCCGCGGGATAGTCGGCGGTAATCTGGAAACAACTCGAGAAACAAGAGCATTGTGATAAAGGGACAGTAGCTGGACTCCCGAATGTACTGTGCAATTCACACAAAGTTAGGCGATCAGACAGAATTTGCAGACTGGCACTACTAATGCTGGGGCAACATACCACACTCCGAACTTATTTCCGAGTCTCGGTATCGCCCTAGAAGACATTAGCTTTTCTCCTCCCCGGAGACTGTAACTGAACAGGCCAGTGGTCCTAACCTGGAATGATATATGTTAGGGATCTCAGCGCCGACTCTACCTGGCTTACAGAGCTAGCGTTCTTGGTTACAAATTCTTCGTACAACAGCAACCATCTTGATGGTCGTAGCAGGGCAGCAGAGGCGGCAGTCTCAGTATTGCATGTAGCGTCCATCTCCACGAAAGGGGGGAATCAATAGTACGAATGGTGTCGCTAAATATTCAGAGCGGCGAGCGGAAGCAGTTCGTTTTTAGGTGTAGTCAGGCTCAGCTGGAGAGCTATGCTCACAGGAAGAAATCAGGTTCATCCGCGGAGGGCAGTGGGCAATCCCCGGGAGATGAGGCACGTGTGCCGCGTCTGCCAAGGGATCATACATTGAACACCGCCCTGCCTGCCGAGGTTCAGCTGAATCCGGGGATTCTTGGCACGGTGTCGCATTATGGCCTTTGCACAGTGTCTGGCAGAAAAACTAACTTAATTTAACACCGATGACTAAGATACTAGATTTGATAACTTATGTACGTATATGGACTGACTATGGAGGCTCCCCAATGATCATGTACCACACCTGCTCACTCATCCGCAAATTTCCAGAGACCTCCCGGCCGCGTTGCTTCTCTATACCTGTCCTTCACCAGGTCTTTCTCGAGTCTCTTGGCTTCCTGGTGGTCGCGTTCCAATTCTTGCGTGCTAGGCATATCAGTACGCCAAAACCCGGGCGGGGACCCGGCACGTTGATGCTGTCGCTTGTGTTTCCCAAATTCACTGGCTATCAGCCTCGCCTTTGCTTCTTGCAAGAGATGATTCCGATCCTCTACACTCAACTCACTGATCAGATGTTCTTTGTCGCCAAGAAACTCTTCAAGAATTTTCTGGTCATTCATTTCGTGCTGCTGACTGGAGCACATTGCATCTGCTGGAAGGCCATTCATTCGTGCCAAACCTAGAAATTTCTTCCCACAGCAATCGTAACGGGTGCATCCCTTGGCGCAATTCACTTCATTCTTCTTGTGAACCACGCTGTGAAAAGCATAGTCATAACCTTGATTAAAGTCCGGGTTGATTTTGAAGTCTTTGAGGTCAAGATGTTGAATCGGCCGTGCTCTTAGAGAACCTCCTGCGGGGTGAACTGCAGTGTCTCTTGCAGGCAACAGGGAGTCATTGACGAATGCGGTTCTCGAAGCTCCATTGTTTGGGGCTATTTGCGGCATTTCTGTTATTTCAAACCCATCGGAAAAGGAAGTTACTGTGGGTATTTCTTCCATCATTGCGAAAGGACGCTTGGGAGCCCTGTCTGAAACGCCCGAGTCCCTTAGCAGTGTTTGCAACTCCAATTTAGCAGGTGACTGCCCCTCGAGCAGACCCTGTAGACGCTGATTAGTGGTAGCTTCGCTGGCAACACCTAGGGTGAGACCTGAAGCTCCTGCCCCAGATGTTCTGTGCAATTTCCTTGAAGGTAGACTTAAGAAGCTCTCATCGCCATCTTCTATGAATGAAGATATGTGGGTACTTGCGGGTCGCGTTTGAGGTTCTTCTTGAGGTCGTCCTGGCGATCGAGCACGTCTTCTACCTCCAGGGTTGGCATTGCTAAATTCCCGCACAACAGGTTGTTTTGGCGAGGAGAAAGATAGTGGCGGAGGTGGATCTGCGTTTTGACTATCTTCACTAATTGCTGGGGTATTTGTTCTCGAGGCATCGCCTTGTACTTCACTATTTCGCACTTTCCTCCTCTTTCTGGGGGTTTCGACAGTGCTACCAACTTCGTCTAGATCTTGGGTGCCAACAATTCTTATCGCGGATGATAGTTTGGGCAACGGTTCTTGAGACAGATCTTCATCTTTGACTAAAGTAGAATTCAATGCCGGTGTTCTTTCACCTGTGGTCAAGGTTGAACACCGGTTCATAAAAGCCTTCGGGGCATTTTGCGATATTATGGACTCGGACTCTGGTGCTTTCATCCCCGACGTAGAAACCTGAGCAGTTGGAATAACGTTCTCAATTTCGGACCGACCCGACTGTGTTAGTGTTGGCTGCGCTGGTGACATTCGAATCGAACCGTTGCATCTGCTCCAGTTTCTGTTCTTTGCGCCCCAATGACCTGCATCACTATTATCAGGATGGTTCCTTCTCAAGACCTCTGGTGGGGAGGTCAAGGTTTCATCCTCAATGCCATGATCATTTAAGCCCGATACGAGAACAGAAGTGGCTGGGTTTGCGGCCGGCGGCTTGCTCTGGGTATCAATAGAGATCTTTCCAGTGCATCTGAACTCAATTGCTGTGCCTTCGAGCACCAAAGTGAATTTATCAAGCTCGAGACACTTTTGCCAGAACTTTAACTTTCCCTTGTATCGTTTGACTTGTTTTCTGAGCTCACACGAGGCCATAACAAGCTCCTGAGCCTCCCCATATAGAGCCGTATATGCTTCAGCAACGGCTTTGATCGCGTACGGGTTGATATCTGCGATGTCACCGGAGGCATGGCTGAAATGATGTAAGACCTGGTTTGGGGCATATCTTGCTTCAAAGTCCCGAAACCTCTTCGTAGAAACCTTGTCGTCTTCGGACTCAAAGTCGGTAAGGCGTAGCTCTTCACGTAGGAGAGCGATGGCATTTTTCAGCGAGTCCAACTCTTCCATAGCCTTATTCCGTTCTTTCTCAGCATTCGTGGCCCTCTGTTCAGCTGATTGTGTATTCGCATCGTGGTAGGAGCTCTCGGCTTTTACATTTCTGATAGCCTCATCGAAGCTGTTCTCTAGTGCTCGAGTGAGAGAAGATCGAAGCGTCCTAATAGCCTCCATCACAAGGACATCATCAATCTGCGAATGAAGGGTCACATGAATGGTGAAATTCTCTGATTTATGTACTATGAATAACAATATGACTGGAATAAGCAAGTCAGTTAGTTAACGTGTTTGATTTAAAGGGACATAGGGGTTGGATTTACAGTGCCAAATATCTGCCAAGCAATTTAAGATATGCCTCCGTGATGTTTTATGATCTCTCCTGGTCGCATAAGCTCGACCTTAGTAAGCGCTGATCTCATGTAAGTTACTAACTAATCTGTTCAGCCAGCTGCCTGCGGCACATATGAGGTAGTAACTTACGAGTAGTTAATTAACTAGCTACCCTAACCATGTCCATTTGAAAGGCGTACAGCATGACGCTTTGGCAATCATGAAATAATTTGTCGATTCCTGCGTTGTTGTATCTCATCTTTCGCCCCGAGTAATTTGCTTGCTTTGTGGCTATTACTGGTTAAATGTCTAAACGACATTACGAAGGTGGAAACCCAGCACCCCTTCCCTCGAAACGTGGGCGCCAACCCAATATAATCTCTTCTCTCTCCGATGAAATACTACTCCACATATTATCCTTCTTACCAATCCCGTCTTTGATAGTCTGTCAACGGTACGTTCTAGTCTTGTTCAACTCGTCTCTGTCAAGACTTTAGCTGATGAAAATTTATGATGAAGGTTGTCATGCCGGTTCAAGGCGCTTGCAGAAGACTCAGAAATTTGGAAGCGACATTATTATCACCGATGGATTCGACCTCGATTAGCAAACTTGAGGCGTACCGTAGTCTCCCATCCAGAGGTCAGATATTCTCCTAAGGTGTCAACATGGCTGGATCATGGTCACTTGGCAGATGAAGGAAGGGCTATGGATTGGAAGGGCCAATACCGTCTGAGACACAATTGGTCTAAAGGAATCTGTCGTGTCACCGAAGTCGAGTTCTCTCACCCATATGGTCGATCAGCGTTGGTCGCTTTTTGTGCTGGTATTATTTTCACTGTCGACCGGGACAACTGGCTTCGAGCTAAGTCTACCAAGATGCCCGCGTACTACCTCGCAGAGATCTCCTTGGCAAAACTTCGAACGCCTCTAGCTGCCTTGCCCACAGCGATGGCGGCAATGGTTGGTTCTCACCCGAATACAATCGAGGTTGTTCTTGGATTTGAAGACGGTCACTTCGGAATATATAACCTGGACATTGCTGCATCAGCACTGAAATTCCGCACCACTTGCGCTGGATCGACGAGCGGCAGCATTACTACAATAGCCTCGCTTTACCCCTGCATCCTCTTGGCATCCGATCATAAAGTTCTGTCACTTTTCAAAATCACGACTGATTCCGATGCGCGTAGCCGTTTGCTGCCCAAGGAACCGGCTTTATTATCATGTCTCGAGGCAGACAGCATCTTAGAGCCGCTGTCAATCTCGATTCGTTCGGTAGGCTCTGATATTGTATCTTCCATAGTGTACAGCTTTTACCATGTCGGCTGCGGTTGGTCTTTGGGGATTCAAGAATTACATTTCAGCCTGAGTGATTTACAGCAGAAGTGCTCGCGGCTCACAACAACCGTGGATTCTCAGTATGGAGTTTGTCCGCCACTTGGTCAGATTTACTCGAGGATCGACACGCCGTGCGCGTGGGGTGCAACAAATACCAAGGGCGGGTTGTGCATGAGGCCGGCTGAACCCGCTATACATCATCAGGAAACCCCGACTTCCGTCTCTTATTCGCACCCTTATTTGATAACGGCCCACACGGACAATACTCTAACCGTGTATCTTGTTGTCTCCACGTCCGCGGGCTTGTATGTCAAAGGTGCACAGCGGCTCTGGGGTCATACATCCTCAGTATCGGCCGTGCAAGTGAGTGATCGTGGCAGGGCGGTATCGGTAAGCTCCCGGGGAGATGAGGTAAGAGTGTGGGAACTTGAAGCCCTAGTCTCAGCTTTCGGGAGGCAACAAGCGCGGAGACATGGAAAAAGTATTCGAGTTAGTCCTGGAAATAGGCAGGGTGATATCAGTGAACTCAGGTCGAGTTCTCCGACAAAAACTAATGCTCTGCTACAAACCACAGGATTTCCGCACCGCATGCCTGAAATAAGTGGTTGTATTGGGTTTGATGATCAATGTGTCCTCCTACTGCGTGGGAATGGACTTGACGTGCACATGCTGGAATGTTATGACTTCACATGAGTGGGCCAAGGTCGAGTATTCTATGTATAGAGAGGTTTCCAGCCAGTGGGATTCCAGTCAAGGAGACTTGTGCTTCAATACTCAGGTCCAAGGCAGGCTTCATGTATAGTAGGTGAAATTGTCATGTAACATTCACTTAGGTGGTCTTCATTTATAATGAGGTGGGCTTCAAGGGGACCTTGGGAGGTATGCCTTTTTGTAGTTTTGATATATAACATAGCAGAGGCCCTGCGTCCGGCTCACCCTTCGGCTCGCCCTCCTGTCTTAGTCCTTCGTTCGCTGAATGAAGCGAGGCTACGATTGATTGAAAAGCCCAGGCGCCTCTTGGTAACAACACGCTTTCCTTATGAGTAGGCAGAGATTCCTCGGTGCTGCCAACTGACCCCAGCCTCATCAGGATGGCCTCGCTAGAGAAGCCTGAGAGTCAAAGTGGTCAATCCATAGAAAGGAGTCGTGTGGCGCTGAGAATATGGTGGAGGAGAGAGATGGGAGTGGGGGATTGTTTTGATCTATGAGTGAGGCCCTCCCCATTTTTGACACACTGATTATAAATCCTCTTTCTCCTGCTATTACCACCACATGCCCTTCTGTATTTGTTGTACTGAATTACACCGCAATTGCAAGTGAAGTGCGAGCAGAGAGAAAAAGAGGCTATTTGTCAAGTGTCCTCGTTCCTTGGCGTTGTGTGCGGCACTGCGGCGGTTCTTAGTGTTAAAGCCCTGCAGGTTCCCCCGCACCGATTTAGCATATCTCTGTTTTATGGTCTGCATTAATTAGGGTGACTCCTCTCTTCCTGCTCATTATTACCACTAAATTTCTGATCGCCGAGACTTTCCCCTCAACCTCCATCCATCCTCACAAAAAAAATTCCCAAAATCACCGCCCTTCTTCCCCTCTTTCGTTACCTCAACCCCTTTCAAACCAGCTATCTTCCTCCACAAGACAATATGAGTTTCCAAGCTGGAGGTCGTGGATGCTTCAACTGTAAGTCTACTTCTTGAAACAAACAAAACTTTATTCGAGGGCGCGATTCTGGCTAGCAGTTCTCTTGGCCTCTACAGAGTCCTAGAGTCCTGAAGCTCAAGCCAGAAAGTAGCTTGTTCCCTGGCTTCCAAGTCATATTTGCATCCAGAATCTGAAGTCTTCCCTGGTCGCACAAGTCTCTTCTCTTGTTTCTAGCCCCATTGGAATCGAGTACATATTGCAATCTCTTTTTCTCGGGACGCTTGAGGCGCGGATCTGGCCTCAGCAACTTGCACAAAGCTCCTCCAGAGAGTGAACAAATCATTTTACCATGCACACCTGGATATTATAGACACTAATCTTTTTTTAATTTTCTGCAATTTAGGCGGCGATGCCTCGCATCAGGTAAACATCGCCTACTCCCAGAACAAGTTGGCGGAGAGCATCATAGCTCGTCCTGTCGGCCTGTGCCGTGGCATTGTCGTTGAAGGAGTCTGACTATTCTTAGGCCCGCGATTGCCCCAAGAAGGGTACCCCTACTTGGTGAGGATTATCACGTTCCTGGCTGAAACAAAATCACTTACTAATACTCTACAGCTACAACTGTGGTGGTCAGTTTTCCCACAGACCCTTTCGCATTCACTTCCCCTTCTCGTTATCTTGACTATTGGCCACTGGCCTTTGGAAGCTACCCAGTTGTTGAGCGGTCAAATTGGTCTGACTTGTTGATTTTCCGATCTCAGGTCAGGGACACGTCAGTAAGTTGTTCACTAATGCTGTATACTTCGATCCTGGCCGACCCAGCTGACATATCGCAGGTCGTGAATGTACGGTAGCCCCGAAGGAGAAGTCATGCTATCGTTGTGGAGCCACTGGTCACATTTCCCGCGAATGTCCTCAGGCTGGCTCGGGCGAGAGCTACGGCGCTGCTGGTGGTAGTCAGGAGTGCTACAAGTGTGGTCGGGTCGGCCATATCGCGAGAAACTGTCCCCAGGGTGGTAGCTATGGCGGTGGCTTCGGCGGCCGTCAGCAGACTTGCTACTCTTGTGGTGGCTTCGGCCACATGGCTCGCGACTGCACTAACGGCCAGAAGTGCTACAACTGTGAGTATGATCCCGCTCAGTCAACCTCAGCTTGGAAACTGACAATCACATAGGCGGTGAAGTTGGACACGTTTCCCGCGATTGCCCCACCGAAGCCAAGGGTGAACGCGTGTGTTACAACTGCAAGCAACCTGGACACGTTCAGGCTGCCTGCCCTAACTAGTTTGAATGCACTCTGGACTGTTTGTCTTCTGTCACGATGTCTCGCATGGGACCAGACACGGGAATATGCACCTCGATCGCACTTTCATTGACGATCTGCAATTCATTTCTCCCGCTTTATCCTGAAGCCAATCTCTGACATGGCATACGAGCCAGGCTTTGAATACCTCTATCAACCATATCTGGTCTGTTCGATATCCGAAAGATATCCATTCCGCCATGGAGTTGTATGAACGATCTGCTGTCTTACTTGAAGGCAGTAAGGTCAGATTGAGGACTGATAGGTGCATTGTGTTGCGGGTGGACAAATAGATGAAATCACTTGTGTGCTGCGGAAGACTTTTGTCCACGATAATGGAATTATCTTAACAGCAATCTACATCGATTCCACAGAACTTTTCCCTATCTTGGACCTCCTTGCTGACATATTCGATCTTCCTACTTCCTTATATTCACCACTTGGCAACTCGAGGTGTACCCTTCCTTTATAGTGTCATTGTCGAATTGTTTCAACATTGCGTACTTTCACTACTGCTATCTAGAAGGCGGTACGGACTCTCGCTTTGAGGTAGTATCTTAGGCTCGAAGGAAACTGAACGAGCAGAGCACCTACAACATATCCAAAAAAAATGTTACCATTGTATAAATAGAATATCAATTATTCGCAAGGGACAAAAACTCTCTTTCATGAGCTACAGCTGCACATCATCGCTCTTTTGAATTTCGGAACATCACCGCAGAACCGCCGTTCCTCCTCTCTATCTAGACCCCAATCTTCGGCAAAAGGCTTCAGCGCCATTTGCATCACTCGCCCAAGTATATCTCGGTCCCCCTTGTGCTCCACGCGGTCAATGACCTCGTCAAGTATCCAGCCACGTGGTAGGAACTATGTGATACTCAAGTCAGCGGACAAGCACAAAATTCCAAATATCTCGATCCTCACTCCCGAGAGAAACATACGCTTGGATTTACCGATTTCATTGACGTTTGCCTCGCTACATCATTGTTCGTGTCCCAGTCTTCCAAGACGCGAGTTCTCCATATCTCAAGCCAGTGCGCAATGCGTTCTTTAGCTGCTGCTTCTGTTAAGCTGACACTTTCGAAACCCTCATTATGGAAAAATATTGACGCCATTTCCGATCTTTGAGCTGTTGTCTCGATATCTGAAAGTGAAATGTTCGAAAGTCTCCTGAAAAAATGGTTAAAATCCAACTCCAATGCTTCCATCATGTCAAGCATTTCAGAAAACAGATCTTGGAAGTCTGTCTCTTTCTCCGTTTGAAGGCCCAACCTCCCTCTCATAAGTTGCTTGTATTCACTCAGGAATACAGCCCTGAATTCCTTGCCTGTTTGTTCAATGAGTTTTTCGGCACGTTCGACTACGGCCGGTGCAGAGGTCTCAGTCAGTCCTTCTTTCACAAATTCTTCATGATCCACTAGGTCTCCTGCCCCCATGAGTTCTCCGAGGGATTCACCAAGTCTGACCAGATTCCACCAGATGATACTAGGCTGATTCTTATAAGAATATCTCAGTAGGTGGTCATCATGGTTGGGCGTGTAGTGGGGATCAAAGTTATCCATAAATGCAAAAGGGCCAAAATCCATCGACAAGCCGCAAATCGAGGTGTTGTCCGTATTCAGAACACCGTTCATGAAGCCATAGGCTTGCCAGGCAGCAACAGTCTTGGCGTTGCGGCGTGCAATCTCTCGATAAAGCCTTGTGAACCTGTTTTCTTGCAAATCTTGATTTTCCTCCACTTCGTTTTTTGAAGTATTCTTGGAGGTGCTATCCATGGCAGGCGACGATTGACCATTGTTTGAGTACGCAACAGAAGGGAGAGTCTCCCATCCATGGAAAACTTCTTCGGCGACATATGTCGCCAGCTTTCGAATCAGGTCGCGGTCTCCACGTGCACGCAATAGATCAAAAGTGCCAATACGGAGCCAAGATTCTGCAAATCGAGTTACAACAGCTCCCGGTTCAATGCGCTCCCGCAACACTTTCGATCGCGGCAATAAAGTGATGGCTAAGGCCCGGGTCGTTGGAATACCGAGTGCCGAAAGAGCTTAAGGAGCAATTAGTTTCTGCCAGTATAGCATTTCTTCGGGGGACCACCTTCAGAGACAATGTATTCTCGGATGCTCGACCGGAGCACAGCTTTGCCATCGGCGAAGCGTGAGTAGGGCGTCCGTCCAGCTCCTTTCAACTGCAGCTCATAACGCATGTTCGTGTATGGATTAGTGCTCTCAAAGAGGCTTATAGCGCGCTGCTCAGTGTCAATTCAATACATATATTGGATTCAATTGCAGCCAGGTGCCACGCACACCGTCCCCTAGTTGACCAGCCCATGAGCCACTACATTTGTCAGTAGGATGCATGGGGCTACCAATCCACGAATCCTGTAACGTACAATTGCCACCCTTCAGAATGTTAGTCAGTTGCCTTCCATGATTGGTACATGTGAAAATCAGTGTGAGTGTAGCATGACTTACCTCCATAGCATTGTGCCCAAGGATATATTCCACCCTTAGATTGGTCCCATGGAAATTCATTTCCGGAAACCAGGGCATGGAATTCTTGTGTCATTGCTTCACTAGCTGCGAGTCCAAGATCGTCCAAGGCTTTCGGGCTTACCCCCAGAATCTCATACTCCTCTGCTGGCTCGGGCCTCACAAACGTGTAAAGCGCACCTCTTACTAAGCGCGGTCCCAGAGCCTCACGAGGAGCTCGATGCGATATTTCCGGTGTTTCAAACGCAGGATCGGCAGGAAGCTTGGATGTGAAGACACAGGACTTGGAAAGCTCGCGCAGCGAAAGCCCTTCGCCGGATTGCTGGAATGATGAAGCCATGTGGTGAAAACGCCTAGTAGGCATCCACAACCCTGTAGGCACTCTGCGGAAGAATGCTAACTTATGGTTAGGATATGCAAGGCGAGCATTGATGGTGACCATGAGAGTTGTGGTGCGGACTGCTCATCAAAAGTGAGCCGATACGAGCTTCTATATTGTGTCTCATTCGGAAACTTGGTATGGGTAATGATGAGATCTTGTAATGTATGCGGAGTAACTTAGCGCCTCTCCGCTAAGGTTCGGAAACTTGACCGCATATCTAAGGATGACGTCAAACCTTCAGACTCCTCAAATATGAGTAGTTATACATTGATTCACTTTTACAAGTCACAGCTCTGGATTGATAGCATACGTATGCCCAATGTCGTCCACAGCCCGGAACTTTCCATTTGTCAGATTGAGTGATGGGATAAACATTCCACTGGTAAGTTGCTCCATGCCCTTCTCTCCGTCGCGTGTCTCGACGCCTCTTTTTACCGGCGGTGTCTTCCGGCTCATAAATACTAATGATCATAACAGCTTGGGTACGGCTGTGGGACTGCCTGGTATAAGAAGGCAACGGATGAGAGTATAGATCGCGAACTTGTCGATTCCATAAAAACGGCTATCCGATTGGGATACCGTCACCTTGATGGGGCTGAGATCTATGGAACGGAGCCTGAAATGGGTCTTGCCATTAAAGAAAGTGGCATTAATCGGGAAGACCCATTTGTGACGACGAAGGTGAATACCAACATCGCTGACATCCCGGGGGCCATCGATCTGAGTCTTCGGAAGCTCCAACTCAGCTACGTCGATTTGTAAGTATACCGTACCTAGATCTCCGGCATCCGTTGCATTAAAACTCGTGAAGTACTTATGGGCGAGATGAAGATATTTGATCCATTCGCCGTTCTTTGCCGAGTCCGATGGTGATCTCCAGACAGCTTGGGCTGCCATGGAACGGGTTAAGGCCGCTGGCAAAGCCCGGTCCATAGGAGTTTCCAATTTTCTCCAGGAGCACCTTGAAGCCATCTTGGGTACAGCCACAACGCCTCCGTCAATCAACCAGGTCGAGTTCCATCCTTACCTTCAACATGGTAGTTTGCTAGAATTTCATCGAGAGAGAGGAATTACAACCGCTAGCTATGGTCCCTTGACTCCGATCAATCGCGCCAGAGGCGGTCCCCTTGATCAGATGTTGTCCGGTCTGGCCAAAAAGTATGCGGTCACTGAGGGAGAGATATTGTTGAGATGGGTTATGGATTGTGGTTCCGTGGCGATTACGACCAGTAGTAGAGAATCCCGCCTGAGTAGCTACCTGCGTGCACTTGCCTTCGAGTTAACACCCAAGGAAGTTAACGAAGTGTCCAGTCTAGGCCAGCAGGCGCATTTTCGAGCGTTCTGGCGGAATAAATTCGCCCCTTCCGACCGTTCATAGTGGTATTTATGCATTTGTACAGTGTGTACGAGGTCGAACGGTAACCTCTCACCAATGAATCTGATTTCAGCTGGCCTGTACGGAGTATCCTTGCCAAGGAACTCCACAAACATCTACATAAGTTAATGTCTGCGTTGAGAGTTCGGACAGCAAGAAAAGATCATGGGAAAAGCGAAGGTTTCAAGAAGGCACAACAAGGAATTGATGGCAAACAAGAAGTCAATATCCTAAAGATTCTTGTGAATTAGAGCCGAGAACTGATCCATGTACTGGTAGTTATACGGAGTACGGAGAGTACTGCACCATACTCCCTCCGCGCGCCCATCAAGTTACTGCCAAGCGGCTCCGCTTAGAAACCGGCCGGAGCATTGACCTAACCTATTACTGAACAACAAACTCCGTTCGGCTCATCTTCGACATTGACCCTCTACTCCCCTTTCGCTGTGAGCCTAGGGACATCGCTTATTTTAATTCTTGGGCTTGGGGTTTCTTTTCTATCCTTATGGCCAGAAACTACAGCCATAGGTTCGGCATTGGCTTGGGCGCTCGATAGTGCAGCATATTAGGTATCGGCTTCTGGTCGGCAACCCACCTCGTGCCCAGGGCGGCCGAAACTCCTGAAGATTCATCTGCATAGAGGAAGTATCACTACTGTGGACCGCAGGGTCTGTGACTGAATATTGTTGAACAGGCTCTGCCACGGTAGCTGGCTATGCGCGGCTGAAGGGAACGCCGGGATTTCGAAGGAGACCCAAGGATCAGATCAAGGCGTGGGGCACTATATAGATCGATCACGAACTGATGAGAAGCTAACCGGAATCACGACACCAGACCGAATGCGATACCGCTGCTTGGATGTTCAACTTCATCGGAATCCAGATCGCAAATAACACATGCAAACGCACAGTCATCTTAGAGAAGCCAGCAAAGAAGGGTATTGGAGCTAGGAAGCTCAAGTGTGGGTGGAGACCTTCTTACAAGGAATTGCATGCCTGCTTTAGCTGCTGTCAATCTCCCACACATCCATTTGACGGACTGCCATGTCGGGAGAGCATTTTCGTCGCCCCGCGAACGCCGAATCGAGAGGAACCAAGAAAGCGAGCGAACACAAATACAATCTAGATCAAGACTCCATTGATCGGCGATTGAAGCGACTTAAAGATCAAGTCCTTCCACTTTACCCCTTCCTCCTTACTGTCCCGACTGATGTGCCTTTCCGTCTTGGAGGGCGCTTTGTCAACAACTGGGCGGTGAGTGATGACGGCCCTTTCACGCCAGAGGAACAGCAACTCCAATACATGACTTTTTTGACTCATCACGACGAAGAATCCTTGTTAGCCGCTGTGGGCGATTGGTCTGACAGTGCAGGAAACGTGATGTCCGATCAGCAATCCGGGCCTCAGAGTGCAGCTAGCACACCTTCTTATAGTTCCCTGAAGAAGAAAATAAGCCTAAATGACTACAAAAACAGGAGAAAGTCAGGCGCCCCTTCTGGCTCCTCTGTCAATCAAGAAGCCCCTTCCCAATCATCGACCGCTCAAACGCTCAATGGAAGCCACTCAACCAACAAAGCCAGTGGTTTCGTTGACGATATACAGGGATCGGTAGACAGGGCGGCTCCAGGCAACGTGCAATCCTCGTCTGGTGACAAGAATATGGATCGCAAACATCCGTTTGAAGCCGATAATGAGCCAATGAAATCAACTGGGAAGGGCCATGTCTCCTTTAAAAAAACCAAATTGTCTACTGATCCTACAGTAGAATCCACCAAAGTGGGACGACTGCGGAGCAATGGACTTCCTGCTCTCCTATCACCGACTTTGCCCCCAGTCTCAAGCAGCCCAAGACTGCCTCGACTTCTATCTCCAACACTTCCACCGGATCTGGAGAAAGAGTTGTCGATGCAAAATGTGGATTCTGTGTCTTTAGACTCCTTGCAGCGCCCAGATGTGTCAAATATCGATGCTTCGAATTTGCAAAAAGCCAAACCTGCTGTTCGTGGCTCTACCTACATGAACTTGTCACCCATTTCCAGCCGGCAAAACAAAACATTGAACCCTGGTTCCATTAGAAGATCGAGCGTCCTTCAAGAACCTTCGGACGTTGGTTCATCTAGAACTACTACAAAAGTTGGCTCTCAACACCTACCCAAGGACGCTGTAATGAATTCAGTGGATACACGAACGAGTTACCACTCAAGTCATGCCAGAACGAAGTTTATCGTCAGATTAAGGTATGGCAGAGCGAACAGGAAGCGGGTTGAAGCCCTTCTAAAGTTCTCCGGTAAGAGGAAGATAGGTACATCAAGCTCACCCGTAAGAAGTGTTGATATTTCTCACGCTACAATATCTGGACAAGCTGTAGCGAAGGCTACAGCATCTGAGCGTGCAGAGAACGGCAGCAAGTTATCTCGCAACGATTTCAAAGCCAAAAATGACACGGCAAATATGTCTTCGAAGGAATGCTCGAAAGAGTCAAAACCCCCTGTCATTGTTGATCAGTCCCAGTCCCCCAAAATTCCGAGCCCGCATACCAAACATCTCCTGCAGGATAGGTCAAAACAGATGCAGTCAACGTCAGGCAAAAGTATCAGCTGTTCTGGTCAACATGAAGTGCCTGGAGGTACTGGCGAGAGAAAGCTCGTGCAGTCCGGTGTGAAACATACAGCAGAGTGGCCGACGCCTACCAAACCACCATCTCCTCAAACAGGCAGCGCTGCATCTCGGCAATGTGAGCGTCGGGCGTGGAAGGAGCAATACCAGAAATATGGGAACCTTGGCCGAGAACTGAAGCATGCCGCGGAACGTCATACAGCTAAAGATAACGCGACTGTTGTCGATGAAAAACTCGCGGTTGCCACGGCTGTGGAAGCTATCATATGCTTCATCCTGGCTTTTGTCGCAGATGACCACCTCAAGGCTCTAAGTCGCCAAGTGGCCGATTCTTCTTCATGGCTGTCCATTCTTGCCTATTGGCGCGTGGTGAAGAAAAATAGTGCACCCTATCCCCGATTGCACAGCCTTTGTCTTATGCTTGGTGCTGTCTCGTATGATGCAATCCATGCACTTGATTTGGAAAGACTTGCAGTTACAGCTGTACCTGAGGAGCAAACTGCTATTTCTACATTGGGCAGCGACGGGACAGCGGTTGCACTGGACGAGTATAGGAAAGCCCGAAGGGAATTCAACGAGCTGAAGCATCGACTTCCTGAGTGTTACCGAGAGTCTCAAAAGTTATGGCTGGAGGGCTCACGCGGTCTTTCTGAGAACGTCCTTGCTAGTGAATTTCCTGTCACATGGTCCAATCGGTCAAAGAATTTCTCGGAGCAGGGAAAGCAACTTTCAAAAGCTGGTGACTTATCCATTGAGTACTTTCTTCCGTTGAGAAAAACCAGTACACCTTCTGAGATTATCAAATTCAGTTGCGCAATCCTGAAAGAGTGGTGCACGAAGGAAGGCATTGGGTGGAGCAGTAGGCTTGATGTTTAGCTCAGCTGGATTTTAATTGCTCGATATCCCATTTGCATCTTCCACCTTGGCTTTTGAGCGCTCTGAGGTGGTCTGCAGGACACTGCTTGCTGCCAATTCTTTTTTTATGATACCAACCTACCTTGTCATGTGTCCGAGTTGCGCCTCTTTGCCCTTTTCTAAATCATGATCTACTCCCAACAATTGTGACTGTGCTTTACCTTGGCATCCCCGCATCTAGTGCACACGTAGTTTAAGAGAGCGATTCAACCCTTGTAGAATAGATACCATAAGAACTACCGTGACTTGTCTTGTCATCTTCGTTGAACCGCTTTCAGCTGTGGTTCACTCCTAGCCCTATGTTTTGAGATTACTATTGGTACGGTACGTGATGTTTAGTATAAATTACTGAAGATAATACAATGAAATTGCAAATCTATGGGATGAATTTGAGAGAGAAAACTAATAAGCAGCAGGACAGTGCACGGGAAATGGAGATAGCAGAATCATATGACTGTAACAAGATTGCACAATACGATATAAAACAAACACAAAGTACCAGGTAAGTCGGTTTATGGAAATCACTTATCTGCGATTGTCTAAGATGACCGAGGTACCACGAGGAAGGACATGTTGGTATCATATGTACCACATGATCATCGCATATAACTGTTTTTGATGGACCTGTGCCCCGCACGCAGAATTGTATGAGGTCAGTGGGTCATGGTTCGCTAGAAACTGTATAGCTGACCGAGGGAGCAGGTTCTTGGCCAAAGAGCCAGCCAGCTTCCCGACAATATCTGGCCTCCCGTCCATAGGTACCAACTTCACTGCTCCAGCAGATGATAGACGCATCGACAATATCAGCAATGACACTCTCGGCGGCTCCCAAGATACTCCAGCCAATCGCTCCAGCGATCAACCCTATCATGTAGGCATAGAGACTCCCATGAATCGCGCCATTTTCACTGGGCACGCGGAAGTTCCGCGCAGTACTAACCCAGCCTCCGAAACCAAGAGCCAGTGACATCATAAGGCGAGCAGCATGAAGGATAAGTTTAGATAGCCGGTATGAGACAAGGGGTGCGCATTGTTCGCGAGACCAAGTAAATGACCGTGGATGCAAAGGTGTCATGGCTGCTGATGGCGCCAGGTTTGTCATCTGCATCAGACCACGGGCTGATACAGCAAGTGGCTGAGAATGAATTGCAGCATAAGTGAGGGCAAGAGGATTTGTGATAACGGCCAATGGAGTCGGAACAAGGGAGTAGGCACAAAGACTAAAAACAGAAGATATCCGTTTGGGGAGCAGCAGAAGTGGAAGCCGAGTTAGCAAGACCAGAAGGCTAGACAAGCAAGCCGTGCCAAAAGATGTTGAGAGGCAATGATACGCGGCGGCTTGTATGATCTGTCTGGATGTTGGAGCGGGCGTACTGTATCTGTGAAAATACCACTGACTCACTGTTGCAGCTGTGATCGTACGTTGAATACCAGAGATGACTCCCAAAGACCACAGGTAGATCAGTACATAATAGGCTCCTAACCACCAACTGCTCGGATCCTTAAAAACAAGCATAGAACCTGAGGTATGTCCCGTTAGAAACACGCGTGTGAACATGAGCATCCAACCCCACGTCCACACGACCATGAGCAAAAGGACACCCAAGCCAAGAATCAGAAGCTCGATGTTTGCGGCAAGGATGCGGCAGGCAAATTCCAGTATGCCCACTGCTCGGCCTATAGCACGACGGCTGCGAATGATGTTATAAATCCAAGCACTGGCTATCACGAAAGGAATAGCTGACCCCCATCTCATGACTTTGTCTTGGATGCTCGACCCATGCCAGGCGCCACGAAAACTCGAGATGAAAGAATAGAGTGAGAAGGAATACAAAATGGCCGGTACGACGAATATGATAACATAGACTAGGACGCGTACATATGACCGTAGCAATGCGAGCCAAAGCAGAGATATAGATATCGAGACCAGAGTAAAAATTGCCAACCTAAAGAACGAGTTGTGGATAGTTGAGTATGCTGTATCGCCCCATTTAGGTAGGTCAGAGGGTGTAGAAGTATGAAGATAAATAAGGAACGAAGTGGCAAAGAGGCAAGCGATGGATATAAAAAATAGTTGGCCCCAGAAAGCGTCATAGACAGGTGAGCCGACCCTAACCGATGTGATCGACTCTTGGTATGAAGCTGGTGAGCTCTCACCTTGGAAGAGCGCCTGCGCCTCGGCGTTGTCTGGCCCTGGTGGCAGGGTGGATGAACCTATTCCAAGTATGCTCATTCGAAGCCCTGATTTTTCCCGAAATCGCTGGATCGAGGGCGGGGTATCATCACCTAATTCCGGGGGCGTAGCTTCCTCGGAATGGGCGTCCGATATAAGTGTGTCCTCCAAGCGAACATCAACGAGATTCTCGCCTCTTTGGAAGCTCATCCGTTTCGTTTGCATTTCCTCTCTAGGCTCAGCGGACAGCCCTTTGTTGAAGATCTGTGGATTTGGTGCATTATCGTCAAGACTGCCTTCGCGCCATGAGCTCCAAATACCCTTGCCCTTGGAGACTGTCCGAGTCACTTGTTGTGGCACGGATTCTTCTGGGCTGGAAAGGAATCTATCATCTTCATCATTTTCCGAAGAGTCCATCAGATGGTTGATGCCAAAATGTCGTCGTGACTTCTGCAAGGCATAGAAATCTGCAATTTCCCGCTCGTGTTCGGTTTCATCGTCCTCTTCTCGGAATTCATCTGTGGCACTGTAGAACAAAGGCGCTTGATGAACCGGACTACGCGAGCCCGGAGCGAGATTGGAAAGTTGCGAGGCGGCTGTTTGATACGGATCAACGGCCGCTCGCTGTAAAAAGGACCGTGAAGAAAGAGATCGTGGATTTCCTGGCGGCTGAATCAAGCGTTCATGGCCTTTTTGGCGGGCATCGTCGTAATGAATTACCAACCGGGACTGCGATTGTGCGAGGAATCGAGAGGCGTCTGAGCATGTTATTAAGATGGGTATCCCCAAAACGTAGCATAGGATACCTTCTAGCATTCAACAGGGAATCATACATTCAGAGAACATTGTGTTTAAAGCCTTTAGCCGACTTTGAAACTCCTATCTCTGCTACTTTCCTGATCGTTCTTGTTGCTTGGTGCCGAAAAGTGTGTCAAGTACTAGGTCATATATCACGCTCCCTGATAAGGACGCCGAGAATGTAGCGGTGAGCTCCTCTGAGTTCTTGATTCGCAAATCACAATAGAATTGTCGAGAAAGAACTACATAGCAGGTACTCCGTAGAGGAGAAAGAAAAGATCCAAACAGGAGCCTCGTGATTTTGATTACAGGTGTTGAGTATCAAAGGAGGACTAAGGGAAGGAGAGGCAGCCTGCCTGAGAGGGTTTGGTGTACCGTGACGAAGAGGGTTGGCCGCAGATGTAGCTTACAACCAGCCAGCGTCATATGGGCAAGGTCATGGTAACAGATGACTCAGCACTGGAGTAACTCAGTTAACTCATTGAATTAAGAGTTAGTGGGCTAGTCAACTCAGACAAAATTAGTTACCTTGTGACTGATACCCAGCAAATATGAAGATTTTTGTCCCGTTGGGCTTGAATTAACCTATCACCAGAGATACATACCTTTCTACACTTTTGACCTCGGAACTGTATCTTGAATTTAGCGTACAAGTGGGCTTCTCGATTTCCAATTAGCCAGTCCCCACCATAGTAATCCACTACAATATTGCTACGTAGTATTGATAGGCATTAACTTTTTAGTGCTAGTCCGGATCCGCAATACGTAGATATACGGTGCCTAAGCACGACTAACTACGCAAGTCTAAATAACGCGTTTTCCTCAAAGGTCCAACCCAAGCCAACGAACACATCCATCCTAGGCAATCTTACCATTTCTGAACCGCGATCGCAAGGGAAGGTTTTCTAAGTGTGCGTCGCAATCTTAGCTGACGGCCCCCAAAGAAACAAACCTTGGATGGGCTCCTCCCAACAGCTGGGGCTGGAGTATGACTTCACGAGTCTGATCTGCCGGACATTATAGAACCTCAGAAACAAGCTCCTCTACTTGATCATAGAGCTTCGTCGCTCTACTATACTCATGTCACAGCCATGGGACTACATCGCTAAGCTTGTCTGCATTGGCGACTCTGGAACTGGGAAATCCAGCGTGAGTTTCAAGGACAGTGACCTCAGCTAGGATGGCTCTGACAGACAGTACCCTATCTAGTTAACAATTCGACTCTGTGAAGGACGCTTCTCATCCTCCCACGATGTCACGATCGGCGTGGAGTTTGGTTCGCGCATCGTCCCAGTTGGCCCGCCCGCATCAAAAAGTCTTGAACTGAGACTAGACTCCCATGCTCGAAGATCTCCAACATCATCGTCTGTTTCGTCACCTCCTTCCCAGACATCCGCTGCTGCTTCGGGACAATCTGCTGTCACCGGACTACCCAGTCCTCCGCGCAAGGTCGTTGAGTGTCAAAAGAGAATGAAACTCTCTCTCTGGGATACGGCTGGTCAAGAAACATACAAATCCATAACCCGTTCTTACTTCCGCGGTGCTTCTGGTGCGCTTTTAGTCTTCGACATCACCAGGCCTTCCACTTTCTTATCTTGTACACAGTGGCTTCAGGATCTACGGCAAATCGCCGAAGACGGGATTGTGATTATTCTGGTTGGAAACAAGAGCGATCTGGCAGATGACGGTTCGACCTCGAATCAGAGAAGGGTGACCAGGCAGGAAGCCGAAGAGTGGTGCCACCAGAATAATGTGGCGAACTATATCGAAACTAGTGCAAAATCTGGCGATAACGTTGAATGTGCGTTTCTCGAGGTCGCTGACATGATCTACCACAATATTGAAGCCGGTAAATACGACCTACATGATCGCCGCAGCGGCGTCAAGGGCTTTGGCGCTACCGGTGGACCGAATCGTGGCGCTCCTAGGACCGTTACCCTGGGCCTGAACGATGCAATGCGCACCAGTGGAAATGGTGTCGTTGGTGGTTGTTGCTAATGGCTATACGGGTACCATCTGGACAACCAACTAGGCGGGTCGTGTGACTTAACTTGCACAATAAAAGCTCATTCTCACACCTAGCAATTCTAATTTCTAAACAAGCTGGAGGGATTCAAGAGGGGAAAGTAGCTCACTCACGTATCTACATGTCTGGCAAACTACATCCACAAACAAAAGAACAGATTGCTCAAGGATGTCTCCAAGAGATCTGAGACGGAAGGAGGCTTCTCCCATTAATTGTGGTTAAATGAAACATAGATTGGGTTGCTCAAGTAAATGAGCAGGCGCCCCAGTGGACATGTTAAATGAAAAAAATGATGGAGCAATGGAGCAGGCCAGTAGATCCTAGGAAGAAGGTCGACATTTTGTGTGATGGGGAGATTGAACCTCAATTACCAATTTTCCACCCACTCAGCCAGTTTAGATGCTTCCAATTCTGGCTTGGGCCCTCAATACCAAATACCACAACACGGAAGTATAAGAACAACCCGAATATCACAATATACAGCACTGTGTATAATACCACGCGCAACTTATCACTGGCCGACCGAGTGAACCAATCGACACAGAACCCAAATGTAAGTATGGCGTAATACAAAGCCGGATAGTAATGATGGACATAGGTCACCCGTGCCATAACCACGAAAGGTAAGTAATGCAGGATCCACCCCACAACCGGGTATAATCCTGAGTAATGTATATGGTCGATTTCAGCTTGTGTGAGCTCATTATAGCCTCGCTGCCAGCGCACAAGGTACCAGAGAACTAAAAGTCCGAAGGCAGCTAGACTGGCGCTACTGCCCCAGTATACGAAAGGGTTTCCTAGAAGATAGTACTTGACAGTGGTATCATCCCAGGAACACATGCGGAGACCAACGTTCAAGATTGGCCACTGCCAGAACTTTGAGGCGAGATCGTCCTGCTTGTCTGGATCAGGGACCAGGGCGTTGTTGGATGTCATCATGGCGACATTCAAATGAATGAAGTCTTTCCAAAATGGCGACTTGTAAGAACCAGGATCTCCCGGTGGAACTAAAATAAGAGTGAGTAAACCGAGCGCCACGATGAGCAGATGACAGAAAAGGAGGACAGTGCTTACGTCTCTCGTTGTAATGGGACTCGACATTCCAGTGCGTATACACATCGTTGGGCTTATTTTCCTTGACACAGGTAGTTTCGATCTGCTTGAAACCCCACTGTGGGAGATTCACATTTCCAGCCCTCAGGTAGCAACCTAGGACAGGGTGCTTCAGGCGAAATGCCGTGGTAAGAGTTCGGACTCTACTCCTGTCCTTGGAAGCGACATCGTCAACAACTTCAATTGCCCAATGATCTTTGTCGTCTCCAATCGTAATGTTGCCATAGCAGGATACTTCGTAGTGGCCTTTGGTTACTGGCGCCGGGATCGCATGCGAGTGTAGATTTCGGCCTGTTTGCCCATGAATTAAGCGTACCACATCGCCGTCGCCGATAAACCTCAGTGGGCCATTGGCATCATACTCCATATCCTGTCGATTGGGGTAGATGAACCAGTCATTGTTCGCGTCTTTATGGTGGTAACATGTGACTTGCTGTTGAGCAGATCCTTCAGGATAAGTTTGAACATGCGAATGTAACAGGCCACCACCGTAGCCCATGTTTTTCAGGGTAACCCTCGAGCCAAAAGCAACCTCAAGAGGACTGTCCTGCCCAACTTCAGTCCCTTTAAGATTGGCCTGGAAGAGTGAACTCATTTGCGCGTCACCAGGGCCACTATTTTCCAATATCCAGAAATGGGCGTAGAACGAGAGGATGTAGACGATACATGGCAGAAGTATCAAGCCTGCAATGCGAGCCAACAAGTGGTTCGCTAACACAGCCTGTCATTTTTTAGCAACGGTCTTGGTCATTGAAATATACCATAACGTACCCTTCGCATCTTCACGTCGCCGAATTTGTTCCATAGGTCTTCAACTGTGTACAATCCGACGATCGCTGTGCAAAAAAATCCAACCCATTTGACGCTGCAGACACAGCCAATGCTGACGCCGGTGAGAAAAAGCCATGTGAACCATTCGAGGGAGAAACTATTCGTCTGCAATCGATGGAACTTCGCCCAGCATAGAGTGGTTGTGAAAGTGAAACATAGTAGCATAGAATCAAGTAGAATGAACCTCGAGATTGTCGCATACGAGTTCTCAAATAGTACCATCAAGCTGATAAGCCACACAGTGGCTCGGCGAAAACCGAGCTCGCGAGCGGTAAAATATGCCAAAGGGACGCAAGCTGCACCAAAGGCAGCATTGAATACACGCATGAAGGTGTAATTGACATCCTGAGGGTATTGTTCTCCGGACTTAAACTCGAAGGAGCCGTTGTATCCAGCAAGATACCCGGATAGTCCGACCAGCATCTTGCCTAACGGGGGGTGGACATCGAAGTAGAATTCGCGCTTCAGATAATGGGACCCAAATTTGCCAAAACTAGAAAGCAATGAGCAACGGATTAGCCCAGTGGTGTACATACTTTTCCAGAACAGTGACAATCTTACTGCGCTTCATCCCATGTGACAATGTTCGAACGTCCAATGCGATACATGCGAGTGAAAATAGACATTACTGTAAGCAGCAACGGTGCGATGATAGGCTCCCAGTAGGCTATGTCAGAATCCGGTCGAGGCTACACCTCATAGAACGTATGTGAGTTGCATTTCAATACCACCTGTTGATGATGCTCACCTTGTATTTCACATCCATCTCATCATTGTGATTTTGATCTGATGTAACATTCGGCTTCCCCCCACGTGCAGTCGTCCTGCGCCTTAAATCAGGTGCGACATTGGCACCAGTGCTTGAGCCGGTTGTTTCGGCCATAGCTCAGAGAGAAAAGGAAAAGAAAGAGTAAGAAACACGTCTGTTGTAGCTTTTGTAGCTGAAAGTGTAAGGGGCTGGATAGCAGTCTTAAGCTGGCACAATCTGGCACAGTGAACCTAGCGAAAATTGAGACTTGATTTCAAATAATAGGGGTCATCTCTTGAAGTCCCACGGGAAGCTTCATATGTCAGTAGAGAAAGACTGCAGAAGATGACTGTTTTAAAGAATGTAAGGGGTTTAGATAAAGATTTGAAGTGGCAGTGGGATGAGTCGAATTCGACAAGGTAAGTAGGAAGATAACACGATGAATAAAAGGATTAGAGTTCTTGACAGAAGTGAACTGCAGGACCAAGAGAAGATTGAAGGAAATGGCGAGGGGCAAAGACAGGCATGGAAAAGGCGCAGCACATTCAGGTGAAAGGGAGAGTTGGCCTGGAGTTAACATGGAAAGCCCGGGCGCATGTTTGAATGGTTTCCGCCCCACTTGGGGGCTAGGTGCTAAGTACTGAGGACAGCAGACCCAGACAACACGGATCCATGATAAGCACATTACCTCATTAGTGTTGACACTCAAGATGCGATTCCATGGCGCATTGAGTTAGCCTCGGTTCGCATACCTTACAAATGAGTTTTCATGTATATGGCAGCTGCTTCTAGAGGAACATAAGGTTCCGCGAAGTACTACATAAAAATATAAAGATGGGCTATATCTCACGAGCACAGTACACCGTCATGCTGCTAGCCTGTATCTGAAACACAACGCGATAACTGTAGTCCGCGCTTCTATGCCAAAAATTTCAGTATGAGGACATCGGAACGAACACAAACACAAAAAAACGACATCTAACAACGGAAGAGGCAAAACATTCCCAGCGCAGGTTGCTTGAATAACAAACTAGGTCAATATTGTGCGCCCAAAGGCGAAAACACGATCGAGGCAGAAAAGGGCAGCAGCGCAGTTTCCTGTGTAATAATACGTTAGCAATACAATGAGTGACTGCCCTAGTCATTCTCCTCCTGCCCAAGGCGGCTATATTGGTTGTTTTGTGCCGAAGAACCAGATCCCTTATGACGGGTTATCATATTGGAGATCCAACCGCCGAATCCCTCCGATCGACTAGCATGACCCTCTGGATTTAGAGACCTAACAGACTTATTATAGGCACTAGGGCTCAAATTGGGCGGATCAATGTCCAGTCCAGGAATCGCATTATCCGCTCCTAAAGGACCATATTGTCGCCTGATGTCGAGCGAAGGCACAGGTGAGCCGGCACTCATCAAGGAGCCACGTTCCGCCTGGGTTGCTGGAGTCGGCATAGAGGTCGTTGCATCGCCGAACAAAGTATTCATATCCTCCAACCGGACACCACTTGTCTCCGGATATAGGAAATACACTAAATGATAATTGTCAGGTAGGCCGTGACTGTGCGAGAAATTACAAGGGTGTACTGACCTAACACAAAACTGCATGCACAGAAGAAAGCATGGACCAGGTAGAGACGCCACTTGATTGCGGCTTGTAGGACGGGTGTGATTTCCCCAACCAGCCAATTGAAGGCCCAATTCGCCGCAGTGCTGAGACTCGCGCCCTTTGCACGGATGCTTAAGGGCAAAATTTCGGGGGGGTAGAGCCACGGTATAGGTCCCCAAGATGCGCCAAAGGCAGCATTGTATATCATGACAAAGATGACCGTGAGCGTTGGTGTTGCTGCAACATCTATATAGATGAAATACGAGATCAAAGACAAGGACACAATCATAGCCACTGCCCCTGAGAGAAGAATTGGCCGTCTTCCCCACCGGTCGACAAGATACCATGGAGGAACCGTAGAAGCAAGATAGGATATGGCGTTTATGCCGGTCATTAGAATAGCATCACGGCCAGCCCACCCTGCAGATTCAAAAACGAGTGGGGCGTAATAAGAGATGACGTTGATTCCGTTCAGCTGAGCCAATGCCTGTGCTGACATTGCGATCAATACCCGTCTGTAGTAACGTTTGAACATGTCGCTGTAGGATCTCTCGCCCTCTTGCCGTTGAAGAAGAACATTCATCTTGATTTCTCTGTATTCTTGTCTGGCTTTGTCGTTGTGCAGATCACCCTTGCCATATAAATTCGCTATAACGACCATACCTTCCTCGTCAAAATCGTTATCTAGTAGCCACCTGGTCTGCTGTGAGATATGTACCCAGTAAACACATGTGACTGATTTTTAGTCACTTACCTGGGAGATTCGCAGATGATCAGACTACCCACACCAAGCAAAGCACCCATAATGCATTGACAGAGCAGAGGGAGACGCCAGGAGTAATTACTATCTATGAAGCTGCAGAAATAGTCAACCCAGACACTTGCAGCGTAGCCGGAAATATTCCCCGTGAATTCAATGCATGCTAGCTTTCCACGGTTATGGGGGGGCTATGTGAGACAGTGTCAATATAAACCGTGCAATCGCTTGGGTTGGGCTAGTGGTAATATTTACCGAGATCTCGGACTGATAAACGGGCACGATGGTAGAGAGTGCTCCAACCCCTAACCCTGCAATGATACGGCCGACCATCATCATAGGCAGACCAGTCGCAAATGCCTGGAAAGCGCCACCAACGAAGAAGACAATTGACCCATAAAGTATCGTTTTGCGACGCCCGATCAGATCGCCAACTCGCCCAACAAGTAGGGATGAAATGAATGCTCCAACTTCTAGAATCGCAACAACAGTGCCAATCGCAGCTCGTGATGGTTGATTGAAGTAATCCTTGAAATACCATCCTCTAAGATTCATCAGCTATCGTCATCTGAATTTGGCATTGCCGAGCATGAAACACATACGTTATGATGCCAGACATCACTCCTTGGTCATAGCCGAAGAGAAAGACGCCTAAAGATACAAAAACACTCGTGAAATACCTACATGACGTCAGCTCAGCGCATATGAATAGTTTGTCACTCAATCTGAGTTGGCCTTACAGCAATGGTTTGCCAACCAGGCCATGCATCTGGGCATTTTGTCGATTGTTTGGGGACATTATCGTTGCTAAGATGCGTTCTGCACGTGAAATCCGCCTGGGCAGTGGCTGAGGTATCTCAATCGATGTCTTCTCGGTTGCGGTACTGCCAATGTATGGCTGGTTTAGTATCCGGATACGCTTTGGCTGTTTGGGTCGGTCCTGGGAGCCAATTGGGTTAGATGTATCTAGTTCTAGTCGTTTTGAAAGGTTAGTCTGTAGTGGATGCTCTGCATCAGCCGGCTGTTCGGCCAAATCGCCACTGTCAGTCCAGACAAACTCTGAGTTACCCGATGATAGCGAAGAACGCCGTCGACTTTCCCCCTCAGCCGCCGACTGCCGTACGTCGCCTGACGCAGCAGTGGAAAATCGCGTTTGAGAATGTAGGTGCCGCAAGGGTATGCTCGAAGAAGTATGCCGTCGAGATGTTTGAGAAGGAATGTTGGCGGTGATGATGGGCTGGACGTGACAGCCCTTTGCCCCCGGAACAATCAGTCCTCTTCTCTATTTTATGATATAATTGACCGGTTTCCTTGACCACCCCGATCAAGGATAAAAAAGAACGGTATCAGGCGCAGCCCACAAACTAGCTGTGCAACAGCCGTGGTTCGCCTGTTGGAAAAGGGGGTTTAGAAGGCGACGCTTGGAGCTAGGGCACAACCGTTAATTCGCAGGTGGAGGATAGTAACAAAGCACTGCAGTGGGACTGAAGGGGCACGCCAGAGCGAGAAATATTCAAGTTGAGCGAAAGTGTGCAGCAAAAGACAAGTGCATGGAAAAGCACTGTGGGCGGAGAGCGGTGATGCACTAATTGACACTGGTCATAAGGCCGCTCACGAGACAGTTGCCAACTTGGTTGATCGACGCAGGATGACGGAGTCCGGAGCCTGACAGTCGAGAATGGTAAGATAGCAGGGAATGTTGACACGAGATCAGAGGGGGTAGATCAAACACAAGATTTTGTAAATAAGGAGCATACTAGCCTCACTGAGCACATCGATTATCAGTATACCATAGTAATCCCAAGGCTTCTATGGTAGAAATTCAAGGGTGGTATGTGTACAGTATGTGTATGTACTGTACCCATTGTCTTTGAAAGGTGGAGGGAACCCCGCAAGCCAGTCCGCCAGACCTGGATGCGTGGACCCCAGCGTGAATGAACAAGTCGGTAAACGCGGCTAGTCTAGGCCGATGTCTACCCGTTAGAAGTGGATGATGTACTCCGTACCTACGTACTCCATACGTACCACAAGAGTCATTGCGGTAACTACCCGCTCGTTTGCCTAGTGTACTTAGTACCTAATATGCATATTTTTGTCCCAAGTTAGTCTCCACCAACAGCCCAATACGTAGAGACTCATCGATGCAACAACACCCCCCTAAGCAACATTGGTCATCTCTATCCTGTAAATGATTATACCTTATACTCTCAATTGATAAAGAAATTCTGAATCAATTCTACTTCTGTTCACTAAATATCGGACATGCGATTTGACTACCAGTTTTTTATTCCTAGATTCATCTATTATGTTCCAGCATGTAGCTTGATGGAACCTACAATTCTACTCCGGAGTAGGTGATTCTAGTTGTATACTGTGGAAAAGAGCTCTGGCCAAGGAAAGACTTACTTTTTTAATTACTCTACAGTAGAAAGATAGCTCGGTGTTTATGTTTATAGTTGATCTTTATTTCATGAATCTAAAAACTACTTCTGAATTTACTTATGATTGAGTGCCCAGCTACTTACATATCTGCGCAGATTGGTATGGCAGAACACTGCCGAGGCTGGGTGGCAGAAAGTCACAGGGTCGCCGGTAATGACAATAATAAGTAATCTACCGAGTACAAATATTTTAATTTCAAATCCAATAAGTAATATTTATGCCATGTAAGATCTAACAGTAGTATATTTGAAGCTATTCCTATATAATTTATAAGCTACTTAGGGCACTATCTTACATATAAAGAGATTTATATCATTCAAGTTTCTACTAAACAGTTAAGGATCCATACAGTGCGGACTACTGTACACTAAGTATTGTTCTCATAACACTTATATAGTTATTTACCAGAAGTTCATTTCAATATTCATATGGTCATTTTATATACATATAATTTCAGACCAGTCAAAAAACCCTCTCGGGGCCATTTCCACCACCTACCCCTTTCCGACAGGGACGTACCTTACTTGATGGTATCTTGCAGTAGCTGGCAATTTCTAACATAGCACATATCTCAATGGCCTGAACTGATGCGTAGCCGAGAAGGCCGCCGTGTGGGAGAAGATGCTCCAGAATAGGAATGAGGACGGTAAGCCGGAGATATTGTTTCGACCAAGACAATGAGAACATCGGTGAGAATAGCGATCCTTTTCATGCCACGAAGAAGAAACTATGTATTTTATACCTAGAAAAGTCGAAAGCTATAGTTTCTCACGGCAGTAGAATACTATATCCATCCCTCTCAATATATACATTATCCGACATATACGCATATTTACGACGGACCAACTCAAAAATCACAAGCCCAGCACTTGTGCTTGGCACTTGACGTATAGCGTCTCTGGCAAATCCACGAAAGAGCCACTTCCTCCAGCCCCCGACCCTAGTCGCCTTTCGCTTGCATCTTTTCAATGTTTCCTGATATGCATGGTAGTAAAGACGTAGCATTTGTCGTCTCGAAGGATAGAGACTGGCTTGATGGTCAAGATATTCCAAGCGAGTGACATGGATGCTTTGAATGACCGACAGCGGTCGTTGTATGGCTTGTTGAGCCACTGAAGCTATCACACCCGCGGCCATGAGAAAACATGGCTCCAATGCATAATGGGGTCTTATGAGTGAGACACTGTGGTTTCCGGACTGGACAGTGTGCACTCTCTGCGCATTAAGAGTATGCAACGACCCATAGTACCACGTGATAAATGAGTAGTACCCCTGAGATTTTATGAATTCGAACGATGAGAAGAAAAATGCATAGCCAAGGGAATCACGCAGGAAGGAAAGGCCCCAACCTGCGAAAATACCCCGAGCTCCAATCTGAGTAAGCTTTTGACGGCCATAATGCCACATACTCCGGTACTGCCCCTCAAGAAGATCACTTGTTCTTAGACGGACTTGGAGAGCATCAAGGGGAGCGGCTACTATAGACTGAATAGTTCCGGCTATGAATCCGGCTGCGAATGTGTTTGAAGGCGGAGGAGGGGGGTATATACGTTTGATGCCTTGCGACACAGTTTCGTTAAGACTTCCAAGAACCTGGAGATATGATGTGTAAAGTATGGCACCAACTCTGCGGTAGTTAGAGGATATGCACATATATGTGGTACAATGATTGGGAGAGCTCACGCGGCATTCGCTAACAAAGGGGGCATAACTTGATTGGGAATGAAGCGCCAACCATACGTACGAACGGCGTGCATCAAGAGCCCGGGTGTGGTCGTATGCAAGGACCAGCCAGACTTCGCTGAGTGGGGGTTAACAGCCCTGGCAAATGCCTTTGCAGAGTTAGAGTAGAACCGGAAAAATCAGCGAAGAACTGAGGTGATAGGGACGTGGAAGGCCAGGCTACACACCATATAGCTGCAAATGCAAGGCTTGTTAATATCCAACAGAAATGATTTGAGTGGGCAACTTGAATTCATACTCAACTCGGGTACGAAAAAAGGCCTTTATAGGTGCCCTGAAATAAAAGGCAACAATTTGCGCACTCAGAGCACGAGTACCAGCAGCAGAGGCACCAGTTGCAGCATTGTGTCGAGATTTCCTTCGAGAGGTTGAGTCCGATTGAATCAGGTCGTCGATGCTCGCATGATCTGTACGAGCAGATGATAGATCATCTGTCATCTTGAAAACTCAGAAGAAGATCTCGCAAAGCCAGGCTTCGATTTTGGCAAAAGAGCACTAGCGGCTAAGACGAAAGCATGGCAAATTAATACTCGAATTTCATGAACGACTCGGTCATATGTGCATTGTGTATGAGTAAGAGTGTGACAGGTCGGTGAGAGATTTTACAACGTTGTGCGATCAGGTAGTATCTCAGATGAAGAATGAAGAGAAACCTGACGAAGTAGTCCTGAAGAAGCCGATGGGGATATCGGCCAGACTGAGGTCAACACAAACGATGCACTGTACCCTCAAATACTCAAAGGTATACATATAACAGACGGTCACACAAAATTAAAATCAAACAGCTCAAACATGTCTTACTAATATCTTACTTAACCTTCTGAGAACGCGCTTCGTCTCGCGTTAAGATTGCGCCTGGCTTCCTCCGCAACTGTAAATTAAATGCTCAGTTGCGGTTCAACACGCTTCTCTTCCGATAAATTTTTCTGCAACACCGGCAGCTTCAGATCTCGTCCCAGGGTAGTCTGTAGCTTCTCCTCCTACAGCCTATCACTTCGACCATTCCCTTTCCAGTTCCACCTTTGAACGTTCATTCTAGTTTTGTCCGGGAGTTCTTGTTAAAGGACTGCGTGCTGCTACGTACGGCGAACCTCTAAGCGTTTAGCCCGCGTCACTGGAAACCCTACACCATGGCAGAAGAGATTGTGATTGATAAGAATACATTCTTCAACCGACTCACGAGCTTCTATTCAGCATGGAAAGCAGATAGACGCTCCAACAATGCCACTTTTGGCGGCGTTTCATCTATTGTTATTCTCATGGGGAAGACAGACGAGGCTAACAGTTTTCAAAAAAACAACGCGATGCATGTGAGTTGTTGCTGAGGTGATAAACAGTCTGGCAACACACTAATGGACAAATGACTAGTTCTGGCTACTTGGCTATGAATTCCCTGCTACTCTCCTGGTATTCACCACTGAGGTGGTATATGTCGTTACAACCGCTAAGAAAGGTAAATCCTTCGGTCTTTTTGATTCTTTAAACGTTCCTGTGCCCGGTACTTCGATATACCTTTTACTAAGCAAAATTAATCTACAGCCAAACATCTTGAGCCATTGAGAGGGGGGAAAGTCCCAGTAGAGATTTTGGTGACCTCGAAGAATCCAGAAGAGAAAACGAAATCATTTGAGAAGTGCATAGAGGTCATCAAGACAGCTGGTGTAAGTTATGGCACGGCTATAAAGGTGAACATCACATGCTAAGGTACAACGTGCTGCTTTAGAAAAAAGTTGGTATCTTGCCAAAGGATACAGCTTCTGGCCCCTTTTCCGAGGATTGGAGGAGGGCTTACGCAGCTGGTGGTGGAGAATTGGAAGAAGTCGACATATCTGGCGCCCTGTCAGCTGCACTTGCAGTCAAGGATACAGATGAACTAGTCAGTTCCTCCAAGCTGCGTCGTGTCAGCTAGAATTGCAATCGTTAACTGTTCTGAAGGTATCCATCCGAAATGCGTCAAGAGCCTGTAGTGGCTTGATGGCCGATTATTTTGTGGACGAAATGTCTCGTCTCCTTGATGAAGAGAAGCAAATGACCCACAAGGCTCTCGCCATGAAGATTGACGCGAAGATTGACGACGCTAAATTTTTCAACAAATTAGCAAAACTCCCAAGTGAATTCGATCCCCAGCAAATTGACTGGGCTTACGGTCCTATTGTACAAAGTGGAGGAAAATATGACCTTCGGCTAACAGCTTCTTCCGACAATAACAATCTTCAACCAGGGATCATTGTCGCAGGATTTGGAATACGCTACAGGACTTACAGTTCGCTCATCGCGCGTACATACCTTGTTGATCCAAGCAAGTCTCAGGAGGCAAACTATGCGTTCCTTCTGAATGTTCACGATGCAGTCGTCAAAGACATTCGTGAGGGTGCAGTGGCTAAGGACTTGTATCACAAAGCGATCAGTTTGGTTCGGGCTAAAAAGCCAGAGCTTGAGACGCACTTCGTTAAATCGGTTGGCGCAGGTGTAGGAATTGAACTCCGCGATTCTAACATGCTGCTAAATGGGAAGAATGACAAGATATTGAAGAGTGGCATGACATTTTCAGTCACTGTTGGGCTTACTGATGTTGAGGATTCCAGTGCAAAAGATCGGGGTAGCTCCGTTTATTCAATGGTCATCACTGATACAGTCCGTGTCGGCGAAAATGGGCCACTTGTTTTTACGAAAGACGCTGGTGTGGACATGGACTCAGTTTCCTTCTATTTTGGGGATGAAGAAGAATCTGAAAAGCCCGTCAAGGAGAAGAAGGAGGTCAAGTCGAGCGCCATTGCCAGCAGGAATGTCACTCGAACGAAGTTGCGTGCCGAGAGGCCAACCCAAATCAATGAAGGCGCAGAGGCGCGTCGTCGTGAGCATCAAAAGGAGCTAGCCACCAAGAAAACAAAAGAAGGGATGGACAGGTTCGCAGGTACTACAGGGGATGAAAATGGGGTCACACACAAAAAGTTTAAGAGATTCGAGTCTTACAAAAGGGATAATCAATTGCCGACAAAAGTGAAAGACCTCACTATCTATGTCGACCACAAGGCTTCCACAGTCATCGTCCCCATCATGGGCCGACCTGTCCCATTTCATATCAATACCATCAAGAATGCGAGCAAGAGTGACGAGGGGGAATATGCCTATCTGAGAATCAACTTTCTATCACCAGGCCAAGGTGTTGGCAGGAAAGATGATCAGCCCTTCGAGGATCTCTCGGCACATTTTCTACGGAACCTGACTCTTAGGTCTAAAGATAATAATCGACTCGCCCAGGTGGCTCAAGATATCACAGAGCTTCGGAAAAATGCACTGCGACGTGAGCAGGAAAAGAAGGAAATGGAGGATGTGGTCGAGCAGGACAAATTGATTGAAGTCAGGAGTAAGTGACTCAGTGATCATTGCCTATGCGAGGATTCAGGATAACCATTTTAGACCGTCGTCCTGTCAAATTACCTGACGTTTATCTGCGGCCACCTTTGGACGGGAAGCGAGTCCCTGGTGAGGTTGAGATACATCAGAACGGCCTTCGCTATTTGTCGCCCTTCCGCAATGAACACGTCGATGTGCTTTTCAGCAATGTGAAGCATCTTTTTTTCCAACCATGCGCTCATGAGTTGATCGTCTTGATACACGTCCATCTGAAGACACCTATACTGATAGGAAAAAGGAAGACTAGGGATGTTCAATTCTACAGGGAAGCTACTGAGATGCAGTTCGATGAGACTGGGAACCGCAGACGTAAACACCGTTATGGGGACGAAGAGGAGTTTGAGGCTGAACAAGAAGAACGGCGACGAAGAGCAGCATTGGACCGCGAGTTCAAGGCGTTTGCTGAAAAGATCGCAGATGCTGGCAAAGACGAAGGAGTCGATGTTGATATCCCATTCAGAGAAATTGGCTTCACTGGCGTTCCCAACCGGTCAAATGTCTTAATTCAGCCTACTACAGACGCTCTCGTCCAATTGACTGAGCCCCCGTTCTTGGTGATCACTCTTAACGAAGTTGAAATTGCCCACCTAGAAAGAGTACAGGTAAGTTACAGCCTTTTCACTGGTCTTGTCGACTCTAATGTTTCTACAGTTTGGACTCAAAAACTTTGACCTTGTCTTTGTTTTCAAGGACTTCCACCGGGCGCCCGTGCACATCAACACCATTCCCGTGGAGTCGTTGGAGGGTGTGAAAGATTGGTTGGATTCTGTCGACCTCGCTTTCACAGAAGGCCCCCTAAATCTAAACTGGACCACTATCATGAAGACAGTAGTGAGTGACCCCTACGGATTCTTTGTGGATGGAGGTTGGTCGTTCTTGGCAGCAGAATCCGACTCTGAGGGCGGATCGGACGAGGAAGAGGAGTCTGCGTTTGAGCTCTCAGAATCCGAGCTTGCGGCTGCGGACGAGAGCTCCGAAGATGACAGCGAATTTGATGATGATGCTAGTGCTGAAGCAAGTGATGACTTCAGTGCGGATGAAGAGAGCGGTGAGGATTGGGACGAGCTCGAATTGAAGGCGAAGAAGAAGGATAGGGAAGGCAGTTTGGACGATGAGGAGCGGGGCAAGAAACGAAAGCGATAGTTGAGATGATATGTTTGGCTTTGGCATGGCGACTACCACTCCTGCCACTGCCACTACTACTATCACTACTGTGATGACAACCTGATTTGCTACCATCTTAATGCAGTCACATATGGATTTGCCGTACCCATTGATCGGTATAATATTTACCGCAAACTCTTAGGTCCGCTTGACACGAGCAACTGCGACCAAGTAATATAATAGCTGACGTTACTGAATGAAACGTGAATAGGAGTAGTCTGAGGTGCTGTGTACAGACTATATGCAGTAAACCTCGACGTGTCTCTACTCCTTCACTTCCCTGCCCTCATGGAAAACCACATGTTCCTCATTCTCTCAATTTGGTCAGGTGTAAAGTTCTCGTAGCAATCATCAGATGAATAGTCCATAAAATTGTGGATTGCATCCAGACCAGGGAGGTCTGGGCATGAGTCTTTCTGAGCCGGACAACCATTTGTCGGTTCAGATTGTTGTGGGGTGTCGTCTATATAGTCGCCTTCGTTATTGGATGAGCAAGTGTCTCCTTCAAATGTATGGAGAAGTCCGTTCCAGTGCCCAATCTCGTGGACAGCCGTTCCTCCTCGGTTGTAATGCGCTAGGGAACCTCCGGGCATGGTCCGGGCCAGGACATTACAGCCGTCCTTCATATAGGTGGAACGTGGGCTACTGGCATTTATGCTTGGGTCAGGCAGAGTGCAAAAGCCGAGTACGCTGGACGATAGAGTACCCATCTGTCGCGCAGAGACATCGCGCAATGCTCGAGCACCTCCATCAGATGAAATCTGAAGATCTGTCTGGAAATAAACATTAAGAGTGCTGTAACTCCCACGGCGCAAAGCACTTTTCATGGCAATTTCATCCTGGTTGTAGGCCCATGTGTCATTCACATGACGAGTAATGCCTTTGAGGCGATAAGATATGGTGGCATTCTCATATGCCTTTTGTAGATAGATCAACTACACTCGAGTTAATTTATAGGGACAATGACCTAGGTGATAGGACAAAACGAACCTGGGAGGCTATCATCTGGTCCGAAACCGAGTTGGCCGCAGCCTGGCTGCTCACGATATGAAACCATGTTTCTATTTCAATCGTGCTTTCGGCCTCTCGGGTCTCATAAACAAAGCTCGAGTTGGTTCGTGGTATTGATATGCTCAGCCTCCTAAACTCTGCTTTCAGTCGTTCGCTGGGCGCAGGCGTGGCACAGAAACCGCGGTCTAAAGACGACGCGCCGCACAAGACCTGCATACCCATCATGACGAGCACCAACAAAAGGCATATGAAATTCCGAGGCATACTGGTTTCTTGAGTAAGATAATAGTTTCCTTTGAAGGAATACCCGAGTGAAGTAAAAGAAAGGGAAGCTGTTACCAACAGCTACGTGGAATGTGTCGTTAGCCAAGTATAACATATTGGTCACAGGAATCCTAGGTGCTTGAGAATGCCGTAGCTAGGGGTAGATGCCCGGATGGGGGAAAACAGCAGCAGCCTTCCCAGGGACGCGTCTGATAAGAACAGCAACTGATTTGGTAGCTTCAATCAATTTGGTGTAGACAAATATGAGTACATGAGCCAAGCAACTCCGTGAACATAGGCATCAGAAACATCAGAATCCGATTTAAATGACGCGATTACCATGTAACGAAAAGACAGCCTTTGAAACAGAAGGAAAAGAGACATTACATTCCTATGGAAGAGGTGACGAGACGAACACCAGGAAATCCCTATGGAGCATGGGATCCAAATCTGCCATCTCTTCCAGTTGAGGTAGCAGGGCTGTCATGGTCGTTGTTCCAGGTCAAATAGGTGTGGTCACCAAGTTTTCTGGTTAAAGCGCGAATTAGCAGTGTGGTTTTCGAGCTGCAGAATGGCCCATTGAGGCTTTAGTGCGTACCTGGGTCGAACTAAGTGAGCAATGGTGAAGAGCGCGCCGAGAACAATGCAGACACCACCGACGACTACATACGCGATCCCCATAAAGGGATTTTGACCACCGATAACAGTCCGAGTGGAAATTAGTATCGACTTCGTACCACCGTACTCGGTGACGGGAAAGCCTATTTTGCAATTAGCAACCTTGGTAATTGCTGCGATACTCAAACGTACGGTCCTCAATGTCGAGCTGGTAACTTCCCGCAGCCATGGCCGTGGTATCGTTTCGCCGCGACAATTTGCTAAAAGCCGGCAATGCTGCGGTTCTCATCCATACCATGAACTCTTCATCCTCGTGAAGATTGGGGATTCCGTCAACGTATCCATTAGGATAGCGATCATGCCAATTAGGCGGAGGAACCACCTGCCATTTATTGTACTGGGTCTTCTTGATCAGCTGCTTGTCACTGTCCCACGCTATACCTTTGTTCGTCATGTAATATGTCTGAGCATCGTCGCCGTTCAGGAGCTCGGGACTGTTAATTGTGTCATTGAATAGCGAGTTTGCAATAAGACCACATGGATAATACGCTTTCCCAGAAGGGTCAAGCTTGAGCGGATCGCAAGATCCTCCACTGATAGTTTCATTGTCGACGGCCTTTCCTTTCAGCTGATCAATATCGAGTGATTTGACATATCTGCGATGATTCTGGTAGAAGTTGGTCAGGCGATAGTACATGAATACGGGCGGTTCTAATTTATCAGGAATTTCGAAAATCAAGCGACAGACGGTTGTCCCATTCTTGTTCAGGCTCTGCCAAGTCGGTGTTGATTGTTCATTGCTCGATCTGAACGAGGTTTTCACTCTATCTGAAATTGAGGTCGGTTGGGAGGATGCCTTGCTGGCGCATTCTGAGTAGTCTATGACTATCTCTTGAACCTGGGGACTTTCAGCCTCCTAGACGTAACAGTTTGTTGAAGAAAACACATACCTGCGAGCTGGCCCATAGTAAAAGACCACCGATCGGGGCAAAAATGACACCAATGACAAAAAAGAGAGGCAACACGCTCTTAGGGGTCAGGATTGGCCTGCATGTGTCAGCTTTCTTAGCTGACTGGGTTTCCATCAAGTTTGATTCCCTCACTGCCAGGCTTTTAAACGCTGCTGCCGGAAAGCAGTATCTGTTCATATTTATCAGACTGAAATCATGCTATCCCAAGGGTGGTGCTGTCCTCACTTGCTGGTCTTCTAGTCTTGGACTTCTTGTCATCGCCAGGCCCCCCATGCTCTTCATTGTTATACTCCGTACGAGTGGCTTCTGTGTGTGACATTTCTAGTGAGATCGAGCCCATACGTCGCCGGGCCTAAGACGCGAATTGATAATGGATGCGTTCCAATTCAAGTATCCGTTGAGGCAGGCGTTGCGCGATGTTTATAGGCGGATCGGGTGGCGTGGAATTGAGGATCCGGAAATCGGAAACTGCGTAGTTGGCGGGTAAAGCTTCCCAGTTCCCATAGTCGGGTAACTGCCGACTGCCGCAGCATCTGTGCATGGCTTGACTGGTCCTGAAACTAGTTTTCTTCCAAGATAATACACTTTGCTCGATCTGTCAGAATTACACAATGGTCTATGGTTTTTATTCTAGGTATGAGTCGTGGTTAGTAGACAAATTAAATCTAGGCACGATGCAGACAATTTACTAGCAAGATAATACAGATTCTTGATTCTGGGTTGAAAGCAAAGGCAGGTATGTGCCCTAAATGAACATGACCAACCCCACGCCGGAGGCCTGAGTAAATGGTAGCACAGAGACTGGGTTGTAGCAACATGACACAAGCCGACATGAACATCCTGTTGCAGAAATTGAATGGGGAGAAGCCTGAAGCGATCGGGGTATTAATTATAAAAGACCAATGGTTAATAAAATGCATAGAATGCCGCAATGATCACTGGGCGGCAAGAAGTTCTATGCGATCACAGGAAGGCTGCTATGTCTAAGTGCAAATTTAAGCAATATACCACAATCATGGTTAGTGAGTGATGAGGTTAACAAGCGCGTGAACAAATATGATATAACATGATGCACTGCCAAACATCGCATGCCGGATTGCTTATTACCCAGGAGGAAAGGCGGTAGTAAGACGACTTCGATGTGAGAGATAACTTGAGATTCCAAGCCCTACTGTTGGCGATACTGCTGAAAGTGTTCTGGGTTGAACCAGCCCACGCGTTCGTAAGCAGTCCACAGTTTGCTTGCCTTGTTCACGTCGATCTTGCAGGCCTGTTGAGCGTCTGTCTTTCGAAACTCCTTACCAACATTTAGTGCCTTGACTCTAGCTTCGAAGATCCGCCGCTTGCTGCACAAATACGTTGCGCATGAGAGCCTCAGGGTTGCTGCCAGGCTAAGCTCTGCTGAACTGAGTAGATCCCTGTCAGGGTCAAGACTGAGGTCTAACACCTGCCCTTTCCAGTCTGCTTTTAGCGCCTTTGCATTGCCACCAAGAGTCTCTATCGAAGGAGAAAAATCTTGGATGGAGCTATAGTCGATATCGTCCCGATTAGTTCCTATAGTGCGAGCTTGCTTCGCGCTTGATGGCGGGAGGTCAAAACTCTCAAGAATTGTCTGCTTTGGTGTAGACTTCGGTGTTCGCTTTACTCTAGAGGCCCGTTGAACACGAGGCTGTGCAGCCAGCGCCCTTTTCGCTGGTGCTGGTGCCAGTGTCTTCAACCTGGACTCGATTGACCGTGGGCGACATCGGTTCATCAGTAACAACTGACGCTCTAATGTCTCTCGCTCCTCTTTGGCCCATGCTGCTGGATTGCGATTAAATTGCGAAGATACGATCGGTACGCATGAAAGAGCTAGAAGATACTCGTCGCGCGTCGGCTTATTTAGTTTGTTCTCGAACATCGCCATGTGAGAATTGATATGTTGGTTGACCAACGCTTCCGCGGTGTTGGGAAGCATGGGCCCAAACAGAGGTTCGTCAGTGGCAATGTCATTTATAGATTCATGTCGGGGGAATAGAAGAGGATCTCTGGAAGTGCCAACAGCATCTTTGTCAAATTGTTCGGAGACATATGATTTCCTCTTTTTAGTTCCAGCATAGGGCGTAACAGGCGGGGATGGCAAATCCATTTCTGATTGAGTACGCTTCCGATTGCCTGGAATAGGAGGAAGTTCCATACTATGACTATATGCCGGATCCTGCGACAGTGTGAAACTGGACATCGTAGTCGGATTGAAGACCTCCAGAGGTTTCGACTCTGGAGGCGACATCAGACTGGAAACGGATGGGAGACGACTCATTTTGGCCTTATCGCTTGGTTTTAGCGATGAGGCAGTAGTGAGTGAGGTCATCAAGGAGAAAGATTCCCAAGCCCCGGTCACAGGCACGGGCAAGGGTGAGTCAAAGTTTAGGGTTTAGGGAAAATGTTGGTGAAAGCAGAAATCACTGCTTTTAAGGTCAGCCCTGGGTAAATGTAATCTTCGAGTACAAGGCGGAAAGGTGCTATGGATATTGATAGCGTGTTAATGGAAGTCAATGGAATTGAGACCTGATCAATGCTGGCAAAACACACGTGCTGTTGATTTGTCAGGGCTCCCTCTTTGTCTGGTGGCAATAAGCAGGTATGATTTGGGTCTCGGCGATAAGGCTCACAATGGCCGAGATGAATGGATACTAAGTATAAGGCGAGGACAAATATTTCCTGCTGTTGCCTTGCGCTATGGGAAGGGGAAAAGGGTTCTCAAAGAGGGCTCACGAGATCTTTAAACCGGCGGAATTGATCTTTCTTACTTCCTGTGAACCCCTTTTCCAAAAACAGGCTAAGGTAAGTATGAGTCAACGCGCCGATGGCTGGGGGCTGAGGGACTAATAGAAGCAAATTCAGCAGCGCTCATGGGATTGCGGGGTTGGCGCGTGGCGGCATTGGGAGGCAAATATTTGATGTAGAGCCAGTAACTTGGTCTTTGATAGTCAGGAAGCTGATTGTGTGGAGGCTGTGAACCTGATGACCTGCAGAATTCAGGAGCATAAATCACTTATCACTGATATGTTATGTGTCACTACACTCGCACGTTAATAGCAGAAACGATGATGCTATGGGGCATACCATATGATGGGGCGGTCGGTCGATGATCTGCCACATGACGACAACCACCTTGAAAAAGCGGGGTCATCATTGCTGGTCATATGTACTGTACTCTGTACTGTACCTTGTAATTTTAGAAAATGTGTGTGCGCCTGAAGCTTTCACTTCAACTCGATGCTTTTTCTGATTGGGCCCACTTCCAGTGAGGGGCAATGAATCCACTTGGCGGTGTGGGTGGTACCCGACAAAGTATGCATCATCTGAGCTGATTGGCGTACTCGCCGGGCTGCAGGTTTACTTAGGTTTCAAAATATGTACAGAGTACGGAGTAAGTAAGTAGTTATTGGGCTACGAACCCACAAATGATCATTAAAAGTTATTCCTCTGCTACTCATAATACTCGTACCATGTACTATGAGCATGTACTCAGTATATCAGACGAAGGCTCCAATCACGAGTTCTTTCGGTGATAGAGAAACCACGTGAATAGATTTATTGTAACTGGAATGTACAAGTATATCTATTCGTATGATTAAAAAGCTTGCTAAAGGATGCCATCGCAGCTCGAGAATCTATGTATATTGTCTCACAGGCAATTACTGAGCATGGGTTGCCCCGGGACCAGGATGAAAGACGAGCTAGAAAGTCTAGGTTATACATTCATGGTATAACTATATGTATATGTTCTGGATACCGTTTGACTAGATACACGTAATGGGTACATACATTTGATCTAAGAGGTATAATGCTAGATAATTGACAAGTAAGAATATCGCTTATAATGTTCGTCCAGGCATTCGTTGGCGGCTGACTTCGTAATCACCGAGCATTATCGCAGCCTGTGCATGTTAGGTAGTTCAAGAAGGTTTGGTGCTCTGGGCTCTGCAATCTTAGTTGGTAATTGACACAGTAAAATTGCCAATTTCAACAACAACCGCGGCCAACAAGGTGGAAGAGAACCTTCAAGATTTGGGTAATGTATCTGCTTTCTTCATCTTCACAATCTCATCAATTAGTTGGACATTAAGTAATGCCTGTCGGGCTGCCTCGTCCCCTGCGATCGCCTTGTTGGTACCCTGGCCGGAACCGAGATGCTTGTTGTGCCAGCCCCATCCGGTAAGATATACCCCAACATAGAAGAGCTGCGTCCCCTTTCCTTGCGGCGAGGGAGCGCGTTCATCAGCGTAGCGAAGCTTGACGCCCTTTCCCATGATCTTCTTAGCAAGCGCTTCCTTGGCATGCAAAGTAGATCTTTGGTCGCCAAGTCGCTCAAGCATGGGCAACCACAGCTTTGTCAACCATTCTTCAGCTATACCATAGCCGTCGCTTGGACTAGATAATACAAGACCCGCGACATATGCTTCGAAAATGTCCGCCTTTGTTTTTGTCCACCTTTTTGGTTGATCCGCGTAGTGCGACGGCACAGAGGCTTTGGTGTCAAATCCATATCTTGTTGCAAACTCGGCTAAAGTATCATTTCTTACAAGTGTCTCACGGATCTGCGATATTCGACCAGAGGATATATCCTGAAACCTGTCCCAAATAAGTCTCGTGGATATGATTTCGATGTACGCATCGCCAAGGACTTCAAGGCGATCGTAAGTGGCGCCGATGTCATTCTTCATGCCTGGATGCGTGAAAACCGCGTTTCGAAGGGCGCTATCCGAGATCCAAGGCAGATCCGGGAGCTGGGAATTATGCTGGTTTGCTATAATCTGGATATTCTGATCCTCTGAATTGTTGGATGAAGGAACAAGGACTTCTTCGTGACATAGGGCAGCATCGAGCTCTGTCAGAAGCCTCATGATATTTGAAGCTGCCTGACTATTCGTGTTCATTGAAAGGCTGCGGTTGTCGATAGCGTCGCGAACCACAGCCTTCAGGTGAGAAAATGCTTTATCATGCTGCCTATGCAAGATGGGTGGATGTTGGGCGCGTTCAGGTGCATTGCGCTACCTATTGTCAGGATTCAAAACAATCAAGTCCGGTATTTAGAGCTGCGGGTCACCTTTATCTTTTTATCATTACCAGTTGATGCTGGGGAAAAGACAGACTTCCTTTTCGAAGGCATGTTAGGGGATTTGTGTACAAGCCAAATATTGTGACTGCATGGATCATTTCGGGTTTGGAAAAATACCCTGGTCACGTGGTGTGGCTTCAAAAGTAGATACGGGGTAGAGTCTTAGGCGCAGTTTGTAACTCCATCTCAGTGGCTATTGCCCGATTGCCCAAGATGGCCACCCAATACAGCCGAGTATTAGAGCTGGCAAAGGTACGCTGATTCAGGAAAGATATGAATTGTGCCAACGATATTTGCTTCTTTCCTACCCTCATCATACTTGTGGACTTCAACTCATCTCTCGTCAGGTCCAGTGCCGGATCTTCTCACTAAACTTCAATCCGGAGAGGCTACGCCTGGGAAACAAGGTCCTACGTCAAAGACTGCGCGGTCCGAGTCTTTCGGCATGGTATCCAAAGAAAACCGTCTCTTTCCGAGATTTGCAAGCCACATACAAGCCCCTGGGCTTGACAATGTTTGATGAAGGGGAAGATGATCGGGAAGAAGCCATCCAAATGTATGTTCCCTGACAATCCTCTGGAACCATTCTTACCGGTGTCAACAGTGCCAAGTTACGAGGGAAAGGTAGACCAAAGAAAAAGAGAACCGCCGCAGGTAAGTCTTACCAACTTGATGGCTGCATTATGCGAGAGACACGACCTCATTCAAAACCACAGAATCGCGGTCCGCCAAGAAGAAGAAATAGTCTACCATTAGCACATATCGCAGATTGCACGTCTAGATCATTGGAACTGAGACATCCTGTTTACCTTCTGCCGTGGTATAGGCATGGCATCGTTCCGAGCCCGGTTTATTGTAAATGATTGCATGTGTGCTTGATCACTGGACAAAACACTGAAAAGACCCAAATCACAAACACCGGGCCTCTGGGAGTGGTCTATGTAGTCGACAATAGATGTTCAATAGGTCAATCACACTTCCAATCACAAACCCCATACATCTGAAGTTTTGGCGCAGCGCAGAATATTGCGGCTTGAGATCCCAGATCATATCTGGTCTTTGCAAATTGAATGTCTTGTAGTCCCAGGAACATATGCATTAAGCGTACAATTAGAATCCCTACCTAGACTACCTCTTATCCGAGAGTGAAAATGCCACGTGATTCTAATCGCGTTAGTGGCTGGAACACCTCCGGACCACGCAACTTCCTCGCCGCCCTGCTCCTAGGCACGAGAACCTAGCCTTTTGACCTAAGTACCATTACTACGCCATTCACACAGCTTTTCTAGCTTATCGGTCGCATTCCTTTGCAGGTTACTGCGAAGCCAAGAGAAGTACAACCGAGTGTTCCAATCATACTGAAGCCAGCCATGAAAGCCAGTAAAAATCAGCTGAGAAGAGCAAAGAAGAAAGCTCTGAAGTCTCAGGTACGTTCTCAGTTCAAAGCCTAGCAACGACATTGTATTGATTCGCGCTTTGTACAGGCTAATTCGACCGAGATTATCCGCGGCACGCCTAATGGGCAATCTGCGGGCCATGACGACCCTTCGCTCCCTGGACCCGAAGTTATTTCGCAAACCTTTCAGAGTATCATAGCTTCGGCGAGGGATGATTCACTGTGGCATTTGTATAAGGACGTCATTGGCAAATTTGAAGACTCCGAAGATGGAAGATCGGAAACAAAGGAGCTTCCCAGACCTATTATTTATTTCGATGACGATAATGAAATCCCGGACGAAGAGGCCAAAGAGCCTATTCTGTCAAGACGAAAACGGAAGGAGTTGAACAAACTTTCTGTCGCCGAATTGAAGGCAATGGTTCGAAAGCCAGAGATTGTTGAATGGACGGACACATCAGCGCCCGATCCACGGCTGCTTGTTCACCTCAAATCGCATCGAAACGTTGTTCCTGTACCAGCGCACTGGTCATTGAAGCGAGAATATCTATCCTCTAAACGAGGAGTTGAAAAGGCTCCGTTTGCATTGCCGAAGTTCATTCAGGAAACGGGGATATCTGAGATGCGTGATGCTGCTTTAGAGAAGCAAGAGCAGGCGACTTTGAAACAAAAGCAAAGAGAGAGGGTTCAGCCGAAGATGGGAAGGTTGGATATCGATTACCAAAAGCTCTATGAAGCATTTTTTCGATTTCAAACAAAGCCAGAACTCACACGTTACGGGGAGGTTTACTACGAGGGCAAGGAATATGAGACTAATCTAAGACATCTTCGGCCTGGAGAGCTTAGTGCTGAGTTAAAAGAGGCTTTGAATATGCCCCCGGGTGCTCCACCTCCATGGTTGATCAATCAACAACGTTATGGTCCACCTCCATCCTATCCTGCTCTCAAAATACCAGGTCTGAACGCTCCCCCGCCTCCAGGCGCGATGTGGGGATATCACCCGGGTGGATATGGAAAGCCTCCGGTCGATGAGCATAATAGGCCCCTCTACGGTGGTGACATCTTCGGTGTTCTGCAGCCTCAGCAGGCTGTCCAGCAGGGTGAGCCTGTGGAGAAGGATCTTTGGGGCGAATTGCAGGCACCGGAGTTAAGTGATGATGAGAGCGATGACGATGAAGAAGACGCAGCTAGCAGTGTTGGGGATGGTGATGAGGATGTGGACACGGGAATGCAAACTCCTAGTGGTTTGGAGACGCCCAGTGGGTTGACATCCGCTGTTCCAACGGAGACAGGCGGCCCTGAAAGCATTGCTGGTGAGTTCGACGTGCGGAAGCATTATCGAGGAACTCAAACAGAGGAATCCGCGGCCCAGAGAAGCGCCTTCCAGATTATCCCTGAGAGGCAGGCTCATGTCCAGGGATTTTTTGGGGCTGATAGAGTCTATGATCTTCACAAAACCTCGGACAGCCTACCGGTTCTGGGATCTGATGACAGCACCAGAAAGCGGAAAAAGCCGGGTGATGTCGATGTTTCTTTTGACCCAGATGCTTTGCAGACGGGAGACGGAATGGGGCAGGCTGATATCAGGAGACTCTACGAGTCACAGAAGCATCGCGACATGGACCCTGGGTGGAATTTCCAGGAGGACTTGAGTGACATGATTGCTCATGAGAGTCGTAAAAGGCTGAGAAAAGAGGAAGAGAAACGTAAGAGATAGAAGGTACATTCTAGTACTTAGTCAGGTCATAGAAGCAGGGTGACTGAAGCAGACTCCACTGTTCCACCATTGCGAGTTCTGCTGTTCTCGACCTGGTGCTCTTATCAGTTGCTGGAATTAGATGTTAAGCTATCCTGGACTCTCTGTTTTTACTGTTAGGCGAATCAACTAAACCTTTTCCTAAATTATAGATGTGAGATACTATACTTTTCTACTGAGCCTCGGCTGACTATCTCTATCTGTATATCTGTATTACAGAAAACCATGCGGCCACTCAGCGAATAAGAAATCTGGCGGCAGAATAACAACTAGGGCAATTATGTAATGGTGAAGTAACTTATTGTAAAGGATCAATATAATGTTAAAAGTTCTACCACTAGAATACTTGAAAAGACGGCTATTAATCGATAGATGTTAGAACATTGATATGAACAGATTAATATAATATATATTATACTTTATAAAAAAAATTTATATACAAATAATATTACTATATTAAGATTATTGATATTCTGCTGTCTATTCTTATACCTATAATTGGATCAATATAAATTAAGTTTATTATTGTTACAGGATGGATGGATTGTGCTAATTAAAATATATCTTAAAATAAAGAAATAACTAAAAGGCTATTTTATTTATTTATATACAATTTTTATATATACCAATCTAACGCTAGTTTAATATATAAAATATAAAATTTGAGATATTAAGTAATATTTAAAGCTCGGCTTTATATCAAAATTTTTGTTTTATGATAAAAGATTTTCTTTTTCTCTATATCTTTATAGCTTCTGTTTATATAAACAATTATTTAAGATTTAAAATAGTAGTTCTATACTCTAGTTTTTTTTAGATAATATTATAGCTCATTAGTAAATAGTATGTCAACTATATGGCCAGTTTGCTGCCTTAAGCTCACCAGTTTGCTGCCTCAGATTAACCAGTTTTCGGTGTGGATTTCCGAGTTCGAATAACCCTCAGCAGAGAAAATAATTTAAAATAATCCATTTCTATTTATTCTTTTATTTCTGTTTAATAGAAATTTATTGATTTTTTTATTTTTATATATTATTTATATGTTTTATATAATTGTAGAAAATCTCGAGATATTAATATAGCTATTCAGCTATAAATAAGAGATTAATTGCTATTATTCTTTTAATTAATTAAGTAGTTTTGGTTTAGTTTATTTAATTCAATCAGTTTAATCAGTTATTTGTTTAAGAAATTGATTTTATTTATTTTTTATCTTATTTTTACTTTTATTTTACCTCTTACTTAAAGTTTGTATTATATCTTATATAAAGTTTGAATAAAAAGTAAGATTTTAATAAAATAAAAGTAAAAATATTCCGACTTTTTTAATTATAAGTCCGGTTATGTTCTTACTTAATTATATATTAATATCCAAGATTTATTTTATTACAGTTATAGAGAAAAAGAGATTAATTAGATATAGAATAATAACAGTCTATTGATTTTAAAACTAATTTTTACTATTTCGAAGATCTAGTAAGATCTTAAAAATTAAATATTTAAAAAAGTAAAAGTTTTTAATATTAGAACTTTTATATAAAAAATAAAAAGATAAAATTATTTTTAATCTATTACATTTTTATAGATTATTCATAATAATTAGATTTTTCTATATATAATTATTCCAGCTGTAGAAGAACAACATAATAATAATAAACAGAATTCGGCTGGAACTAGTCTTAATTAACTATAGTTATTATAATTTAATATTATTTTATTTTAAAAATATTATCATTTTCAATAATAATATTAAAAATATAAAAATATTCTATATTTTTGATATTTTTGAAAAAAATAATATTTTTTATTTTAGACAATTAATATATGATATTTTATACTAAAACTATAATATTTTATAATAAATTTTTATTAGATTATTAATATATTTTTATTAAATTAAAAAAAAGTATTTATAATTAATATTATTGTTATAATTTTTAATATATAATATTTAATTTGATAAGTCTTCTTTAAATTAATAGATTTAATTATAAATTTATAAATTAAATTATTAAAAAATATCAAAAATAAAAAATCTAAATCTTTTTAAAATTAATATTTTAAAATCTAATTATTTGTGACGGCCATTCAGATCAACTTGATTCCATTAATTTAGTACTATTTTAACAAAATCTTAAGAAAAAAAAAGAAAGAAAAAGACAGCTATATATCTATATAATATTATCTTATCCGTATAAAAAATAAATAAAATAAATAAATTAAATTAATTAAATTAATTTAGATCTGAAAATCTACTTAGATTATTTTTATATTATTCTTCGGATTAGTTTTAGCTGTTTATAAATAAAAAATATTTATATACTTTTTTTCAGAGCCGTCTTTATAATATAATTATAAATTATATTTAATTATTAAAATTATAGATAAAATTTTTATTAAAATTATAGATAAAATTTTTATTAAAATTATAGATAAAATTATTATTAAAATTATTAGAATTAAAAATCTTTTCTGCAGCAGCTTTTAATCAGATAGTTAACTATTTTAAAAAAATTAGAATTTATTAAATAAAAACTTTAAATTTTTTTTAGAAATATAAAAGTATTTCTTGAATTATCTGCAGAATATTAGATATAGTTTTTTTTATTAAATTTTCTTATTTTATGTAATATATTAGTCGTTTCTAATATATATAAAAGTCTAAAACCTATTTAATTTTATGTTTAATTTTACTATTAATTTCGATAGATTTTATTTAATTTTAGATTTATTCCAATAATAACTCTAATTTTATAATTAAATAAAGTTTTTTATATAAAATATGAAATAGATTTTAATATTTTGAAAAAATTTAATTTAGTATATATTTTCCTCTTTTTATTATATTATATAAAAATTATATTATTTATCTGTAAGTTTTTATAGAAATTATTTTATTTTTAAATATTATAATTTATATAAACTTTTTGATTTATTTTAAATAAAGTATTTTTTCTGTAGCAGTTAGCTTATTCTAATTATTAATTTTAAATAATTTTAATATCTTTTTAAAATAGTAGATTATATTCCGCGCGATCTGTTCGTTACTTATTGATGAATATAATTTTCTTAAATAATTTTTAATTAAATAATAAATATAATTAATAATTATATCTAAGTTTAAATAATAATATTTTTATTAATATATAAAAAATAAGCAGCAGGAAAGTCTATTATTAATAGTAGTTTAAACTAATTATTATAAAAATTATTAATAAAAAATTAATTTTTAAATTAAATATTAATTTATATTCTCCGTCTGTCTGTTAATTTAAAAATAACATCCTATAAAAAATTTTAGTTTAATTTAAAAAATATAATAAAACTTCTATTAAAATTTTAAAATAAATTAAGATTTTTCATTAAAAATAATAATATACGAAGATCCTATTTAAATAGAAATAAATTTAATAAATAAATAAACTAATCTATTTTTATATATATTATATTATATTTTTAAATATTTTTAAATAATATATAAAAATCTATAGAAATATATTATTATAATTAGTGGATTAACAGTAATTAAAATTATTTAAATAATTATTTTTATTTATAATTTTTATATTTATCAATTATATAGTTATTTAAATATCATTAGATATTCTTATATTATATATTTTAATAATAATATTATTTAATTAATTTTAAAAATCTTTATCTATTTAGAATATACAGTTAATAACTAATAATATATTTTATTTAATAATTCAATGTATAGATTTTTCTTATTAAATATTATTAAATATCTTTTATATAATAGTAATTTATTTTAAAAAAAGTAAAAGTTATTTATTTAATAGTATTTTTTTAGAATTAATTTAATTAATTTATAATTAGCACAGAGGGCTTAATTAGTTAAAAATAGCTTTTTATTTAATAAAAATAATATAAATAATATAAATAGTTATAATAACTATAAGAAATTTAGATCTAACTATTTAAAATATAATATAATCTAATTATATTTTTAATTATTAATTTATTGTTTTTTCTACTATATAAATTCATCGGCCAGTATATTAACTTTTTTAAATTAATATTACATTTAAAAATAATATTTAAGTAAAAATTCAGTTTATTTTATCTAATATATATTTGATTTTTTTAAAATTATGAAATAGTCTGATATTTAGTAATTAATAAATATTATAAAGAACTTTTTTAAAAAAAATTTAATTTTATTCTTTAGATTTTTATAAATTATATTATAATTAATATTTTTTTACTATATATATTATAATTCTATTCAGTAGATGTTATAATCTTAAAAAAAATAAATTAAAATATTATTAATTATTAATATATCAAATAAAAATTTTAATGATAGTTTTATTAGTAGTATTCGTCTTTAATAAATAAAAAAATAAGACTATAATAAATTAGTACTTATATTAAAATAAGAATATTTTTTAAAAATTTAAAAACTATATAATATTTTTTATTTTATATAAAAAAAATTTTATATAAGCAGTATTAATAGCCGGGCTAATTCATTATAATTTAATAAAATATTAATAAAAACTATAAAACTTTAAAAATAATTATAATTTATAAATTATTTTTAAAATATTTTTATTTTTAATAACAGTTATCTTTTCCGGATCTATTTATATTTTGTAAATAAAAATAATTAAATATAAAAATCTAATTTTTATGATATAAAATTTATATTTATAAATAGCTGTTTATAAACCGGTTTTATATAATTTTTAAAAACTAATTTAATATAAATCTAATATTAAAAAGAATTATTACTGTAGGTAAAATATTATTTATATATATAATTAGAAATATATTAAAATATTTATAAAAATTCTATTTATTAATTTTTAAAAAGTAGTAGATTTATTAATTAATCTAAAAAATCTTACATTTATATATACTATATTGTATCTAAAAAATAGTTAAGTCTTTTAAATTAAAATCTATATAAATATAATAAAAATCTTATTTAATATTTAGTTTTATAAATATCTTAGCATATTCTAATTAATTAATAATTTTTATTAATCAATAATAATAAATATAAATCTTTTATTAATATATTAAATTTTCAATAATTTATATATATATAAAGTCCTTCATATTTTCAGACTATTAAATAAATAATATAAAAAAAATAGTATCTAAAATTATAAATCTTTTTTTTAAATTTTTAATTATATATTATTTAGCAGTCTTTGATTATTCTGCTATTATTTTATATAAAAAAAAATATTTTAATAAAGATTCTTTATCAAATTAAATCTTATAATTACAAATACGGAATAGTAGTAGAGTATTAAAATCTATTTTAAAAAGATTTTAATTAGATTATAATATTAAAAAAAAGATTCCTATAATCTTATATTATTTCTATTTAATAAAGAATATTTATATCTTTTATTAATTATTTTTCAATTTTTTATAAAAAAATAATAAAAATTTCCAATTTTAATTTTTTAAATATTATTAAGAATTAGTTACTTTTATCAGTACAATCTTTAGATTAGTAATTTTTAATTTATTTTTTAATTTTTTTATTTAAGTATAGTATTTTACTTATTCAAATAAATACTTTAATTTATTTTAGAAAATTTAATTTTATTTAGTTTTTATAAGATTTATATTCAGAACAGCAGATTTACATCTCTATTTTATTATTTTTCAATAGTTTTTCTAAAAGAAAATTATTTTTAATAAGATATGTTAATATTTTATAGTTGTATAGAATTAAATTTCGAATTAATTATAGATTTCTTTAAATATAGAATGTTTTATAGAACAGCTGTTGGCACTTTCTTATAATTTATTTCTTAAATTTAATGGTTAACTTATTTTTAAGTTAATATTTTCTTAATAAATCTAATTAATCTTTTAATTTTTAATAATTTATAAAGAAAGTATCCGCAGAAGTCCTATTTAAATTTTATTTTTAAATAAAACTTTATCTAATTATATTAATTAATTTTTTTTTAAAAAAAATCAAATAGAACTTTCTGTTTTATTAGCTATAATTTTTCTAGAATTATATCATAAAAACTAAGTCTAATATTAAAAAAGAAACTTAATTAAAAAATTATTTTTTTACTATCAAATTAAAGCAGATTATATATATTAAAATATAAAAAATCTTTTCTTAAATCTAATTATATTATAAATATTTTATAATTAAATTAATTTTATTTTAAAAAAATGATTTAATTTTAACTGCAAACTTTATATTAATATAAATATAAATGATTATTTTAATATTTATTAAAATTTAGACAGAAACTGCTATAATATTTTTTAAAATTAGAATTTTAATTATAAAATTATTTTTAAAAAACTTTAATAATATTTTTGAATTAATATACTATTAGTTTATATTTAGTATATCTAAAATAAAAATCTTTTTTAAATTAGATTTTTTTAAGTATTTTTAGGTTTAGCTTCTATCATCTAAATCGAAATTATTGTCTTTAAATAATTATAATTACAATATTTTAATTTTTTATAATAAAATTTTTTTTTCAGCTAACAGTATAATATAAATTTTTTTATCTATATAAAATTTAAATAGGATTTTAATTCTATTTTTACTAATTATAAAAACTATTTTATTATTTAGATTATTTTATAATTTATAAAAAGATTTAATAATAATATTTTATATTTTATTTATATTTTTAAACATATTAGTATAAATAATAGCATACTATTCAAAATACGATATTAAATTTATAAAATTTAATTAAAATTAAGCTTTTCTAATTTTAAAAGTAGTTTTTAATAATTGAATTTTTAAAATTTTTTAGAAATATCTGCTTTATCTGTTAGATAATAGAATTTAATATGAAAATTATAAATATTCTGTTTAAAAAGTATTATAGAATATATATATTCTAATTAAATATTTTATTTTTAGTTTGAAGTAATATAAATTACAGTTAAATAAACCAAAATATTTATTATATTTTTAAAAAAATATTCAATTTTAATTTTTAAATAAAAAAGTAGATATCTGCGGATGTTGTTTCTATAATAATTAATAATATATATTTTTTGTATAAATAGATTTTTATAATAATTAATATTAGTTTTAAACTTTTATTCTAATATTAGCTTTCAGTTTTTAAAAATAATTTTTTTATTATTAAATATTAAAAAATCTAAGAATTTTTAAGATTTTTTTCCAATATTTATAATTTTATAATTTATATTTATTATGTCAGAGTTAGTATAGTATCTTTCTATATTATTATTTATATTTTTTTAGTTTTTAATTTTAAAATATTTTTTCTCGGTTTTTTAACAAATTAATATTATAAAATAGTACTTTATAATTAATTTTTAATGATATTAAATTTTTTTAGTTTATTTATCTCAGCTGATAAAAATTTATTAAATATTAAAAAATTAAGATGAAATTTTTAACTGTATATTATCTACAGACTAACAATTAAATAAGAAATACTAATTAATATTTTATTTAATATTAAATTTTATTTATTATTTAATTTAAAATAATTAATTAAA
>NW_017962979.1:0-925 GCF_001890905.1 Aspergillus aculeatus ATCC 16872
TGTAAACCCTAATGTAAACCCTAATGTAAACCCTAATGTAAACCCTAATGTAAACCCTAATGTAAACCCTAATGTAAACCCTAATGTAAACCCTAATGTAAACCCTAATGTAAACCCTAATGTAACTAATTATTAAAATTAAAAAATAATTAAGTAAAAACTACCGGTGGAAGGTATCGCTGTATAAAAAAATAAATATAAAATATTAATAAAATTATAAACTATAAATAATATTAATAAAAAAAAATATTTTTAATATTAGTAATATACTAGTTTTTATTACTATTTCTATCGGTATAAAAATCTATAATCTTACAGATTATATTATTTAAATAAAAGACTACTAAATAATAAGATTAGCAGCTAAGAAACTGAAAGAATTATAAAGAATAGAATTATATTTTTTTTTATTTTTTTTAATTAAAAAAAAATTTAATTGTCAACTATATAGCCAGTTGGTAGCCTCAGGCTCGCCAGTTCGCAACCTCAGGCTCTCCAGTTCGCTGCCTCAGGTTAGCCAGTTCGCAGAGTGGATTTCCGAGTTCCGGTGACCCCTCAGTGGGGAAAACGGTCTGGAACAATCTTCTTCTATTCATCCTATTGTTCCTGTTCAATAGGAATTTATTCATTTGTTTACTTTCATGTGTTTTTCATATGATCGCGGAAAGCCTCGGAAAATCAATATGGCTATTCAGCTATAAATAAGAGGTCAATTCCTATTGTTCTTTTAGTTAGTTGAGCAAGCAGTTTCAGTTCAGTTTCAGTTTACTTCATTCAATTTATTCAGTTCAATCAGTTTAATCAGTTACTTATTCAAGAAATTGATTTTATCTATCTTTTACTTTACTTTTACTTTCACTTTACCCCTTACTTAAATTTTGTATGGAATCCCATATAAAGTTTGAGTGAAAAGTAAGGTTTTATT
>NW_017962979.1:1980-190341 GCF_001890905.1 Aspergillus aculeatus ATCC 16872
CATGTGTTTTTCATATGATCGCGGAAAGCCTCGGAAAATCAATATGGCTATTCAGCTATAAATAAGAGGTCAATTCCTATTGTTCTTTTAGTTAGTTGAGCAAGCAGTTTCAGTTCAGTTTCAGTTTACTTCATTCAATTTATTCAGTTCAATCAGTTTAATCAGTTACTTATTCAAGAAATTGATTTTATCTATCTTTTACTTTACTTTTACTTTCACTTTACCCCTTACTTAAATTTTGTATGGAATCCCATATAAAGTTTGAGTGAAAAGTAAGGTTTTATTAAAGTGGAAGTGAAGATATTCAGAATTCTTCTTATTAATTAATAAAAAATTAATAATATATTATTAATATTATTCAGCATTCCCGACGCCGTCTGATATATAATTAATTAGAGTTCGAAATTTAAAAAAAAAAATTTTTTAAAATATAATTTATTTTTTAACTGATATACTATTAATATTTTACTAATAAAACTATATTAAAAATATATTCGGATTTAAATTCTTTATTAAAACTATACTTATAGTTCTTTATACTAATCTAAAGATATTTTAAATAAAAAAAATATTAGAAAAAAACGGAATTTTAATTAAAAAATAATAATTTATTATAGAAGATATAGTATTATAATACAGATACTACAGCTATTTATTAATATTTTAATAATATTAAAAAAAATATAGAATATAGATATTATATATATATATTAAAATAAATAAATAAATATAGAAACAGTAGAAAAACACAGGCTTTTTAATATAAAATAAATAATACTAATAATGTCGAGAATGTTAAAAAAATATATAAAAGTATATTTATATTATTAATATTATTATTAAAAAACCACAGTATTTTTAAAATAAAATAGTATTATTTATAATATATATTTTAAACGGAACTAGCTTATAATTTTCTACTATCTGTTATTATATTTTTAAAAATAGTTAGCTTCCGCACCGAAACAGCAGTACTATACTACTATTATACTACTAAAAACAGCCGTATATAAAAAAAGTCTAATTATTATAAATAAATTCTATAATTATAGTAGATTATTAATAATCTATCTACACATCCTCCGCGCAATAATTATAATATTAATAACTTAGATCTTCTTCAGTATTTAACTCTTAGGACCTTACTAGACCTTTAGAATAGTAAGAATTAGTCTTGAAATCAATAGACTGCTACTATTCTATACCTAACTGACCTTTTTCCTTTACAAAAGCTTACCGGGCCCCACCCTAGGTCTGATGAAGGTTCATCAGACCAGCCCTTGTAGATTAGAGCGAGGCTTTGCGGCGAACCTACAATATGCTGGATGACCTGCAAGCATTCCAGGAGCTTAAGAAACGCGTCAAAAGCATGACTGGAGCTGCAAGCCGTTGTCGTAGACAACGCCTACGCGGCAAGCATCGATGGTCTTCAAATGGCCACAGCGGAGATTGAGGCGGCTATCGCTACCATTCAGTCCAACGCGTCGCTCCTGGACAAGGATCCGCAGGTGTCTAACAAAGGCACGGCCGAGTTGAAGGCATACTTCAAGCCTCCGACCATTCAATTTCGCTTGCCTCTGGCCCGGCCAGCCCAGGGCACCTCTGGACTTTCCCCCCCGTGTGGGCACGGCACTGAGTGCGAGTGTCTATCACGATGGAGACAACGAGCGAGCCTATCTTTACTGGCAAGACTCGGCACGGGAGATCACAACTGCCCTGTTTGCTGACGGTTCATGGACGGTCGAGAAGAAGACGGTATATAGCGGAGCCGGTCCGAATACGCCAATCGCGTCATGCTGCACAAAGGACGGGAAGCAGGTTCGTATATTCATACAATCCCCTCACCCTCCTATTTAAGTCGAGGTGCTATGGTAACGCATTGGCACTTACTTATGTGTACTAGGTCTCTGTGTTTCACTTGTCTAGCGAGGGAAGCATGGTCGAGACAAGCCTGATGGGTGCCGCATGGGGTCCCGGAAGCCTCGCAGAGATACTTCAGTCACAACCCCAAGACGACCGTGCTCACCTTGCCACTCGTTTGGCAGCCATTCCAGCCGTCGAATGATCAGAAGTGGCTGTTCTACCAGACTGCGGGTAACCTGAGGCTGATGAGTGCCCGCTACTCGCCTGAATCTAAAAACTGGTCTCTCCAGCCCGTGCAAGTTGAAGAGGAGTACAAGCAGGACGACAAACCGATGAAAAGAATGGCTAATATTTTCCCAATTGTTGGCTCGGCGCTGGGGGCTGTCGCCGTTTTAGGAACCACCTCGGAGAAATTAATGCTTGTGTATCAAGGGAATGACCTCAGGACCTACACGCTGATGCATGAAAATGACACCTGGACCCAGGGTATGTGCGATGTTCTTTAGCTCCTCTTTCTCACCTTTTCTTTATCGTTCTTGTGACTTCATTTGTGTCGATATATACTTGTCCGCATCTCCCCTCTCAGAGCCCTTGTAAGTGACCCGTGTGTGTTGTATTTCGCAGCTCAGCGACCCCTCGGCGACAAACGCATTCCCCTGCAGTCCAATCTGTCTCTATACGTGGAGGGAACCGGCAACATCGGATTGGCCGTGAATAGCGACATGAACGACATTCGCGTAGTGTCCTGGTCCAAGGACAAGCAGACGTGGTCGGAGGCCACGGTTGTGGCGGAGAGCTTCAAGGGAATCGAAATCACAGTGGCCAGTTGGAACAGCGGGAAACTGTTCCTGTTCACTCAGGCTCCTCAGAGCCCCGATATCAACCAGTTCTCCTGGTCGGGAGACAATTGGAGCACGCCAATCCCTGTCAGCGGGCACGACCAATGATCCTAGGGTTGCTCAAACCACGCATTATAATTATTAAAGTATTTATAGAATCAAAGCGAACAGAATGGTTGCTAGAAAACCGAAAATGCTCCCCTGCAGAATAATAAGATACAGTTAAGCAATAAACCAGCTCTTAGAAGACGGCAGTATAATAGTTGAATATCAGAAACCACAGCCACGAACGACAGAAGAAAATCAAACAGTATTAGACCGTGATAGTAAGCCTTGTTGCGTGCGAATATAGCACGTGACGCCAAGAACGTCGAAACATTAGTTAGACTCAGAAAGCAGCATCAAGTATAGCCGTTTTTGGCCGCTGGCTAACTGTTTCATCGTTATATAGCGTTATTATTATGAAAAAATAAGAAATTAACAATAAAAACATCTCTTGTCTCCGGTAACTAAACCCTAATAATAAGAAATAATGTAAACCCTAAAAATCAAACATCTAACTTATTTAGTATATCTAGTTTATTCAGCTTATCTGGCTTAGTTTTGTTACCATAATTCAGATCCTGGCTTAAGTAATTCCAAGTGTAGGAAAACTACTCAAATTCTCAATTCTTAAGAACTTCTTGAGGATACGCAGGTATGTTATAAAGATTCTAATAATACAGCCTGAGTGGTAGGGATATAATTAGTAGTTATAGCAAGTTTCAGCTCTATGGGAGTTGGTGGTGGTTCTAATCCTAAGTCTGTTTTCACCTATGGTAGGGCTGGTAGAGCCCTTACAGTTGATTTATTATCTAGACAGCAGCCCCGAGAGGACATTCGCATGAAACAGGAGATCGCTTTGGTGCAGACAGTCCAATTGCTGGACGAGTTGGATGATCGGGGTCCAATCCCCTCGGTAGAACACCAGTGGCGGGACCTCGTTCGCCGCGAGGTATTCTACCAGTTTCCGGTCATTGCCTGTCCGGCAGAGCGGGGGGGTGTCAAGCAACAAGGCTGAGGACTAATAGTCCTAAGTATAGATCACACTATCTATGGAAACATGATAGTAGTGTCAGAACCCAATCAAAATCCAGATGTAAGCTTCTAGTCCGGCCGTGCACGAGTATGGTGCATCTATATATGGTAGGTATATACCTGTACAGTAAGGGGGGAGGGCCGGCTAGCCGGTCCTGAGAGGAAAGAATGGGATACGGTCAGATCACGTGACAAAATAGGATCACCTTATGCTCGATCTCCACCTGGAACTGCTGAGCGGCCAACTCTCGAGCTGACGACCAACAGCGTTTGGGGGTTATGTACATACTGACTAAAGTACTCGGTATCTAGTGTACATACACTACGCCGTACACCACCTTGACTATTGACTAAGGTAGACACCGCTGTGGCTTGGAACTATTGATTGCTAGGGCAGCCGCCATACCAATTGCGGAGTTAGTTCTTCGTGTCGGAAAAAATACCCAAAATACCCAAAATACTAGAAGTACCGAAAATACGAAAATACCCGGTCTATTACCAACATACTCAACAATACAGTCAGTACGTCGCGCGCAGCAGTCGGTATCACACCCAAAGTCTCAACCTCCCCACCACAAGAACAAATTTCCGTTAGCAAACAAGGACGGACTTTGTGTTCTTTCGGTTACAGGTGAGTTCAGTACATTGTTACATTGTTCTTGTTGGGAATTCTGGATGATGTTCCTCAAAGCGGTCGAAGACGTTGAGGTGTCAAAGTCTAGGGCAGTGGTCCGAGTCTCTAATCTTTCTTTACATTCTAGGCTTCTAGCCAACGGCTTCGGCTGGAAAGACAATTATGCACCTGCCAGCTGGCCGAGCATATGTGGTGAACACACTGACACTGCACTGCACTACTGGAACCAATCGGTTGGGCCGAGCTGAATACGGCGAGTGGATCGGCCTGGAAGTTAACAGTGAAATCAGCCAGCCACAATTGCCAGCACAGCACAACACAGCAGTTCATGCTGTCTGGTTTAAGGTTAGTACGACCCCACTGCTGTCAGCCATGCCTCGCTTATTCCACCAGGGAGATCTAGACTGGGCAGACAGACTCGGCCGCCCACTCGGATGCATTGTTTTTATTTATGATATCGAAGGGAGCCAGCAGGCTGCCACTGACTTGCTTGTCTTCCTCCCTCTCCCCGATTTTCATCCTTTCTTCTGGTCCCTCCCCTTTGCTCTTGGTTCCAATATTCGATTGCATGATCGCCATTTGTAGTTGTAGTCCGATACATAGACGACCTACAACCACGACCAGTATGGAGGCGGCTCCTGCCAAGATGACCGGGTACACCCCCCTCGAGGTCGAACTTCCCCCGGTACCTACGACGCAGGTTCTGACCGATCTTCAATGGGAGACCATGCTGGCCCTCGCCGACACGGTGATCCCGTCGATCCGGAGTCGTGGCGATGATGCGGATGTCTCGTCGACCAAGTACCACGCTGTCACCGAGAGCCAGCTAGAATCGGCTACCTCCAGACTCACAGCCACGATCAGTCGAACAACCTCCCAAGCAGCCGAGCTAGCACAGACCTATCTGCAGGAGAGTCCCTCGTCTCTGCCGGCATTCCGCGCGGGCCTCCAGCGTCTGATTGCCGACTACATCCATCAGGAAGGCCAGACCGGGCTGCGATTCATCCTCGATGTTCTGAAGTAGGTGGATGGAGAATCGATACATGCACATGGGCTAACGATCAATGGGGCCTGGCCAGCACTCGAGCCGGATCCCTGCTTCTGACCGGGTCGACGACCCCCATCCAGAACCAACCCTTGGCAGAGCGCGAGCAGGTGTTCGCCGGATGGGCCTCGTCGCGATTAAGCCCCATCCGCCTCATCTACCGGTCGCTCTCGGCCATGTTCAAGACCACCTGGATGGTGGCCAGCCCGACCCTGTCTACCGCCGTGGGCTTCCCCCGAGTCCCCCTGCATGGCAAGTCCGCGCCGGGTTGCTGGGAGTACGAATTTGTGCAGTTTCCTCCGAGCGACCATGACGAGGAGAACGAGAAGGAGCAACCGGAAGTCCTCGAGACGGACGTGGTCGTCATCGGCAGTGGCTGCGGCGGTGCGGTGGCGGCGAAGAACCTGGCCGAGGCCGGACACCGCGTGCTGGTGGTCGAGAAGTCGTACCACTACCCCTCGCAATACTTTCCCATGGACGGCCGTACTGCCCCCGTGAGTCTGTTCGAAGGCGGGGCATCGATTCTCACGGATGATGCCTCGGTGGCCATCTTTGCTGGATCGACCTGGGGTGGCGGGGGCACCGTCAACTGGTCGGCGGCGCTGCAGACGCAGGCCTTCGTCCGCCAGGAGTGGGCCGATGACGGGGGCCTGCCCTTGTTCACCTCCGCTGCCTTTCAACAGTCGCTGGATCGCGTCGCTGCTCGCATGGGCGTCAGCGCGGCCCACATTCAACACAATCGTCAGAACCGCGATCTCCTCGAGGGAGCACGCAAACTGGGCTATGCGGCCGAGGTGGTGCCGCAGAATACGGGCGGCCAGGAGCACTACTGTGGGTATTGTACCATGGGATGCTCGGCCGCAGCCAAGAAGGGTCCCACGGAGACCTGGCTGGCGGACGCAGCCAAGGCTGGTGCGGTCTTTGTCGAAGGCTTCAAGGCAGATAAAGTCACTTTCACCACGCGGGGCAAAGAAAGAATCGCCACCGGAGTGGAGGGGACGTGGACCTCCCGCGAGGCGTATCTGTCCCGGGGCCAGAAGGGGCAGGGGATCACACGAAAGGTGGTCATCAAGGCCAAGAAAGTGATCGTCGCTTGCGGTACGCTGAACAGCCCTCTGCTGCTTCTCCGCAGTGGGTTGCAGAATTGGCATATCGGCCGGAATCTTCATATTCATCCAGGTAAGCCACCTCATCCGTCCCGCCAGGCCACCACGACCTAACCACTCATGCTCCGCAACGGTAGTCCTCTTCGGTGCGGCCGTGTTTGACGAGGAAATCCGACCCTGGGAGGGCTCGGCCCTGACGGCAGTTGTCAAGGAGTTTGAGAATCTCGATGGCCGGGGCCACGGAGCAAAGATTGAAACCACGGTTACCATGCCGCCGCTGTTCCTGCCCATTTTTCCCTGGCGGAGTGGCCTCGACTATAAACTGTTCTGTGCCAAATTGAGCGCCATGACCAGTTACATTGCCGTCACCCGGGATCGTGATTCCGGCCGCGTTTATCCCGACCCCGTCGACGGTCGCATCCGCGTGGCCTACACTCCCTCCGCATTTGACCGGAAGAGTGCCGTGGAGGCAATGATTGCCAGTGCGAAGATCGCTTATGTCTCGGGCGCCAAGGAATTCCACGTCTCGTACGCGGATATGCCCCCCTTCTGTCGATCGGAACAGGAGAAGAACGAACCAGACGAGGAGGGGATCAACAATGCAGAGCTGCAGCAATGGATCACGCAATTCCGCCAGCAATCTCCCCTGGACATTGAGAAGGCGGGCTATGCCAGTGCCCACCAGATGGGAACCTGTCGCATGGCGAGCACGGCGAGTAAGGGGGTGGTGGACCCGGAATGCCAGGTCTGGGGTACGCAGGGGCTTTATGTTATGGATGCATCAATCTTCCCCAGTGCAAGCGGCGTGAATCCTATGATCACCAATATGGCCATCGCGGACTGGGCCAGTCGGAACCTGTCGAAACAGATGAGGGAGGAAAAGGCATAGACTTCCCGCGTCGGGCCTGGACCGAGCGTTGGTTTATTGCATCAGAGGACCCCTGCTGTTCGATTCAGTACCTATGAAAGATACGTCAATCACATGACACTATCTGAAGTTTAGGGTTTTTGACATGGAGGGAGGGTTGCTATCCTGCCGTGCTGATTATCTACGTTCTACATCGATTCAACAAAGCCTGGACAACCTGCCCGCATGGTACGATCATGCTCTTAATTATGATATGCTTTGCGAGCGTCTTTTTTCTCACCAACGTTCGAATTACGAGACAGTGTCCTTTCATCCACCTCTTTAAATAAATGGTTGATTTTGAGTTTACCGCCGTCAGAATAACCGTATTGGAGTCTATTTTCTGGGTAGGATTAGAGCGGAAAAGGAGGTGGATCAAGAGTATGATGCCCGGTGAACATACCTCAACCTTACCAGATACATGCCGCTCGTATGTCACTCCGTTAGTTTGTTTGCTGAGGTACTCGGGCAGCTCGGAGTTCCCCACTTAGGGTGATGCATAGCTATACTGTTGTTTCGTCTCCGTAGCAGCTCCGATCGCACGAAAACCTGAGAACCTCGAGATCCCAAACTTGCTGAGTCGACTTGTCTCCGAGAACAGCCATCCAGGCACGGAGCGTAAGATTGATTGGGTTGGGCGCTGCGTGCTGCGTGGTAACAAGATCCCTAGCGAGCAAGACTGTATGTGTTGACAGGTTGAGTGGGCTCGTGGATTATAGTATGCGAACCGTGTTTACTGAGGTTTTTAAGGTTTGATAACCCGTAATACCAATCTTGCACTCGATGTTGGTCTGTAAAAACGGGTTTCGGGAATAAGAATATATTAGTCTCAGACTTAAACAGTATCGCGACCAAGGTCTTGTATCCCCCATCCATTCAGCCTCTTACAAGGCCAGCGCGAGACCAAGGATGCCACCCACACTGGCAATGCCCATAGCCCAGCTTCCAGTAGCAACAGCTGCGCCCCCGGTAGAGATGGAGGTCTTCGATTGAGTGGGACTGGAAGTCGAAGTTGCGGATGAGGCAGAAGGCGAGCCTGCGGTGGAGCTCGGGTCCCACCCAGTGGCTAGGGCGCTTTCGGAGGACAGCAGGGAGGCGTATATCGCTTCCTCACTGGAGAGGACAGCCCTGGCACCAGTTGGCAGGTTGGAGTACCAGGACGGCATACTCCCTGATTTCTCCGCGAGGATTTCCGAAGAGAAGAACGCTGGATCGGTCCTCATTCTCCCCCACCAACTTGTCGGCACAGCAGTCTCTAGAACGGACAGGCATCTGGTGAGATTGATAGAGTCGACGGTGCTCGTCGCCGACTCAAGGGGAGGGGTGCTCGATGTTTCGCTTGGAACAAACTTGGTGACCCCAACCACAATGTCGGTCCCCGTTACGGCTTCGGTGGTGGTCACTGTTCTAACCACGCGGGTAGCCAGGTGGGTTGTATCGGCGAGCGCAGTCAGGATGTTATTGGCGCCGAGGAGGGCAAGGAAATGGAAGTACATGATTGACCTCCAAAAGAAAAGTGCACACGGGCTAAGTTCAGGGGGCCATCACAGGTGTTTGTGATGTGCGAGGTGGCTCGGAAGGGGGAAATTGTATTAAAGTAGTGTTATGCACTGACACCTAGTGGATGGCTAAGCAACATGGGGGGATGGCTAAGTCAAGGGTCCGTGAGCTGGCTAGTGGGTGCACAGCCCCCATCCAACTGTCATCCCACCGTCTTTGAGCTGCTATTTTAAGATAGGTTTGCATGGGGGCGTAGGCTTAGCATACATAGTTGGCATATCCAGAGGAAATCTCGTTCACGCGGAGCAAGAGCCGTGACTATCTGGCCATGTGCTCACTGCATCCCCATCTAAACTCATAAGTTACCAGAACATATCTCGCTGTAGGCGGCAACTTTGCCAAGCCAGTGGCCAGATTTTGTTGGTTTGCGCATTATTCGAAGGCCAGATTGACTCGAAAATCTCTAGGTCCGCACTCCGCATCGTCCTATGGCGCGGGGATGGCCGATACTGGTTTTCCGCCCGTACCATTCCCGAGAAATCATCCAACTGCATTTTCCAAGCCCCGGCCATCTCCTTGTCATTGTCATGACTCCTCCCTAACACCGGTGGCCTGGGTTCCCGAACCACCTATCGTCATGGTAGTGCGCCAATTGACCCACGCGTGGATGAAGCCGGTGCACTTTTAGGTAGCCCCTGTGCGCGGTCGCTTGACTCGGACCAGGGCTATCGCTCGGTTTGCCCCGCTGGATGCGCATAAAGATGGCGGTGGCCAGCGACTCATCGATGGCGGAATTGATCGTTTGGTCGCGAACCATCCACTTGGGACAACCACCGCCAAGCAGCTCTTGCTCAAGGGGAGTCAACGCTCGCGGCGGGGAGGGCGTCAGTTCGGAGGCCGGTCGATCGGTGGCAACCACAGCGGAGAGGCAGATCAGAATCAGATGTAGCATTCGTAACGCCGCCAATTGGCCCAGGGCGTCGTATGCGGCCGCCCCTACCGGATGCCCACGGTGCAGTTGCACGCAGATCCGCAGCGTGCGCAGCACAGTGCAGGGGGTGGCCGCGGCAGCGATAACTTCTGCCATGAAGATTGGGGCAACTGGTCCGTTCTGTTCGAGTCGGCCGAAGGTTAGCCCTCGCTGAAATCGGCGCCTGTCACGGTCAAGCTGCAGCTCCATGAGGGTGGGCCCATGGCGGTGGATCACTGCCAGGAGGAGAACCGGCTCGTATGGCCCCAGAAGACACAGGTAGATCAGCGGAGGAAGCCCGTCGAACATTCCTTGAACCGCTTGGGTCCAGTTCGCCAGGGGGTAAATGCCCCGCGGGGGCCGCAGGAAGAGGGTCAGGCGCTGAAGGGCTCGGAAGGGTTGCTGGCTTGCAATTGTGCTCAGCACGGTGATGTCCTCAATTATGCCGGGCACCCACGCCGTGAGGGATTGCCAATTAACCACCCCGGACCAGGCCTCAAACCCCTCGACTGTCATAGTGGTGCTTAATGGGAGCGTGAGCACCTCCAGGCACGTCCGTGACCTTGGATCCATCTCACCCTCCGTCGGCTGAATCCGGAACCACTGATAGTAGTTCTGATAGACGCGAGAGGCAGGCCAGCGACCAGGCCGGAGCTGCAATGACAGGCGCCTAATATAGGGGACCTGTCGGAGGATATCGCGCAGAGCACGGTCGGAGTGCTCCGCGTAGGGAACATGTTGATCCTCCGGGTAGACAATCTGGACTGTATGCAGCAGCGGGGACTGGATTCATGGTGTCGCTGGGATTCCGCCAGCACCCCGCCGGTTCTGAGTGACGATCGATAATCGGCAGCGGGGATGAGGATGAGTCACGGCCACTGTACCCAGCAGCTCCAGCGGATAGGTTGGGCACATCAAGAGATCAAGCTGCTGAAAATCATGCAATTTCTCCACGAGGCGGATGACCGGGTTAAGCCGCCCTGGTATCCGCCCAGATTGCGGGGCGGGACGATGTCCTCCCCGGGCATTCGATCCAGATATCTCCGCAGCTGAGCGGCACTGTCCTTCTTCAACGGGACTGAGATAAGGAAAATATGGTAGTTAGCGTAGTGCCATGGCTCGGAGTTTTCCACAAGGTAAGTGGTTGGATTGCCTGACCCTGATACGATTCAGTCTGATCCATATCGGGAAAGTATTCCGGTCATCCTGTTGGGGATAACGATGAATTGTCCGGTGACTTTCTTGGCAGATGAGGGTCAACCGCCGGATATGCGGCAGAATGTGAGTGAGATCCAGCAGTCGGAGCACGCGACAAGGAGGCTCGGGGGTGGAAGATTCCAGGTGGAGGGTGAGATGTCGAGATAGATAAAACCCGGCCACCCGGTTCCATTGGCGGTTAACCTGGGATAAGGGCTCGTAGGGCTTTTCGCGATATATTATCAACCTACCGTACCGGTGATACCGATGGGCTCATTTGAGGACATGTTGGATCGGAGCTCGGAGAGCAGGCCAAGTTTACCTCTCTAAAAACATGCTGTTTCAGCTCCTGTGGAAGAGAAACTGCAATACCGTGTAGGCGAGGTCTAAACACTTCATGGTTACTCCACCATAGTAAAGAAACTAAATCTATCCTCTCCAGTAGTCCTCCCTCACACTATCACATTGTCTGTGCAATCATGGCGCACGGTTTCACTTCAGACCCCCCTTGGTTTTCATCGCACTCTTCAGCTTTCCAAGGTGGAAAACAGGCCACAGGATAAGGTCCTGCTGTGGTCAGATTCTTTCCCCGCCAGATGGAAGAATCGGGAATCGTGGAGGGACTTACCCAGACCGTGCGAAACGCAAAACAGTCCATCAGCCAAACAAACGTCGACGTGTTCCCAACCCAGTACCACGCGGGCGGGCACTGTCGCAGTGACTGCTGCACCACCGACCGGGCATATACCATACGATCCGTAGTATCTGGTCGATTAGCCATCCGGTCAGCATGGTAGAAACGACCCGGTGCAGTATATGCTACATACTCGGTACACGTTGTACGTGGGCCCGGAACTCTTCCTGAAGCGGAGCATAGAATGAGGCTATGAACGAAGCGACCAGAACGTTAGTTTCGAAAATAAAAGAAGAAAAGGAGGGGAGATGAGTTGGGTGAGCACGCACTTGGCGGAAGACTTCGGGAGGCATCGCGCGTCAGAATATTGGTGCCGATATTGCCAGATATAATCTACATTTCGTCTTTAGCATATCGCGACTTATAGTCCTAGGTCGAAGTGCCGCGGATTGGGGATATTACATTGATGACTCGGACGCTGTGCGACTGATTTAGCTTGGAAGATGGTGGTACAGATGGAGGGACGCAACAACGGACCCCAATGGACTCATCTCAACGCGAAGGGTATTGCCCCAGTGATGTAGCGCCGCTTTGCTGGCATTGTATGAAGCTGCAGGTTCAATGTCAGCGACACTCTTCTCATGATATATTTTCCCAGAGGACTCACAGCCATACATGTACGGCACAATCCCGCCGACCGATCCAATGTTCACCACGCATCCTTGGGCTCGAATAAGCAAAGGATGAAAGGTATGGACCATGCGAATAGGTCCAAAGACATTGACGTCGAACATTTGTTGCACCTGGCTCACATCGGTGTCGATGGCAGTCATGGTATAGCCTGCATGCATGAGTACAGTCTCGACAAAGCGTAGATTTCTCGCGCTCACATATGCCACTGTTTGATGTTAGGGCTTATCACCACGACACCAGCCAACTACCCGGGATGATACTGCTTACGCATTGTTAACTAGAATGTCCAGTCGATCGCCGACCTTGGTCTCCACCGCTTTGCACAAGGCACGCACCGACTCATCCTTCGTCACGTCTAACTGAAAGCACTGGATGCCAACGGAGGTAAGATGCTCGTGAGATTCCGACGGTAGAACCGTGGCAAGCACTGTGCAACCGCGGGCCTGGTACTGGACTGCCAATGCTTCGCCAATGCCTCCCTTCCCGCAACTGGCGATGATCTCGGGTTAGCACACAGGGGCCGTTTGTCCTTCAAGATGAAAGAAAAAGATAAAGAAAAAAAGGAAGGGATTTACCCTGTGATGAGAACGGTCACCATGATGGCTGATTCTAGTTTGGTGGATTCTAGAAGGTGAGGCGAGCTACGGTAAGATAAAGCATCTATCTGACCGGTCTGACCGGGATTACATCCTGCGTCTGACAGATAGCGAAATCAGCCATGGCCATCCTTTCTGCACAGAGAGTCAGATCGGTCGTCAGACCTCGTGTATATCTACAACATCCCAATCAACGTTAGTTGGGAGGAGGAAATGAACACAACACCACCATTTTCACAATCTACACATAGGATAGTTAGGGTCTGCCAAAGCGTAGATCTGCTCACCACCATCGCCCGCCGCAATGTCTCTCGAACACAATTCCAATGAGTCCGTGGTGATTGTCGGCATGGGTGAGTCTCCAGATTACGGGTCTGGATAAACCCCACAGGCCACGGCTAACACTTTTGGTTCCAGCTTGTCGACTGCCCGGGGGAGTGTCCTCGCCTACCGACTTCTGGGAGATGCTGGTCAACGAACGCTCGGGTCAATGCAATGTACCAAAGACCCGATTCAATGCAGACGGGTTTTTCCATCCCGAAGGTGATCGTGCTGGGGTGATGAACACCCGCGGAGGTTATTTTCTGCAGGAGGATGTGCGCCAGTTTGAGAACTCCTTCTTTGGGATCAACAACCTGGAGGCAACATACATGGATCCACAACAGCGTAAGTTGCTAGAGGTGGTCTACGAATGCTTCGAGAGCGCCGGAGTATCGCTCCAACAGGCCGCCGGGGCCGACATTGGAGTCTACGTCGGCAACTTCACTGTGGACTTCCAAACCATGCAAGCCAGAGACCCCGAAGCTTTGCACCGGTACAGTGCCACGGGCTCAGGGACAGCAATCTTGTCTAATCGATTAAGTTATATCTTCGATCTTCGTGGTCCTAGGTATGTGCAACCTCTTCATGCCATACCAACCAACACGGGCGATCTAACGGGGATGACAGTTTCACACTCGATACAGCATGCTCATCATCCATCTATTGTCTTCACAGCGCAGTCACTGCGATCAAGGCGGGCGAATGCGAAGGCGCGGTGGTGGCAGGGGCCAACTTGATTATGGGCCCCGAGCAGCATCTCGGTACCATGAAGGGAGGGGTCTTGTCCCCAACCTCCACCTGCCATACCTTTGATGCCAGCGCTGACGGCTACGGACGTGCCGAGGGTGTCAGTGCCTTGTATATCAAACGCTTGTCCGCTGCCCTGCGAGACGGTGATCCCATCCGTGCGGTCATCCGCGGCAGTGCGGTGAATGCGTATGTTTGTTCTGTCGACATCTGGTTAGGATTATCTGCTAACGCGAGCACAGAAATGGCAAAACCTCTGGGATCACCCAGCCCAGTATTGCGGGACAGGCTGAAGTTATCCGCAAAGCCTACCGCGTGGCTGGAATTGATGCACAAGACACCGAATACGTTGAGTGCCACGGCACGGGCACTGCAGTCGGCGACCCCATGGAGGTGGAGGGTCTGAGTCGAGTTTTCGCGCGCAAAGGAAGGTCACCTTTGCTCATTGGTGCTGTAAGTCACTTCCTTTTTGACTCCTTTGCTTGATTTGTTATGTATGGCCTGACTCAAGAGGGTCCTCTAAGAATAAAACCAATGTCGGCCACAGCGAGGCAGCCAGTGGGATCACCGCCGTGATCAAGGCGATCCTTGCCTTTGAGCACAAAGCTATTCCTGCCACCATTGGCGTGGTCAACTTGAATCCGAAGTGTAAGTTCCGTCTAGCACGCGACTTGACGCCGAACAGAAGCCAGCGATTCTAACGAGCGCAGTGAAATTGGATGAGTGGAACATGAAGATTGTGACCAGGCTGACCGACTGGTCCTCGAATGTGCGCCGTGTCAGTATCAACTCTTTTGGGTATGGGGGTGCCAACGCCCACACGGTATGTTCCCCCCCTTGGTGGTGTAGGGGTCTGATCATTGAGCCTGACTGGTCATGGACAGATTCTGGAAGATCCGATTCAATACCTGTCCTCCATCAACAAACTGCCTCAGTCTCTAGGCGACAACCCACTCCCCGACACGACCTTTCTACTTCCGCTGTCTGCCTCAACTTCTGAGGCTCTGGAAGCCAGGGTAGTCGATCTGGGCCACTACATCCAGAATGCCACCGAGATAGACTTCGCCAGTCTGGCACATACTCTTGCGAACCGCCGTTCCAGGCTCTCTCGGCGAGGATACATTCTTGCCAGTCCGGCAGCAGCCAAGACCGATCTCACTGTGGGGAATTTGGTCTCAACTGCTCTCCCGGGCCGTGACCTCGTCTTTATTTTCACAGGTCAGGGTGCTCAGTGGCCCGAGATGGGTCGCCAGCTGCTGGAGAAGAGTTACGTCTACCGTAAGACCATTGAAGAGCTCGACCATGTGCTCCAGAGTCTGCCCGAGGCACCTGAGTGGTCGATCAGGGATGCGCTCCTGGAATCTGCGCCTCACAGTCGGGTGGGGGATGCGAGATATTCCCAACCGTTGTGTACTGCCGTCCAGATCGGACTCGTCAAGCTGTTGGCCTCGTGGAAAATCTACCCTCAGATGGTCGCTGGCCACTCGTCAGGCGAGATTGCGGCTGCATTTGCCGCGGGCTTGCTGAGTGAGGCCCAGGCTATCATGGTTGCCTATTATCGAGGTTATGTGGTCGGACAGCTGCAGTCTCAGGGCTCCATGATGGCGTTCGGAGGCAGTGTTGAAGATGCCCAGCAGTTGATTCAGAAGCTATCGCTGCAAGAAGAAGTAGTTGTCGCCTGTGTCAACTCGCCTGAGAGTGTAACGCTTTCGGGCAGCGTCTCCGGCATCGATTCCCTTTTACAGGCTGCCTCGCAGATGGGCAAGTTCGCTCGGAAGTTACAGACTGGTGGCAAGGCCTACCATTCGTACATGATGCAAGAAGTTGGGGAGCAATACAGTCGCCTCATTGAGGCCGCCTGGCCAGCCCTTCCGGGCAACTCTAACGACCGCGAGGTGCGATTCTTCTCCAGTGTGGGCATCGACGGCCCCAACTGGTACAGTAGCAAGACCAGCAAAACCCTGCCGCTGAGCTACTGGCGCCAGAACCTTGAAAGTCCCGTTCAGTTTACAGCGGCCATTACGCGCATCCTGGAGGAGAAGGGAAAGTCTCATCTGATCGAGATTGGACCGCACTCCGCCCTGCAGTTGCCCATCAAGCAGATCCGCACTTTCTTGGCCCAGTCAGTGGATGACGTCCCATATAGTGCGACCCTGGTCCGTGACAAAGATGCCATCTCTTGCCTGCGAGTCCTAGCGGGAGAGCTGTATCTCCGCGGACACGATCTGGACATCATGGCTGTCAATGACGCTGCACCTGCCACCGCCAGAGTTATCCCAGATCTTCCCCCGTACCACTGGAGCTATACACAGCTACTGTGGCGAGAGTCGAGACCCAGTAGCGATCTCCGTAACCGACAGCATCCGCGTCATGAATTGTTGGGATCGGAGATGGCTGCGCTGAACGGGATTGACCGGGTGTGGAAGAATACAGTGAGGCTATCCGAGGTGCCCTGGTTGGAGGACCACAAGTTGGAAAGTCAGGTTGTCTTTCCGGCCGCAGGCTACATCGCCATGGCGATCGAAGCGCTTTCTCAAATTACCGGGGCTGTCGCATCGAGTCCCTCCTTCTTATTGCGCAATGTCAACATCGCGACTGCGTTGGTCGTATACGCCGACGAACAGCAACAGGCCGATCTCTATACTACCGTCTCCCCGGCTCGCATCTCCAAGGCGGCTGCCTCCAGCAACTGGTATGAATTTAACATCTCGTCCCGCCAGGATCAAAGCACGGTGATGCATTGCACTGGCCGCATCAGGCTGGGAACAGATGTCCCTGCGCCTACGGTTACGGTCGACACCGCTGAATACGAGGAATGGACGATGGGGTCCTGGTATGCCAAGCTGGCGGAGGAAGGGCTTGCATTCGGGCCCGCCTTTCAGTCCCTGACTTCCATGAAGACGGATAAGAGGCGAGTCAACCCAGCTGCGGTGTCCAAGACCGCCATCCTGCAGCGCAAGGGTCGGTCTTCGGTCTATCCTGGCGATTATTATGCCGTTCATCCCCTCACCATTGATGCCTGTTTGCAGGCCGCGATCATGGGCGGCACAGCGGGAAATCTCGGACAGCTTCGTGCCCATCTCCCTGTATTCCTCGACCATTGCGAGATCAGCACCCCAGTCAGTGAGAGTGTGAACTCGACCGGGTTGATCCATACCGAGTCCCAGAGCACTGGTTTTGGCACGAAGACTATTGACGCCACATTGAGCGATGACTTCGGCTCCGCGGTGATCAATCTGCGGGGGGTCCGCTTGTCCCTGTACATGGGACGCCCCGAGCTTGAGCACTCCTCCTCCCTAGCTCGCCATCCCTGTTTGCGTGTCGTATGGAAACCTGATCTGTTGCGGGTGACCGCAGAGGATGAAATGCCATTCCGAGACTACATCACCCACTTCCTCCACAGCCATCCTGATTTAGCGGACAACACCAAGGTCGGCGTGGTGGCCGCCCTGCTAGATCTCGCTGCGCACAAGAACCCACGCCTACGCGTGTTGGAGCTTGGCAATGGATGCGACTGCAAGACCCGCGAGTGGCAGGATATCCTCGACCAAAAGACGGATTTTCCCCGGATTCGAGAGTGGAAGACCGCGGACGATGGGGAGGTCGAAGGGAGGTACGACGTGGTTCTACTCCCGCACGACGCCGGAAGCCGATCTATGGCCCAGGTCAACCACTTGCTGAGCCTAGTCGAGAGTAATGGCATCCTTGTGGCGCGAACAGGGTCTCTCACATCAGCTCACCTGGAAGACCGTGGGTATACGGTGTTACATCTGCAATCCGGCATCAGTCTCGTCGTTCCTTCTCAGCCACTGCGCACATCTCATAACCGGTTGGTTCTACTGCATCACCACGCTTTGAAGATTGCCGATGTTTTCAGTCAATTCTTTGGGTCTGAGAACCTGATTGCGGCCTCCCTGGATGACGTGACGGCGGAGATGATTTCGCAGTCAACGGTCATCTCTCTACTCGAGCTGGAGGCCCCGTTTCTGCCCACCATGACCTCGGAGCAGATGACCAAATTCAAGATTGTGACTGATAATGCCCATGACCTCATTTGGCTGACCGGGACTGCTACCATGACGGGCGATGCGCCAGATCTCTCTCTGTCTGGTGGTCTCTCCCGAGCTCTCATGCTGGAACAGCCCGCACTTCGCTTTGTGACCTTCGATGTAGGTCGGTTAACGGATCATGCAAGCCGTCTTCAAGTCTGCGGCAAGGTCCAGGATATTCTTCGCACCGATGATTTCGCGGAGGACAAGGAATTTGTCTGGCACAATGGCCTCGTGCATGTGAGTCGATTCGTGCCTGAAACCACACTCAACGATCTCTTCCGGAAGAGAGAATCAACCGAGATTGATACCATGGCGCTTGAAGAGGCATCCCCGGCTCGCCTAGCTATTGAGCGCGTGGGAATCACGGACTCGATCTACTTCCAGCGACTGGCGGACAGCCCCACGGTGATTCCGGCGGGCCAGGTCGAAATCGAGGTCAAGGCTGTCAGCTTGAACGCGAAAGACATCTACACTCTCTCCGGCAAGGTCGAGACTCGCAAAGGCACCGCAGCCATTGAGTTCAGTGGCATTGTTCGCAATGTGGCCTCAGATGTCTCCCATCTTGCGGCGGGCGATCGTGTCGTTGTACTCGCGCCCAACACCTTTAGTACGGTCGAACGCGTGCCGGCTTGGGCATGTCAGAAAATGCTTCCCCAGGAGAGCTTTGAAGTGATGCCCACGCTCCCGGTTATCTACGGCACCGCCCTATATGCTCTTGACGACCGCGCCCATCTGCGTGCGGGTGAGAGCATTCTGGTGCACTCCGGCGCCGGTGCCTTCGGAGCCGCTACCATTGCGATTGCCATCCAACGCGGCGCCACGGTATATGCCACCGTCAGTACTGAAGAGAAGAAGGATTACCTTGTATCCGAACTGGGGGTACCCCGGGAGAACATTTTCAACTCGCGCGATGATTCTTTCGTCGCCGGGGTGCTGAAGGCCACTGGCGGACGCGGCGTGGACGTGATTGTCAACTCCCTGACTGGGGACCTCCTTCACGCCACCTGGCAATGCTGTGCCAACTTTGGTCGTTTCGTCGAGGTAGGGAAGCGCGATATCATTGATGCTGGGAACCTCGATATGCGCATGTTCCTTCGCAATGCCACCTTTACCGCATTTGACTTGACCGAACTCTTCTATCATCAAGATGAGCACTACCGGAACATTTGGACAAAGTAAGTTTGCTTTTCTTGCTGTTTATGTTCCCCTATTACTTCCAGGTTTTTCGTTCCAGGGTTACTGACCATCAAACCCAACCATAGCAAATTTGCGGAAGCGTTGGAGCTCTATCGCTGCGGCGCTGTCAAGCCTGTTCCCATCACCACCTTCGACGTCAGCGAGATCAGCCAGGCATACCGCTTCTTTTCGACCAAGGGGCGCATCGGCAAGGTCGTGATCTCCTTACAGGATCCCTCCAGTGTGATCCGTGTGGCTCATGCTCGTCATCTTACCACCTTCGACGCGAACAAATCGTATCTGCTCGTGGGTTGCCTGGGTGGTTTGGGTCGGAGCCTCAGTCGGTGGATGTTCGAGCGCGGCGCTCGTCACTTCACATTTTTGGGTCGGTCTGGATGTGATAAGCCGGCCGCACGCGATCTCGTTGCTGGCCTGGAGGCAGCCGGGGCGACTGTTCAAGTCGTGCGCGGTGATATCATCAACGCTGAGGACGTGCAAGCTGCGGTTGAGGCGTGCATCCGACCCATCGGGGGAGTCATTCAGGCGGCGATGGGGCTGAGCGAGGCGCTCTTTTCGACCATGACCCCCAAGGCCTGGCACACGGGCATCCAGCCCAAATGGCAGGGAACCTGGAACCTCCATCATGCTCTAGAGGCCCACGGCGACGCTGCGCTAGACTTCTTCCTTCTCACCTCATCCGTGTCGGGTAGTGTCGGCACCGCCACCGAGTCCAACTATTGCTCTGCCAATGGCTTCCTGGATGCCTTCGCCCGCTACAGGCGCGGCCTCGGCAAGCCCATCGTCTCCGTTGGCCTAGGCATGATTTCCGAGGTTGGTTATTTGCATGAGAACCCAGAGATCGAGGCCCTCTTGTTGCGCAAGGGCATTCAGCCCCTCAATGAAGCCGAGCTCATCCAGGTCATCGATCTAGCCCTAGCCCACACAGCAACCACCGGGCTAACCTCGAAGGCTCCGGGTCTGGACTACGACCCCTTGGCGGCTTCCCACATTCTCACTGGCCTTGAACCGCACGGAATTCGTCAATTGCTCGACCGCGGTTTCGATGTCAACAACGGGACGATGCAGGATCCCCGCGCTGTACTTCTCTCTGCCTCCCTGGATGCCCCCTCCGCCTCGACCTCCGCCAATGCAGCCTCTATCAGCACCGTCTCAGTTTCTGCCCTCCCTTGGGCTGCTGGCATTCCTGCGGGGGTCCTCAAGACCATGGCGACCACTCCCGAGGTTGCCACTGCGGCGACTTTGAATGCCGCCATTCTCCTCCTGGTCCGCAAACGTTTTTCCAATCTGCTGCTGATGGATCTGGATAAGATCGTCTCGGAAAAACCCATCACTTCATATGGAATGGACAGCATGATCGCCTCCGAGTTCCGCTCCTGGTTCTACAGTGTTTTCAAGGTAGATATTCCGTTCCTGGAGGTACTGAATGATACCTCCTCCTTGCAGAGCTTGTCCAACGCGGTGGAGAGCAAGCTGGTGGTTTGATTGGGATGTGTCTGTGTTTCTGTTCGTCATTCTGTAAGTCCGTAGCTGTGAGAATGTCAGATAAGATATAAAGTTGCTTGAAATATCTTCACTCGTCCACCACCCTGTAGCGAGACCACTGCCGACTAGGTGTTCGTCTTCAACTAAAAAGCTCGTTAGTCCGTATCTAGTACCATGGGCTTGGGAGACCAAATGTGCGGCTGGGAGACCAACGGTCGGTCGAGACAGCTTCATCGGCCACTGACAAGCTATCCCCAGCGAGAGCATGAGCATACTTGATGAAATCGAGAGCATCACAGTTGAACATACGGAGGTGATGGACTAAAGATCTTTGATCTCATGACTTGCTTGGTTCCATGTTACATTTGTAAAGGACCTGTAATGTATACCCCATGTACCTTCACATCATCCTCAGTCAGTCTACTATGTATATGTTGGGTGACATGGAGTTACCTGGCCCGGCCCTACTTATCAGTGCCTCGAAAAATCCTAGGGCACACCTACGTATTACGGCTCATGCCCATTTTATGAACATGCCCAGTCTTAACATACTTAGCTTGGAATTGGGCAAGATCCGACTTCGACAGAATTGCCAAAATGGACCAGGAAAGCCCACATGCGCTATGAGCAAGATGAAGGTTGGAAATAAAGTGCACACTCAAGCACCAGCTTTTGGCCCTGCGTAGAAAGTGTCGCGTATGCTGTTACCACTGCTTATCAGTAGTCGTCCAGAAATTGATCCAACTCTTTTTAGGGCTTCCCAGGATGACCGCCGTAAGTTGTGGGCCAAGTGGGGTTTCTGACCATCAGCCTGTGGCCATGCATGCAAGTTGTGTCAGAAATGACCAAATAAAAGCACTCGAGCTGATCTCCATCCGCAGTAAGTGGTTTTGCTTGCTGCACACACGCCCATCATGTACACTTACAGTGTCATTGCTCTCACACTGATGAGCTATGTCCTCTGTCAAGGCATTTACAATCGCTACTTCCATCCACTCCGCGCATTTCCCGGTCCTTTCTGGGCCTCGGTGTCCGACTTCTTCAAGCTCTGGATTCTGCACACCAAGCAGGCCCACACTCTGGGTCTGGAATACCATAAAAAGTATGGGAGCATTGTACGCGCTGCCCCGAACCTCTTGGCAGTTGATGATCCGACGCTCCTACCGCTCATCTACCATCGGCGAGTGGACAAGACCGATGTCTACACCGTAGGCGTGCTCGGTGAAATTGCTCCACCTTTCCAAACCCTCAAACACGAGGAGCATGCCATCAAGCGCAAGAGGGTTGCCGCCTCGTTCACCTTAACCAACCTGAAGCACCTCGAAGGGCAGGTCGATGAGCGCATCGCGCAGTGGACTCATATCTTGACCCAGCGATTTGTGGAGACAGGCGAAGAACTGGATTTTGCCGCCTGGTCCCAGTAGGTTTCATGCCTATCACATCCCGATCAATTACTCATCTCTCTCTCTGTGTGTAACAGATGGTTTGCGTATGACATGATTTGCCAACTCTCCTTTGGCGAGCCGATCGGATTCGTTAGCCAGGGGCGCGACGTGGAGAACTTGATCGCGAACTTCCATCAGATGGCCCCGTTTGCCGCGGTTGTGGGAGCATTGCCCTGGCTCGCACGCCCATTTCTGGAGAACCCCATCACAAGAAAGTTTTTCATGCCCAAGCCGGGTGATGGGTCGGGGACTGGGAAAATCATGGCCGTACGTAGAGCACACCTTTGATGGAACCATCATGAAGGCTCACCCATCCGGTGTCTCTAGTTTCGTGATCGGCTGCTGGCAGATCGACTGAATAACCCTCAGGCTCACAAGCAAGGGGACTTCCTGGACAATATTCTGAGCGCAACCAACCCGGACGGGACCCCAATCACGCTCGAGGAGGTCAAGACTGAGTGTTTCGTGCTCATGGTCGCAGCCTCAGACACCACCGCCGCTTTCTTCTGTGGCTTTGTGCGTTATGTCCTTGAGACGCCTGGCGTATACGAGCGACTGGTGGCGGAGATCGACGAGTACGACCAGCGCGGCGACCTCACCTCCCCGGTGCCACGATACGACGAGATCAAAGATATGCCCTACTTCACAGCCTGCTACAAGGAGACCATGCGCTATCAGCCGTCGACCCCAATGATCATTCCGCGCTACGTGTCTCCCGGGGGTCTCACGCTGCACAATCAGCATATCCCCGCCGGGACGGAGATTGGAGCCAACCCGTATGTGGTGCACCGGAATCGCCGCGTCTTTGGGGAGGATGCTGATGTCTTCCGTCCGGACCGCTGGCTGGTGGCCGATCCGGACCATATCGCCCTGATGGACAAGTGTATTCTGACCTGGGGATACGGGACGCGCATCTGCCTGGGAAAGAACATCGCCCTACTGGAGACGTATAAGTTGCTTGTTCAGGTATTTGCATCTCCTTGTGTTTCTTTCGCCTCGTAGTGGGGTTCTCGTCCGACTTTTTCAGCTTAACAGGACTAATCATGGCTCCCTCCTTGGCAATCTAGTTCTTCCGCCTGTTCAGGCCCAAGATCAATAATGGGGCACGACCCATCTGGGAGCAGGAAAACCTGGCTTTGTTGGTTCATCACAATTTCTGGATCAAGATTGCGAGCAGAAAGCATTAGCTTTAGTAGATGATGACACTATTTCCCAGTGAGGGGTTGCGCGAGTCAATGCCTAAGGCAGTCGCTGGTGGGTAATTGAGGGCTGTCCTGGGCATTCACCGCCTGCCATTCCAGGCTCTTCCGATCGGTCTGCCGGATTCCGCAAACGGACATCCGCCCCTCTCCCTTCTCCGCTGTGTTGTGTGACCAACATCCATGATCTGCGTTGTCATTGAAAGTACAGGATGGCTTCTGAAGCCGCAGTGACTCTTTCCTAACAATATCAGTATATTTTTTCGTACTCAGAATAGCTTTCCTCCCGCTTATAAGCTTTCCTTAACGCTTGCCAATTTTTGTGTCATCCTAGCATTTTATGACCATGGGACCGTCCCGAAATATATGCTGGACCGTGCATATAACAATCCCTAATCTTTTGCTGTGCAGTCCTGCATATCTCCGTCAGTCCCAGGTCCTAGCATCCTTAGAACAGAAATGACCTGAATATAGACCAGCCAATTCTCATGTAAACTGACTCCCCACGTGGTTGCTTGCCGCCTGCTAATCTAGGTAGGGTGAGGTAGATACTGCCTGCCAGATTCACGCTTCCGGTAGGCGGTCTTGTTGGCCTTGGGGAGGTGTTACATTGCAAAGCCCGCAGTCACGTGGTGTCTTCAGAGCAAGGAAGAGGTCTTCAATGCTGAACGAGTAAGCGGCATGTGAGTCGAATGGTCTGACTGTCAGACAGACTGTCTCCGTGTAAATGTCAAATGGAACGGCACCTTCGGTTCCATCTCGGTTCCACCTCGATTCCATCGGGGAACTGCTTAAATCCGAGCCAGCCAATCATCGTCGGGAACGGCACCGTCGGTTTGGGACTCGGCCTCCACCGACTCATGCAGGAGACCAGGAGATAACCTAGTACCGTGGACACCACGGAGTGGCATACTACCATACCGTGGACTCGTTATCCATGACCTATCCCATGCACATGTCACCAGAAGACCCGAGACCGACTCTTTGTTTGCACCGGGCTGGGGTGGGCAGAGGAGCTATATAATGGGTGAACTGCACACACCTACCTGCTGTTCCTCTGTCACGGTACCGTTCACGTCTTGAACATACTTCTCCCCCCCTTAAGATTCCATCCTCAGTCGGTTCACCATGGTGTTCTACAATACTTATCCTGGCTTCCTGTATCGCCAGTTCCTAGTCTGCCCCTCCAAGGCTCCGTCTTCTACCTCCCTTCGCGGCAAAGCGGGCATTGTCACCGGCTCCAACACTGGGCTGGGCTATCAGGCTTCGGCGCAGTTGCTGGGCCTGGGGCTATCGCATCTGATCCTAGCGGTCCGCAGCAGTTCCAAGGGCGAAGCGGCCCGGAAATCCCTCCTCGCATCGCTGCCGGCTTCGGCCAAAGCTCCCGTGGTCGAGGTGTGGGAACTGGATCTCGGTAGCTATGCCAGTGTGCTCTCCTTTGTCGAGCGCCTCAAACAGTCCGGGCTGCACGTCGACTTTGCCCTTCTGAACGCGGGAGTGGCCAACTTCCACTTCACGGTCAACCAGGCCACCTCCCACGAGACGAGTATTCAGGTCAATTGGCTCAGTACTGCGCTGTTGACCTTGCTTCTGCTTCCGGTCCTCGATGGCCAGGCCGCCCAGAATCTGAATCGCCCTCGTCCGGTCATCTCAATTGTGGGCAGCGAAACCGCCGCCTGGGCCAAATTCAAGGAGGCCCAGATCGCACAGAGTCAGCGACGGCCTCTGATCCAGGTTCTCGATGATCCCAAGCACTTCAACATGGGCGATCGCTACTATACCTCGAAGCTGCTCTACCAGCTCTTCTTTCTGGAGCTGTTCCAGCATCGATCCCCCGGCAAACGCTCCACGGGGGCCATTCTCAACCTGGTGAACCCCGGCTTTTGCTATGGTTCGGAACTCCATCGCACGGCGGAAGGCGCCTTCGGCAAAGTTCTGGGGGGGATGAAGAGGGTGATCGGTCGATCGGTGTCAATGGGAGCCCGTACTCTGGTTCACTCTGCGGTGCTGGCTGGAGAGCCCTCCAATGGCCGGTACATGAGTGACAACAAGCCTGCTCCTTTTGCGGGCTACGGGGATAGTGACGCCGGGAGAATCACTCAGGATCAGGTCTGGGATGAGACGATCTCCGAGCTGAAGCAAGTTGTGGATGTGAATGAGCTATTGTCGCATATGTGATTCGATTATCTGTGAATTTCCTGCTCCTGCTTGCCCGTGCTTGGTTGATTTTTTTTTCTTCTTTCTTGTTTTGTTTTATTTCCTCTACCTGAGTGTCTGCTGCCGATAATGCCAGGTGAAAGCTGCTTGATGTTAGTGTTGTAGTATGGAGTGATTTGAGGATGAACAAGTATAGTACTGTGGTAAAGTTGAAGAACTTCACTGGGAGAACCAGTCGGGGGGCTGACTCATCCTCATCCCCGTATTTAACGAACCCAGATTACCGTACATTACCGTAGATTCCCGTGGTTAACGTATGCTCTCTCCTCTCCTCTCCCCTCCTCTCCTCTTTCCCATGGATCTCGCTCAAACCTCCCCCTCAACTCCAACCCCATTCTTTAGCTGTCAACTTTTCCACTGCGGTCCTCATTGTCAATCACCCCCATGATGGGCGCAAAAGTCGAGTCCCCAGAAGCGCCGACCACTCCTTCTCAACTCCTGAATTATTTGCCCACCTACCGGGTGCTGGTCTGTTTAAGATGCCGCTACGCCATTCAGCCCGGGGCCATTGCGCGTCATCTCAAGGAGATCCATTATCTTCCTCGTGCAACGCGGCGGACCTTTGTCGCCTGGGCTTCGGAGTTCGAGTTGGCCCAGCCGCAGGATGTAGTCTTGCCAGATGAAAGCCAGTTTCCGGTCCCCTTCCTTTCCATCCAGGAAGGGCTTGCGTGCCGCTTTGAGCGCTGTGGCTATCTTTGCGCCACCAGCAAACGCATGAAGCAACACTGGCGATGCACCCACCAAATTCCCACCTCGGATGAGAGCACACTCTCGACCCCAGTCCCCTTACAGACCTTTTTCCGGGGAAATGCCCTCAGATACTTCACCAATCCGTCCTTGTTAGTGGTCTCCTCAGCTTCTCCCTCGGAATATAGCGTCGACGAGGTCAGCCATGATGGTCGATCGAGTACGGTCGGTTTCCAACCATTCCATTCCTTTCATCTTCAGTCTTGTCCATGGACGCTGATTTCCACTTTCTTCGCCTGTAGACCGGTACTACTCCGGCGACCAGTACAACATACCTGGAAAGTCGGCTCCTACCATTGGACCAGTGTTCCTCGGTGCTCGTAACCAACCAAGGTCTTCTCGACCATTATCGCCATTCGACCTACAAATCCCTCTCAAATAGCCCCGAGACCGACCGAGCATTTGGCGAGGTCGTTCTGGGCCTGACCTCCCGATTTGACTTCTTGAGGCAGGGGGTCATGGCGTGTGCGGCCTTGCACCTGGCCTCCATCGACCCGGCTAATCGCACGTATTATGTCTTCCAATCCCTCCGGCACCAAGACCAAGCCATTCCCGCCTTTCGTCAGGCCATCCTGCACGTCGATCGCGACAACTGCGAGGCAGTCCTGGCCTTTGCGTTTTTCCTCGTCATCTGTTCCCTCAACTCCGACACCGAAGACCCGCGCCTGTTCCTGAGCGACGACCCCGACCAACATCTGCACTGGATCAACATCCTCCGCAATGGCTGCTCCATGCTCTGCCCGTTTTGGGACGAGCTCACCGCGGGGCCCCTCGCGCCCTTCGCCGCCCTGTGGGAGGATGACCTCGGCGTTGGCGGTCCGCCCGCCGATACTCCCGAAGACCCGCTGCTGGGGGCCTTGCTCGCCATGGTGGTCGCGGAGAACCCTGCCCGCGAGCTTGCGGAGGAGCACGACGCCTACCGGGCCGCCGCGGACCAGCTTGCCGCCGCCGGGGCTTTTCTCCAGCGCCGGGGCCCCGCCGCCTCCGTCTGGGATGCGCTTAACGCGTGGCCGATGCGCGTGGCTCCCGCCTACCTGACGCTACTGAAGCAGGATCGCCCCGGCGCACTCCTGCTCTTGGCATACTACGCGATTCTGCTGCGCCCCACTCGCGGCGAATGGTTCCTCGCGGGGCGGGTGGAGAGGCTCATCGACGAAATTGCCCGTCGCTTGGAAGGCACGTCCTGCTCCGCCCAATTATGGGAGTTGTTTCTGGCGATCCGGAGGGAATACTTCCCGGAGGAAGCGCTGAGGTGCCAGTAGGATGACCCACGGTAGTGACGATATAACGAACTATGAACTGTAAGGTAATATTCCACCATGCATCTCCCACCATGTAGATGGTCGGGGACGGGGTTCCGCGACTTCCATCGTGTCCACTATAGCTGACGTGATATTTGTAAGCTGATAAGCTCTTGGGAAGGACAGTCAGAGTACAAGGTATGAGTTGGTGCACGAGACGCACGCGGCACCTGCGGCATATAGAGCACCTCGCCAATCAGATGCAAGGTGAGAATGCCAGTCCAACAGCCCCAAAATGTGCCTACTGGGTAGAATCCGAGTCCTTAGTGCTGACAGTTCTGAGGAATTTTTCCGTCCGAGCTTTCTGCAGGCCATCAGTGCTTAGTCGATGTCAGCACGTGCGGGGTATTGCAGGTTCATCTCCAATCAAATGACTTGCTGGTGAAGAATGAACCAGTAGCTCCTTCTGCAGTATAAAGGCTTCCCGTTGGGATTGGGTGACCCAGCTTGAAGGAATTGAGGATTGCATGAGACATCCTGAGCTCTATGCTGGTCCTTTTCGGCTCGTCCGACCATAATGCCCCTTCTTGCTGTCTCGCTATCTCGCTCAGTCAATCACGATCTGACTCAACCGCACCTAATGGAATTCGTCGAGTGAAGATTTCAGGTGATTTTTCGATACTGTGGTAGGTCCGGTCTAGATCTAAGGCCGCCAACGACGCGGACGCGGACCATTTGGCAAACGCCGAGGAGCATGGCCAGCATTGTCACTGGGTGCTATGACTACTGGTGAGGCTCATCAGCTTACAGTGCCTATCGGGTCCAGCAACATGTCTGCAAGTAGCGCTCCTTCTCGCTTGCACTAGCTGGTTCAGAGAACAAATATGTGATTGCTCTAGTGGAACGGCAGCAAGGGTTCGGCAAACGGGCTGGGGCCATATGTCTTTGGTTCTCCTCATGATGCGGCTTTATATATAGATACGATGTACAATTTTTTAACTCGACGGCATGGTGCTTGCAATCCGATATTCACTCTGGAGGTTCGTCATATCCCTGATCATTGTGCCTGTCTGCCTATCCATCCTTGCCCTATTGTTCCATAGCTGTAGCTTCCATGGCCTCGACATCGCCAGTGGAGGAGATGATTGACCAGGAGGACTGGAGTCACATCTCGGAACCGGCCTTGCGCAAACGCATCCAGAACCGCAATTCCCAACGCAAGCTACGTAAGTCTCTTCTGCTTCAGACTTAGCCCGGTTGCGATACACGGACTAAACTTCCATGCAATGCTAGGCGCAAAGCGCAAAATGCAGAACCAGCCCATCTCCTTTGACATCATGACATCCACGTCAGGTTTAGAGATAGACCTGGACAATTCGGGGGCGCCTGTGGCAGATGACTTCCTCTTCGACGGGCTCATTGACCCCCTCAACCCGCTGTCTCCCTCACTAGATCTCGATTTGATGACATCGCCACCGCTCGATGTCCACAGCTCTTCCACCCTCGACTTCAGTGCGCTAGATACCCCCTCCTGGACTGAAGCTCCCAATCCCGAATACTTGGCTGTTGGGACGGGAGGGATTGACGAAGGGGCCTTGATACTAGACCCTGCTCTGGTCTCCGATGTCTCCACTCCTGGCCCCGGGGTAGACACGAGGACTGTGGGAGCCTCCACTCAATCCAGCAATGACATCCACATCTATATTCACCATGACTGTCCAAGCCCCCTGCTTCCCAATACCGCCAATCAGCAGCCGCTGCCGTCGTCGCTGGGGCCGTCCGCGGCCCGTCGATCCCGCTGGGGCACCCGCATTTTTCACCTCCACAGTAACAACACAAACAACAACACCAACAACGCAGGCAGAGGTGAGAGCAGATGTGAGAGCAGCTGTTCGGCCGCCCGGAAAAAACGCCGGGCCGCCCCGGCCCCACCACCGCCGCCACCGACAGCCCATTTCCCGGGCACATGCCACAATTGCGGATCCCTGACGGGGCCGGGGCAGCCCGACTCGCCGTATCCCAGCAGCCACAGCCACATCGCTCAGGTGGCTCGGATTTTGTCCCACTCCCATCCAGCTCTGGCCGAAATGCTCATGCAGCCCAATGCTCACATTGAATATGGCTATCCTGGCTTTTCATCATCATCATCATCATCATCATCATCTTCTTCTTCTTCTTCTTCTTCTTTCTCTGCGATCACACCCCCCGCTGATGAGATGCAGAAAGGAAGAGACGCAGAGGCAGAGGCGGAGGCGGAGGCGTCGGAGGCGTCGGATGTCCGACCACTCCATATTGTCATCAATCTCCCCCCCAGTCCTGCCGCCTATTCCGATTGATTAGTTGGTACTGTACTGTACCTATTTTTCTCTGCTCATGTCTTGCTTCATCTACTGATGCTACGATTGATGCCCACCTTTGCATTCCTCTTCGTGCTATTTAGAGTATATATTGGTACTTCACAAATTTAGATTGAGTGTCATTCCTTCTGTCTCCCCGCAAATGGAGAGCCCTTAGAACCTGAGCGATGATTACTCTTGGGCCTTGTCAGACCTAGTCCGTATTTTGTGCTTATATCAGCCCCAGATCTACTTTCTGACTCTGACTGCAGGTAGGCTCAGCTTGCAAGCTGACCGCGCCGAGCAATGCACCGGCGTGTACCCCCAGTGCCAATCAGCAACAAGGTTGGCACCAGATATATTGATCCGCTGAGAGGCCATGGTGTGCCATGAAAGCACGGAAACAACTCTGCCCTACCGAGTACAGCATGGACATTACGGGATACGCTTTGGTAACCGGGGCCGGCAGTGGCATTGGGCGAGCCTGCGCCTTGGCCTTTGCCCGCGAAGGCGCCGCTGGGGTGGCCTTTACCGACCTGAATCTTGAGGCTGCCCAGCAGGCCGCCGAAGAAAGTAGGGCTCTCGCCACTCACCCCACCTACCAAGCTGTGGTCATGCCCCTCGATGTGACCAGCGAAACACAGGTGGAAGCGGTAGTGACCCAGACCCAGCAATCCTTCGGGACCATTGACTACTTGGTCAACTCAGCCGGCGTATGTGCTCCCATGATCTTTCTCCTATCTTAGCTCTCACTACCGGGTATCCCTTGACCAGACACGAGTCCCAATGCTCATCCCACATATATATATATAGATTGGCGTCCAAGTGGCGGCGGAGATTGCGGAAGCCTCCCTGACAGAATTCATTCGCTTCCTCGACGTCAACGTCACGGGCTCCTTTCTTCTCACCAAGTATGTCTCGCGCACGATGAAGCAGCAGGAAGCGCGCCTCGTCTGCGCTCGCAATGTCCAGCGCGGTTTCACGCGCGGAGTGATTCTCAACATGGCATCCTGTGCCTCCTTTGTCGCGACCCCCGCTTTAACGCAATACACCACGTCCAAGCATGCGGTGCTAGGACTGACCCGGAATGCTGGTAAGTCATCATATAAAGAGGGTTAGGTGCGTCAAAGTTGAGCTCGAGACGACGAAGCTGACCAACACGTCTTATCGGTCCCCCCAGCCCTAGATAACGCCAAATACGGGATTCGCGTGAACTGCCTCTGTCCGTCGTGGGTCGACACCCCGATGGTCGATCGTGCCGTGAAAGACAATCCCGACCTCGGGGCGTTGATCGCCCAGTCTGTGCCCATGGGGCGGATTGCACAGGTGGACGAGATCACCGACCTGATTCTGTTCCTATGCAGCCCGCGGGCCAGTTATGTCACGGGGAGCAGCTGGATTGTTGATGGCGGAACTACCCTCTGTAGCCATGTTTGATTTCTGACATCAGGAGAAAGGGTGCGCAGACACTGAGCTCTTTCATGTGTGCTTACACGATACGATTGATGCTGGGGTTGTCAGATAGGGCTTCTGACAATGTCAGATAGAGGGGTCAGACATCAGTATCTGTCAGATGCGTCAAGTAGTATCTAGTCACAACGCAACGGTTCTTTGATAAATATCTAGAGAAATGTCCCCTCGTCTTCATATCAGTAGCACATTGAGCTTTAACTTCCATTCTACTGACAACAACGGTCAATCCCCCTCCACAATGACGACCACTGCCGCTGTTAACTTCATTTCCACCAATGGGTTTCCCGCTCCTGGTCTGCGCGCCACGCAGCGACTGATTACCGGCCACAGCGAGGAGGACGGCAAAGGCCACTTCCTTGTCACCGATCGTGGCGACCACCACCGCATTATGGGTGAGAACCAAGCCGTAGCCAACATCCTGTACTCAACCCAGGAGAACCCAGTGGATCTCAACGACAGCAAAGATATCCAGTATGCTCGCGAGAATGAGGTTCGTTCTTTTTTCATTCATCTTCCTCTTGCAGTTCCTCACCCTCTTCCTTTCCCCTGAACTCTTGATAACGCTTCCCACAGCCAGGTCTCCACATCCCCAACGGCACAGTGGCTCGGATGATCGATTTCGGCCCAGGCGTCGAATCTCCAATGCACCGCGCCCTGTCCATTGACTACGGGATCGTGCTCGAGGGAGAGTTCGAGCTCACCCTGGACTCCGGTGAGACGCGGATCATGAAGCGCGGGGATGTGAGCGTCCAGCGGGCGACCGCCCACAAGTGGAAGAATATCACGGGTGGGGAGACGGAGCCCGGCCGGATGCTCTACATCCTCCTGGACTGCAAGGAGGTGAGGGTCCAGGGCAAGCCATTGGAGGGATTTCTGGGCGAATTGGAGAAGGAATACGAAGGACGGAGTGCGTAAAGGGGTTGGTTTTGACCAGGATCAATGATTTGGATTGTTTCGTGCATGCTAGCTGCATACTGTTGCCAAAGCAGTAGGGTTCAAGATATGCCTGGTATTTCAGCTATCTCGGTGCCGGTTAAAATGACAAGGAATACAATCACGCCCTGGATCTAGCACAGTGCTCAAGCGTAACAATTGTATGGGTGGTAGTAACCATTTCAAGGTTATCTCACACAACCGAGGAAAGCCTTCTCCTTATGTTCCTGTTAAATATGACCTGGGACACTGTGCCAGAAGATCCGCGGAGAAATCAACTCAAGCATAATGGCAACCGAGTACTTTGTATGCAGACTAGTCATCTTCAGTCCTGATAGATCGCAGTGAAGCACATTTGATACTACTTGCACTTTACATGACATCTGAGTTGATAAGCAAAGACAATGAACCACGTAAATAGTAGTTGGCAAGACCCAACACTCCCCAACTTAGGAATCTGCGTGACTATGATTGTCTGGATGGGCGAACAAGATGAGAAGCCCATAAACCTAACTAGGATAGTCCTTGGTCAGGGCCTGGTCAATCCATATCCTGGCTGGCCACCACCTGGGCAATGCGCACTTCGACCCAGAGCTTATCTCCCTCCAACTTGAACCGGCCATTGCCCACCCAGTTGCTATTCTCCAGTGCCTTGATTCGAGGCGAGCCCACTTCGAAAGCCATGCTCATCGCTGTAAATACTTCATTAGACACCGTCTTCAGGGAAAAGAGGGCAGTCTCCTTTGGGATGAGGGGCGTTTACTCGACTGTCCAAAAGCAACCGTCTTCGGCTGACCCTGGAATATAGCTGCCAAGTCCTCGGAGACAGTAGAGACGCCCGAATAGTTGAACTTAATTCCCTGGTCTATGGTCAGTATGGGTTGTTTCAGCGGCGGGCCCCAACGGAGGTGGAAGAGACAGGTATGAAATATTTACCTCATCTTCGGTAGTTCTTTATGCCAATACGTTAGTCACAGAGCCAATCCGAAATCCAGTTATTGGGGTTCCGAGCACACCTCGCTATTCCGTGAACGTTCATTCGCGTGTGTTGCTGATCGGGATCGAAGTACAACCAGTCCCCGGCGACAACCACCTGTGCGTTGATGCGGGGAGAAAATCCTTCGACTGTGGTAATCGTACCGCCCGGAGAAGTCTGCATTGCCGTTGAAGTTTCTGCAAGCTTGAAGAGCGCATGTTGAGATCAATGGAGACTCACGTAGTGAATAAAGGTGGAGCCGGAGGAGGTGGGCCCTGTGCGTGCGATGCGTTCAGGTCAGTTTCAGTTATCGGACACACGAGGGATAGAGTTGACACTTGCGTACCGACTGGCTGGCCTTGACCGACCTCAAACTATCACTGCTTCTTGGTATCTAGTTGGATAACATCCAGATTGTTCGGGTAAGTCATACCTTGAGAATATAGGCGGGACGGAGGATAGGAAAGCCTGTGGATTGGGACATGATTGATCAATGATTCTTAGAGACGTGAAGGGATTTCTGACTTCGATTTGGGCCTCAGTAGTCCTGGTGATTGAAAATCAACATAGGCTAGGCTTTATGCTGCACGTGTGGGTGCGCAGATGGTGTGAATCCAATGTCTGACCGTCAGCCTTACTGTCAGACTGTCAGATCGTCAGATTGTCAGATTAGATCGTCAGCCTTCCAAGCTTTCTTCCGGAACCAACTCAAGTGACTGATAGTGACGAGATTTGAGGACACGAGTCAGCGAGAGCAACACCCTCTCAACACTTGGCTGAATATTTGCAATCTTCCCTGCAGATACCCTTATTGGCACCCCGTGGAATGCATACCCACGACATGCACCATACGCCTGTTAGGGCTAGACTGAAATCCTACCATGCTTTTCAATGACTATCTTAACAAATTATTGTATTAAGGCTGGTCCAGCACAAAGTACTAATTGGGAGAGCTGAACAGAAGTTAATTGTATGAGCATATTCATTGATCAAGGCTCGACACTTGCAAATCAGGTGCCTACAATCAAGCACTATCTACTATCAACAGGCTATTCTACCGACCAGGGCTCATCGTGAGTTCGCATAAACGGTGCCATATCAACCGCCTCGCCTTTCTCCCTTCTCAATTCGGTAACGGTTCGTCCCTCACCCAGATACGCCCACATATTCTGCTCGCGATACTTGATATCGTAGTCCTCGAAGCGCGGGCTCTTCAGTGACTTGAGCATATGCAGCATACTTCCGGGCCACAGCTGGATGCGACCGTTGTATTTCATCCACGACTGGCACGACTCCGCCCAGACCGAGTGAGTGTCATGCCAGGTATCGACATGGCGGCGCCACTGAGTGGTCACGGCTTGTTTAGGAGTCAACGAGTGCAAGCCTTCGTTGCTGATCTTGGCCGCACATTGCAGGGCGTATTCAACCTGAGCTTCGTGCTACATGAGGATTGGGTCATCAGCCATGGGATTCGTTGACAAATGGGTGCCCAGACACCACCTACCGTAATCAAGACTGATCCCTGCGCCCAATTTCCTGTGGGACCACCAATGAAGAAGAAGTTGGGGAAGTTCGGCGTCGCCATACTGAGGTAGATGTTCGGGGACTGTGCTGTTCAGCGTCTCAAATTGCGCTCAACCTGGTGGCAGGTTACTTACCTTGGCCCATTCGTCGCGCATCGTTTGGTCCTGCGAACCAACCACAGAACTGGTCAAGTTAGACAGCTATATTTGCACTAGCGCAGAGGCGAGGATTCTCACAAATGAGGTGCGAAGGCTACATCAAAGCCCGTAGCGCAAATGATGAGATCAAATTCTCTCTCCTCGTTGCTAGTTGTTTGTATCCCTTTCTCCGTGAACTGTTCAATCGGGTCCGTAACCACGCGGACATCTGCGTAGATGGTTATTAATGTGACTCAAAGTGATGTTTTCACATTTGTAGAGGTTATCTTACTGTCCATTGTCAGGCTTTCGAGAAAGCCATCGCCAGGCTGTTTCTGTCAGCATGATCGTGCTCATCCGAGATGATGCTTGAATCCAACATACCGTGGGCCTGCGACACCCGGGCGAAAATGTGGGTGTGAATAACCGGGCGATGTCCTCGCGATCCGGCCCCACGCGGGACTGTATCATCTGTGTAATCATTTCAGTAGTCATGTCATGCAGGGGATGGTGACGGAGAAAGATGGGAAACCGCTCCTGCATAACTCCATCGACCGCTTTGCGATACTGGAGGAAACGAGCAGGATCGGTGCGGAAGACCTCCTTCTCGGCCTCGGTATAGAAGTGCTTGCCCGCGGGGGCGGGCATGGCGGATTTCTCAGGGTCATCAGGAAACAGACGCAGATCTTGCCAGGCAGCCGGAGGCACAATCCATTGCGTTGAACGCACAAACACGGACAGGGACTTGGCATCTGAGAGGGATAGGATGATGAGTGTTCATTCGCGTTGGTTCGGGGGCAGCTCATCAACCGCATGTAGGGCATAGTACTGTACCTTTAACAATTTGAGGAATCAGTTGGATGCCCGTTGAGCCAGTACCAATGACCGCAACACGTTTTCCTTTCCAGTCAATGGATGGGTTCCAATTAGCTGGGTGAGTGAGTACGCCACGATAAGTATCAATTCCCGGAATATCGGGCCCTGGTTTCCATGTTAGCCCCGACGTCAGAAACATGAGATGGGATCCGAACATTTCCATTTGTTTAATGGACCCGAGCCATTGATCAACACATGGCATCGGTCCTGAAACAGGGTCCCATCTTTTTTCTTGAGGTCTAGGTGCCCTAGAAATAGAATCAGTATCGCGTACCCCTTATTATAAGTCAGACGAGCGAGACGAACATTCACCGTCTTCTTCAATCCAACGAGCCTGGGTAACCTCCGTTTGAAAGGAGATATACTGATAGAGCCTATGCTTCTTGGCGAAATCCACCAGATATTTCTGAATTTCCTCCCCCCTGGGGTAGTACCCACTCCACTCGGAGTTGGGTTCAAAAGTGAAGGCGTACGAATGAGAGGGAACATCACAGCCCACCCCTGGGTATCTATCTCATTCTCTTTAGCACCGGCCTGCCTATAGGTTCTTGGTCGCATCTCCTATGGTATGGGTATACCTGTTTTCAAACCATGTCCCTCCAACTTCAGTATTCCTAGCAAAGGTCAGGTCGGAGCGACTTCACACAAACACCTTCAACGACATACTTCTCATATACGGCTAACTCATAATTCGATAGCATCTTCTGAGCCTTGTATGCCGTCATCAGACCGGCTGCCCCGGCCCCCACGTGAACAATCCTAAGCCGGCGAGGCTCGGAGTGGGCCCTTTCAAGACGCTCGGTGGTAGAGATTGAGCCCATGCTGGCAAATAACAATGATGATGACGATGATCAGATGTTGTCTGATGGATTACTCAAGGAGAGAAGACTATATATCTTCCGTACTGATTCGCCTGACAAGAGGTTGATCTGACGTTCTGACACGCCCACAGCCGCCTTTCTGACCTGACATGCATGAGCACGTGGCTGAAAGATCTCGTAAGATCAACTAAAATCTCACTTGGCTCGATCTCGGCGAACCCATGCCTGGGCAATGCAGGTACTGTTGCCGCGTGGGAGCTGGGATTAGCACGTGTAACCACGAGGCTGAGTGGCATGTTGTACATACCGTATCTGCGGATCTAATTATTGCGCCAAGTTCGACGTGTACTGTACTCTGCTCCTGGATATAAATGCCAGCCTGTATTCCAGGTTTGAGGAGCGCAGAGCAAGACTTTCCCACAGTGCAATCTTGAATCCTCGAGACAATAGACCATTTTTACTGCGAAGATGAAATTTGCCACGATGGCTGCAGTTCGCCCAGTCCAAATGCTCGCTGTCCTGTCCATAATTGCCGGAGCAGTTGCATCTAATATCACTGCTCTTCTGACCCATCTTTCCTCGTCCAGCGAAGTGTTCTATCCCAACGATGCCGACTGGGGCGATATCATCCAGCGATGGACCGCCTGGGATGAGCCCACTTTCTCACTGGCTATCAAGCCCGGCTCAGTCGCCGATTTGCAGACGGTTGTATGTTGGCGTCCCAAACCCCAAGACCTACCTCACTCGCTGACTGAGTTTATCTTGGCTACAGGTCAAATATGCCACCAGTCAGAATTTACCATTCCTGGCCAGCGGAGGTGGCCATGGATATAGCACCTCATTTGGGGCTCTTCAGCAGGGGCTTCAAATTGATATGGGATCGTTCGACAGCATCCAAATCAATGCTGAGAAGAGCACGATGACCATCGGTGGTTCCGTTAAATTCTCACAAATTATGGAGCCCCTTTTCAATGCTGGAAAGGAAATTCGTGTGTATTCCTGGTATGTTACAGGATGGTTAACATGGTTACTAACCAGTGGGCAATGCCAATAGAAACCGGATCCTGCCCCTGCGTGGGCATGGTAGGGGCAACTCTCGGTGGCGGAGTAGGGCGCTATCAGGGCCTGCACGGTCTGATCATCGACGCGCTGGAGTCCGTGGAACTTGTCACTGTGAAGGGCGATCTCATCACTGTGTCGGCTACAGAGAACGCAGACCTATTCTGGGGCCTGCGCGGCGCCGGCTTCAACTACGGCATTGTCACCTCGGCCACATATAAGGTGTATGATCTCACCAACAAGGGCAACGTACTCAATGCCGACTTCATGTTCCCTGCCGAGCTTAACGAGACCTACTTCAAGATTCTGGCTAGCTATGACACCCTCCCAGCGGCGTTGTCATTGTATACCTTGGTGATGAACGATGCTGCCGCAGGAGTAAGTCAGAGTCTCCCTCTCCTCTCTTGAAACTCCATGATTGAAGTCTAACCACCACCCTGTCTGAGGTGTAATAGCCGGTGATTCTCCTGAACGCCGTGTACCCTGGTCCCGAGCAAGAGGGTCTCGATCTCCTGGCCCCGTTCCTCAACCTCACCTATCTCGAGCGCAACATCTCCATGATTACCTGGGATGCGGTCGACGCCGACGCCGGTTTTGGTCTTGCCACGGCCTTCTGCGTCAACGGCGAGAAACATGACATGTGGTCCCTCGGTGTCCGCACCATCGACGCAGCCACCCACATCACCTACTTTAACCAACTCGCACAATTCTGGTCGGATTACCCGGCCGCGTCCGGCAGCACTTGGCAGGTGGAATATTTTCCTGTCCAAGCTGTGACGGCCGTGGCCGATGCATCGACTGCCTATCCCCATCGAGAAATCCGTGCTCATGAGTATTTCCTCCCCCTCTTATCCTTGCGCACATCTGCAGAAAATGGCGGACGCATGACTGACCCTGTATCTATGATTAGAATGTTCTCCTTCAACCTCACCGATTCTTCCATCGGAACATCTGTCGACGACTTTGCCCTTGCAGCCCTGGAGACCTTCAACGCGACCAGTGGGTTCGACGATCTTCATATCTACGTCAGCTATGCCCACGGAACAGAGGGACTGGACCCTATGTATGGATCCGAGAAACTGTCGCGCTTGTTGGCGCTGAAGAAACAGTGGGATCCCCAGGGCTTCTTCAGCTACAACAACGGGTTGCCGCACTGAGTGATTCGCACGGCCAGGACACACCTCCCATCTGTGCCATTGGAATATTGCGAACCGGGATGAGGTGGGAAATGCGACTTGCAATAACCTGGACGATAGTCTTCACTGTCAATCACTGTAGCCTTCCACTGTGATCATAGCTTAATACATTTACTGCCAAAATTCATCATAGCGGTAGCAATTGGTTAGCTAGGACCGGGCTCTTGTGAATTCCACCAGCTTTCGTGCCAGTTGCGCCAGACCAACTCGTTCTCCACTGCTACTGCTCGCACAAAGTCCAAGGGCTGTGCCATGGTCCGCGCTGTCTCCTTCTCCGTGGCCAGTCCAGACTGCGTGCTGGGTGCAACCTGATGTTGAGGCTGGAAGGAATTCCCAAACGCGTCATCCAGTTCCTCCTCTGTCTGAAGCGGCGGTAGATCTGGGACCGTCGACGAACCGGCTTCCTTTTCGTTGGGTAACAGAAACAGTGGGTTGTCTGGCAGCATGTCTGAGGAGTTGATGGTAAAAGCGGAATTCTTCTGGCACGAGTGAAATGCCCGACAGACATCGTTAAGGGCACTCGCGGCGTCGGCAATTGGGAAAAGTCGCGCCGGATGGCAGCTGCCGCGACCATCATGTTCACCACCCTCTCGAGCGTGCAGAGGTCACTTTCGTACTCACTAGGTTGGGTGGAAGACAGGATGTGATAATAGAGAGTGAAGAAGGCGCCGAAGGGATAGAATGTCAGAAAGCTTCGTTGGGTTAGCGGCGAATGTCCATGCAGAAGAAAGGCCCGGGCTGCAAGCTCACTGTGTCTGAAAGTCGCCATGTTCCCCCCAGGGCGAGATTGGAGATTCTGACTTCTCTGGGATAATGCCGATTATGAGTCTAGCGAAACGAAGTGCTTGTGGGTGCACAATCTGCTCGGCACTTGACACTTTCCGCCTCACGAAGATGATGAAAAGATGCAACGCGATGACCGTCTCGAGAAAGAGCCAGGATTTTACCCAGCCCAGGTTGGGCGATCTGTCTAGTGATAAAAGGTCCCAGTCACTGACCAGTTCTTTCAGCTCCATGCAGCACGTATTCGCCGTGCTACTGAGATGGTCACTGGCCCTACTGGCGTCGAATTGAACGAAGAAGTTGGCCATGATGAAGAGGGTTCGGTACCAGACCAAGAACCGAATGCAGTCATGGGGCTTGGGTTGCCTGGTTTGCGGTGATATCTCCGCTGGCAGTCGGACCTGGCCGACCGGACATCGCAGAGCCGTGGGCTTGTCGTACCAGGTTCTGAAGAGAAGGTGTATTTCCACCAGGTGCCAGTGGACTGAGCGCTTCACATCCTTTTCGATGTCCTCTTATGCAGTACCCAGCAGGAGTGAATCTACTTCATAGATGCCTAGTCAGTCTCCGAAGCGACAAGCCTCGCGGTGGAACTGCCATGACAAATGGTACTCAAAGTTGTTGATTCCCATCCATGCCTGCGCCAAGTGTCAATTATCACTTGGGTGCAGTTGCACACACCCCACTTACCGTTAAGGACGCAGCGATGAGGTCCAGATGCGAGCCTTGGGCCGATGCCAACCACTTCAGAACGACTTGCAGGCAGCGATAGTAGGTTTTCGCCGCTGCTCTCCGTTCTGCACCTGTGCCAGCAGTTTGCCCGGAATATATCGCGCCGAAATAGATGACCTGCATGACTGGCTCGATTATGGCATGCGGTGAGGTGTTCAATGTTGTCCTTGGCTCCGCTGACCATGCGATAGATCCATGCTGCTCTCATTAGCATGCAGCCTACCATGGGGAAGGCCTGATGGTGCCCCACAGCTACTGCGGTTCCCGGATGATTCGGTAGGAATATCCCTCGGCTCTGCTTCTGTCTGCACATTGGTCTGGATTAGGGGAGGTTTTGATGGTGTGGTCCATGGACGTGGTGCCTCTGTGCCTCTCATACGCTCCACGAGTGCCCCCGGACGATGGCCCAGGTGGTGGCGCTCGGAGCTTTGAGTAGTCCGGGGCTTTCTCCTGGGCGGATATGAGCATGAGAGGCCGCTATCTAAACATCTTTTGCATCCGGGATCTCCTTTATCGCATCGCAGCCCTAGCCCATCAGCAAGCCTGATGAAGAGTATGAAAGAGATGAAGAGGAAGCGCAAACCTTCCTGGTCCTACATCTCGTGCACCACATCCCTGAGGTTAGCAAGTGTTTGATGATGAATAGGACACAAGAACGGGATTACGGGCATTCGACAACTTCATTCGAGATAAAGAGTTATAGTGGTACATTCTGGTCAGAGAATTAGGTGGGGGGGGGGGAAGGCAAGTGAATGAATGCATGAAGGGATGAATGCAATCTCGGACATTTATAAGTCCACCAGCCCGAGCGTCAAGCCCAGCAGGACAAAACCCCCCGCGTCATCACGTGATTCCTGCTTCTCATGAATGAATCAGTCATTAGGTATTGGGGAATCTCACTCGGAGATGGAGATGACTAGGATTCAATACTAGTCCATGGTCACTGTGACCAAGCGAGGCAGGCCCTCGTGGTCTAGGAAAGCCAAAGGTGATTGGCAAGAAATGCATGTTAGTTGTCTCTTATGTCTCTACAATATCCTCTAAGTATCTGGAGACATACATGCCGTCGAGGCCGTTAGGTAAGGGGTAGACTTTGAGAACACCCAATGACGAGTCCCTTGTAGCGCTCACGCAAGGGACTTTCATGGTGTCAAAAACCAAGTCCGACCAAGGGATGCCTTCCTGCTGTGACTCGGGTGAAATTATAAAGTTTCTTCGAGTCCCTCGGGGGTCTTAGATTGATAGACTTTCTCAGTATGCGATAGAATTCTGTTGTGCAGCGTCCAATATTTCACCAAGAAATGGACTCCAAACCGGCCGACAATCGGCACGCAGCCCTAAGCGGCGTTCCCATGACAACTCGCACGCCTACCAGCAGTTGCAACTCGGACTCGGACGGAAAGGCGACTTTGGCCGAAAATCAGGAAGAGATTGATCGTGATCTCACTCACTTGGCTCGCACCGTGAGTGAGCGATCCAAAGGGTCGCACCATCCGCTGCCTTTTAACAAAAATGACCTCGTTCTCGACCCACACAGTTCTCGATTCAACTCCAGAGCCTGGGCAAAAGCCTTTTACGGTCTTCGCTACCAGTCTGATAACAGCGCCCCAGCACGCGTGGCCGGGGTTGCCATCAAGAACCTGAATGTGGTGGGATATGGCAGTCCAGTTGACTATCAGATGAGCGTGGGGAATGCGATCTTGAAGGTGCCAGCCCTCATCCGCCAACTTCTGGGCGGGAAGAAGCACAAAATTGAGATCCTTCGTGATGTCGACGGCTTGCTTCTCCCGGGTGAACAACTCTGTGTTCTCGGGCCTCCTGGTTCCGGCTGCTCGACCTTCCTCAAAACAATTGCGCAAGAGACATATGGATTCCAGGTCGACCCGACCTCGTACATCAACTACCAAGGGATCACCCCAAAGCAGATGTCAGCGGAATTCCGTGGTGAAGCCGTATATACAGCCGAGGTGGATGCTCACTACCCCCAACTGGTGGTTGGAGACACTCTGTACTTCGCTGCCCTCGCCCGTGTCCCTCGTCAAGTACCCGGTGGAATGTCTCGCCAGGAGTACGCCACCCATCTGCGAGATGTGATCATGTCAATCTTTGGGATCAGCCATACGATTAACACCATGGTTGGGAATGATTTTGTGCGTGGCGTCAGTGGAGGTGAGAGAAAGCGAGTTACCATCGCAGAGGCCGCATTGAGCTATGCTCCATTGCAGTGCTGGGATAACAGCACTCGAGGCCTGGATAGTGCCAACGCTGTGGTACGTACACCAGAATAGCTACTCTGTGAGACCATACTGATGAATCCTTGGTGGTATAGGAATTCTGTCGGACATTACGCACACAGGGCGATGTTTTCGGTGTGACCTCGTGTGTTGCCATCTACCAGGCACCCCAGGCAGCCTACGACGTAAGTTAGCTTCACACTCATAGGCATGAATCCTGGCTAACAGGTTGTTTAGCTTTTCGACAAAGTCACCGTTCTGTACGAAGGACGACAGATCTACTTTGGCCCTGCCCAGGCAGCCAGGGATTATTTCATTCGCATGGGGTTCATATGCCCCGAGGCACAGACAACTGCTGACTTCCTGACTTCCATGTCAAGCCCCGTTGAACGCGTCATACGCCCAGGATATGAGCACCTCGTGCCCAGAACGTCCGACGAATTCGCCAGACGATGGCATGAAAGCCCTGAGCGCCAGGCTCTTCTGCATGAAATCGACCAATATGTTGACGCACACCCATTCCACGCTTTGGACCTTGATAGATTCGCCTCTGCTCGACAAGCGGAAAAGTCCACAAAACAGCGGCGAAAATCTCCATACACTTTGTCCTACTGGGGCCAGATTCGGATTTGCCTATGGAGAGACTTTCAGCGACTCAAAAACGATCCGAGTGTGACTCTCGCCATGCTAATTGGAAATTTCTTCGAAGCCTTGATCGTTTCTAGTGTGTTCTACAACCTGGCAAACGACACATCATCTTTCTTCTCGCGTGGTGCCCTTCTCTTCATGCTGGTCCTCCTGACCGCCTTTTCCAGCCTGCTGGAAATCATCGTTCTGTATGAGAAGAGGACCATCGTCGAGAAACACACCCGATACGCCCTCTATCACCCGAGTGCTGAGGCCATATCATCCATGATCATGGACATGCCCTACAAAATCGTGAACTCGTTGCTCGTCAATCTGGTGTTGTACTTTATGGGAAATCTCCGACGGACGCCGGGAGCATTCTTCTTTTTGTACCTGGTCGCATTCTCCATGATGATGAGCATGTCTATGTTTTTCCGGTTTTTTGCCTCAATTACCAAATCGCTCGAGCAGGCCCTCGCGCCCTCGTCCATCATTCTGCTCGCCCTCATACTCTATACGGGATTTGCTCTCCCCGTCAGCTACATGCGTGGTTGGGGCTCGTGGATCCGATGGCTGAATCCAGTCTCGTATGGCTTCGAGGCTGTGATGGTGAACGAGTTTCATGACCGGGTGTTCCCCTGTGCCTCCTTCATTCCCTCCGGACCAGGATACGAGAATGTTTCAAGTCAAGAGCGGGTGTGCTCGACTGCAGGAGCTGTTCCGGGGTCCGATGTCGTCCAAGGCACCGCATTCGTGCGCTCCTCTTATGGATACGAGAACAGTCACCGCTGGCGCAACTTCGGGATTATCATTGCCCTGACCATTTTTCTGGCTGTCTGTCACCTCGTCGCCTCCGAACTAGTTTCTAGCCAACGCTCCCGAGGTGAAGTGCTCGTCTTCCGGCGCAAGAAAGTGCAGAAAGCTTTGTCGGCACAGAACCAGAAGGATGAGGAGCAGGGGCCTGATCTTGTGGTGCAGAGCGACAAAGCACCCAGCCAGGGGTCGGGGACCATCTCCGGAGTCGAGAAGCAATCGTCAATCTTCCACTGGGAGGATGTGACCTACGACATCAAGATCAAAGGCGAGCCGCGACGCATTTTGGATCATGTCGACGGTTGGATTCGGCCGGGTACTTTGACAGCGCTCATGGTAAGCAGCCATACCTCCCACATCGTACCCTTTGGTCAAACTAACTATTGTGAACAGGGAGTCTCCGGCGCCGGGAAAACGACCTTATTGGACGTATTGGCGAGTCGCACGACAGTTGGTGTTATTGGTGGCAATATGTTGGTGGACGGTCGCGTTCGAGACGAATCCTTCCAGCGTAAGACTGGCTATGTGCAACAACAAGATCTGCACCTCCACACCTCAACGGTCCGTGAAGCCTTGAAATTCAGCGCCTTGCTCCGACAGCCACGCCAGTACAGCCGAGCTGAAAGGCTCGCGTATGTGGAGACTGTGATTGACCTTTTGAACATGCGGGAGTATGCGGATGCCATCGTCGGGGTACCAGGAGAAGGGCTCAACGTGGAGCAGCGCAAGCGACTGACAATTGGAGTGGAACTGGCTGCGCGCCCTAAGCTGCTGCTTTTCTTGGATGAGCCAACCTCGGGATTGGATAGCCAGACCAGCTGGTCCATCTGCAACCTGATGGAGACCTTGACCAAGAATGGACAAGCCATTCTCTGTACAATCCATCAACCGTCTGCCATGCTGTTTCAACGCTTTGATCGACTCCTTCTGCTGGCCAAGGGTGGCAAGACTGTCTACTTTGGGGAGGTGGGAGAAGGATCGCAAGTTCTCATGGACTACTTTGTTCGCAATGGGGGATCAGCCTGCCCGCCGGGGGCGAATCCAGCAGAGCACATGCTGGAGGTCATTGGAGCGGCTCCAGGGGCCCAGACGGAGATTGACTGGCCCGCAGTCTGGAGAAACAGTCCTGAATATCAAGATGTGCAGAAGGAATTGGCCAAACTGAGGGAGTTGGCCACCAAGCCCTCGCCGCTCGCTGATCCGAATGACAAGTCCAGCTATGCCGAATTTGCGGCGCCTTTCTTCGAACAACTGATTCAGGTCGCCCGTCGGGTCTTCCAGCAGTACTGGCGCTCGCCCTCCTACATCTACTCCAAGATGGCATTGACTGTTGGCTGTGTAAGTCAGAACTCTTGGACCACCTGGGATGGTAGTGATTAACAGCTAACCGCACCTTTGCATTTTGCAGGCGCTCCTCATCGGGTTCTCTTTTTTCATGACAGACAACACTCGACAGGGGCTACAGAATCAGTTGTTTGGCGTCTTCATGTTTCTCTTCGTGGTTGTTCAGCTGGTGATGCAGATCATCCCAACCTTTGTCACGCAGCGGACGCTCTACGAATCGCGCGAGCGGCAGTCCAAGACCTATGCATGGCAAGCATTTATTCTCTCTAACATCGCGGTGGAGTTCTTTTGGAATACGGTATGTCCATATTGTATCTCGCTCTGCCTCGATTTACTGACTAACCACCTCGTTCAGATCATGGCGATATTATCCTTCCTGGTCTGGTACTATCCCGTCGGCCTGTACCGTAACGCGGAATATACCGGCGAGATTCACACTCGGGGGACGCTGAGTATCCTCATCATCTGGGCTGTCTTTCTCTTCACAAGTTCGTTTTCGCACATGTTGATCTCTGGGATGGATAGTGATCAGCTGGCATCAGCGCTGTCCAACATCCTGTTCATTATGATGTATGCTTTCTGCGGCATTCTGGCAGTTCCGGATGCTCTTCCCAGCTTTTGGATCTTCATGTATCGCGTCAGCCCCTTTACCTACCTGGTATCCTCCTTGCTATCGGCAACCCTGGGCGATGCTCCCATGCATTGCGCCGACAACGAAATTCTGTCCTTCTTCGCTCCCTCTGGAATGAGCTGCGGCGAATACATGCAAGACTATCGCTTGGCCCACGGGGGTTATCTGCTCAATCCGGACGCCCGAGACAGCGACGAGTGCAACTTTTGCAGCTTAGAGTACACCAATCAGTATCTGGCAGGCCTGAATATCAACTTCGCCAATCGGTGGCGCGATCTTGGCCTGCTGTGGGTGTATATTGTGGTCAATACTGTTGGTGCCATTGCGTTCTACTGGATCTTTCGTGTGCCCAAGGGGAAGAAAGCCAAGAAGGAATAGTTTTGTGGCCTCTGTCACACTAGATCGGGTTTTTATAAATTTACTCTCGTAACTTGCATTTCGCTCTTCCGTCTCCAGATTATGTCACTCGTGCATATTGTAATATATATTATCCAGTGCTTTGTGTGGTTTGTTCCTTGGAGGTAATTCGTGTCACTTGAGAGCTAAACCGCATTCAAGCTTGCTTCCACCCTATGTCTATTGGTCCTGATGACATCCATACGAATCACAGGCGCTACCCTGACGTTCTTAGACCGTCGTTCCGTATACACCAGGAGAGTTCCTCCAGTACCTTACCTCACCCTATAGCTCTTGGAACATGGAAAAGGCCAAGCAGCCCGTGTCAGCAGGTGGCTGATTGAAAGTAACCCCGCATTCCATAGGGTGAGTTAGTGGGATTTAGCGTTAACTAGTCTCTCATCCTTGCAGAAAACACCAAGTGTCCTCACTTCTGCCAGCTTATCTCCAGAGCCAGCCAGCCATAGCCATGCAAGCCAAGTCTGGGCGTCAACGAGCGCGGACCACTCGCTCGAGAACGGGCTGTCGAACCTGTCGGTAAGCAATTGGTCGCCAGCCATATCTTCTTTATTCTCAACGTCACTCGTCAGAGCACGCCGGATCAAATGCGACGAGACGCCAGGGAGATGCCAGAACTGTGAAACCGCAGGCTGGCCCTGTGAGGGATCGGACATGAACCGTTTACCGGGCAAAGCAACGTATGGCGCCCAGCACGCGGCACTGTTGTCCTCAGTGGCGGCGCAGTTTCCGTGGACCATCACCTCCGACGAGAAACGCTGCCTCTCCTTTCTATGGCATCATCTTATCCCCGCCTCGGTGGTTGTTTCGGGGGTGTCCGACCTTTTCTCGCCGCGGAATCTGATCGGCCAACTGAGCGCCGTCGAGCCGGCCGTCTACCATGCCCTCGTAGCCCTAAGTGCCATCAATCACCGGGTACTTGAAGCGGGGATTGCAATCCCCGGACAGTCGCTGTGTAGTAAATGGCATCATTTCGCCCTGGAGCAGTCGCTGCGCGCATTCACTCTTCTGAAGCACCGGCCTGCCTCCCAAGATCCACGTCTCCGCCAGGTGATTCTAGTCTGCTGCCTGCTCTTCGTGCTGATGGAGCTGGCGTCCGCCCGCTACGACGACGCCAACACACACCTGCAAGCCGGGCTGAGAATTCTCTACGAGGAGGCGCCGTTCTCTTTCCCCATAGACCCAATTCTATCCGACGCCTTTCTCTACCTGGAATCACACGCAGCGTTTCACGGAGTCCACCAGCCTTTCCGCGAGCTGGACGCCCAATTCGTCCGCCTCGAAACCTTGGAAATCCAGCTCCGCCCATGCCGGAGCGTCGAGCACGCACGTCAAGCCCTGAACCCTCTCGTGCCTACCATCTTCCGCCTCCTCGAGCGGTGCTGGAGCCTGTCCGAGACCGACCTCGCACGCCAATACGGCGTCCTGCAGCCCAAACAACAGCGCCTGCTATCCTGTCTGACCCAAGTCAAAACCTACTTCGACGACCTACTGACAACGTATCCCCACTTCACTGACCGCGAGCGGCGCTCCGCAGACGTGGTGCAACTGAGCCTGCTCACTTTCACTTTATCCCTCAAGACCTGCCTGCACGCCCCGTGGGATCCCGCATTACACCCACTACGCCCGGAGTTCGAGGATCTGATGGCGAACACTGTGGCCCTGAACGCTAAACTGGGGACGCGCCCGCAGTTTACCCCCGATGGAATCCTGTGCGCTGCCCTGAGTTTCCTGGCGCTGCGATGTCCGGATTACCGCATTCGTCTGCAGGCCATCGCTGAACTACGAGCTTCTCCACGCGCAGAAGGATATTATAACGGACTGGTGGTGGCGGAATTCGCCATCAGTGGGTTGAAGCTCGAGTTGACCCAGTCCACGTCGGGATCGATCAAGCAAGATACCAGGCAGCAACGGCTACAGTTCAAGAATACGCCCTATCCTCAAGACAGAACCATGGAAGAGCTGCTCGGTCTGCAGCAGGATGAGCACTTGCTGGGGTCGATTGCCACCCTGCAAGGCGCCTCAGACTGGCTGTCCAACCAGGTGGGCGGGCAGGTCCAGACGGAGTGCTCGGAAGTCGGCGGGCATCAGGTCTGGTATCTCAATGCGTTGAATCCTGGGGGGGTGCCGCGGGAAGAGGGGGACAGGCAGCGGCCTTCAATGTACAGAATTGACTACGCAACGTAGCTTCTCGTAGTGATACAGTGAATTCAGATAGCGCTAAGGATATGTACATGCTTCCAACACAAACGTCTAATCAGTCTTTTCTTCATCACGTCTAGAGTTCTACTTTTACTCCGACTTAGCGACCTCGCCCTTAACCCAGGCCTCCAGACCACCAGCGGCGATGATCGCCTGCACGTTGGCGGGCAGCTCGCCCACCGGCTCCGTCCAGCTCTCGCCGCCCTCACCCTCCTGCACCTCGACCTGGCTGCGCTTGACGTCCCACGTCAAGGTCCAGCCAGTGCGGCGGGTGGGCTGGCGCTCAGCACCGGCCGGCTGAGCGAAGGTGGCGCGGAGGCGCTCGACGAGGCGGGGCACCTCGAGACCCATCAGGGCGTTGTTGATACTGTTGCGGGAGAAGATGTTGCCGAAGCTACCAGCGACGACGAGCGGGATCTGTTTGGCCAGGATGGCGGTGGCGGCCTGCTCGCGGGAGGAGCCGCAGCCGAAGTTGAAGCCGGCGACGAGGATGTCGCTGGGCTTGGCGACGTCCTTGAACTCGGGGTCGTAGTTCATCATGCAGGCGCGGGCCATGTCCTCCTTGGAGACGTTGTCCTGGTAGGTCAGCTTGCCGGGGTAGATGCTGTCGGTGTCGAGGTTGTCGGCGTCGCAGAAGACGATCTCGCCGCTGATGCGCTCGGGGAAACCGGGCAGGATCTCGGTGGCCGTCTTCTCCGTCGAGCCCTGGGCGGTCTCCACCCGGTCGATGAAGGACTCCATCTGCTCTAGAAGGTTGGTGAGCTGCTGCTCGGTGGTGGGTTCCGCACCGGTGCCGAAGCCGTGGTCCACACCCAGCCACTCCGCCGGGGGCACCTGGAAGGTGCCGGGGCCGGAGATCATGCCGCTGAGCGCACTGGCGGCGACGACCTCGGGGCTGGCCAGGTAGGCCTGCGCGTCACGCGAGCCCATGCGACCCTTGAAGTTGCGGTTACTGGCACTGATGCCCACCTCGCCGGGCTCCAGCAGACCGGTTCCGAGGCCAATGCACGGACCGCACCCGGCGGGAAGCGGCTGCGCGCCGGCCTCGAGCAGGATCTGCCAGTCGCCGGTGGATTCGGCAGCCTCCTGCTCAGGAGCGGAGGCGGCCGCGATGTAGAACTTCACGCCGTCGGCGATCTTGGGGGTGACGTCGCCGTTCGCCTTGGCAGCGGTGCGGAAGACTTGCGCGGCGGCGGCGATATCCGAGGCGCGGGAGTTGGTGCAGGAAACGACGTAGGCGCGGTTGACCTTAATGTTCTTGGCGGCCAGCTCAGCCAGGGGAGTGGCGACCTTGACGGAGTTGGGGCCAGAGACATAGGGAGAGAGGGTGGAGAGGTTGAGGTACAGCTGCTTAGCATATTGAGCATCGGGGTCCGCGGTGAGGGGGTTGGCGAACAGCTCCTCGATTCTCTCGTGCGTGATGCGCTCGCGAGTGGAACGGTCATCAGACAGGGCAGCGACGGTCGCCTTGTACCGGAGCCAGCGCTTGAGGGTGGTGTCGATGGGGAAGAGACCGGTGAGCGCGCCCCACTCGGTGGTCATGTTGGCGATCGTCAGGCGGCTGTCGACGAGCAGACTGGCCATGGTCTCCTCCGAACCGGTGAACTCAATGGCGTGGTTCAGGACGTCGCTCTTGAAGAGACCGCACAGCGCGACAATCACGTCCTTACCGGTCACGCCCACGGGGAGCGTGCCAGTGAAGGTGACCTTGGCCACCGGGGGAATCTGCCACCAGGTGCGCGAGGTCGCCCAGATACTGGCTGCGTCAGTGCGGACCACGGCGGTTCCCAAGCAGCCGACACCACCGTAGTGGTTGCTGTGACTGTCGGAGGCGACTGCCATTGTGCCGGGCCACGCGTATCCTTCCTCCACCATCACCTGGTGTCCAATACCCCGTCCTGCAGGATAGAAGTCGATACCGTGTTTACCCGCAAACTCCTCGATTTGCTGATACTTCTTCAGATTCTGGGGGCTGGTGTTCTGAACGTCGTGGTCGAGGGTCATGACGATCTGCTTCGGGTTGTGCACCTTGGTGGCTCCCATGGACATGAACTTGAGAGCCACAGGCCACGAGTTGTCATGCGTCATGCAGTATCCGGGCGCCAGACTGATATAGTCGCCACTGCGAACGAACTTTCCGGGGGGGAGACCGACGGCATAGCGTTGCACGATTTTCTCCGTCAGGGTCTGCGGCGTGCGGGTCTCGGAGGGAGTGGTCGAGGGGGGGGCCTGCTCTTGCTGCGAGTGAAAGCCTTGGTCCCTGACAATCGGGGTCGTGCTGAGGGCGCGAACGGAGCGAGGGGGGAGGGATGTGGCGATGGATCGTGGGAGGAGGGCAATTCTCCTGCTGGAAGCCCCGAGCGACGGAGTAGACCGAAGCCGAAGCTGGGTGGAGTTAGAGGAGCAGATCAGATGGGGAATTTGGAAAGATCAAGGAAGGTCTAGCGACTCACCGGCCGGCGGAGCAAGTTGCAGAGCTGCCTCGCCATGTTCTCTTTTGTTCAATGGTCAATGGTATCGATTGAACACGAGAGAGAGGAGATGATGGGGGGGGGAAAGGGAAGGATTGAGTCACCTCAAGATTTTTCCCCGTTCCCCTGGCGCCGATCTCGCAGGCGGACAATGCGAAGGCGAGAAGCCCAGAGTCACAGCACGTGATCTGGGGTAGTCCCAGCCAGTCGCACCGCCGCATTTCTAAGCACAGTGTAGTCCCGTGTTGGTGCCTGAGGCCGCTATCAGGCGCATGACTCATTGCGATAACTAAACGGTGCTTTAACTTGATTGGTACTAGTGTGGGATTGTGTCGCTTTCATTGGGTGTAATTTACTCGAGTATATACGCAGTACATCAAAATACAGTTATTTCAAATATATCACGCACCTATAAGCAAGCACATATACCACCAAGCCCCTAGGCGATCGCTATCGAGGTATTTGGAAATCGCTTCTGCAACTCATCGAAGATATCCGCCGCACTGATGGCGTAGGTGGTGAAGTCCTGGTCATCTTGCGCCACAATCATGGCAAACAGGGAGCCATTGTCCCCTCCATCCACCACCCAGGCTCCAATATCCTCCGCAAAGGAAACCATACTCAATTGATACGCTACGGGGAAGTCGGTGGCTGCGACAGACAGGCTACTCAATCTTCCAGACACGTCGGTTCTGACGGGGGGGCGAGCGCCGTTCCCCAGCAAGCACCACAGCTGACCGCGGGGCGAGCTTCCGGTGACCTTGGATGGTGAGAGCACTTGCCACCCCCCGACCGTGACACAATTGGACCGGGGCCTTTGATCACACAATCGAAACAGAGCCCAATTCTGTCGAACCGACCAGAAGCCGGGGTTGAACTTCCTGGTCCCTTTGTAGCGGGGCAAATAGGCCACCGCGTGGGGCTCCTCGCTGTCCAGGGCGTACATCGCGCGGGACCGGAACGAGGCCCAACGCTTTCTGTGCTGGTTGGAAGGAGGTTTCAGAAAGGGATGCAGAACGGTCAGTGCATAGTACTCGCCATCGATGATCACAGTGCCTCCAATGGTCGCTGTTTCATCCGAATCGCGTCCAACCCTGACGCGAGTGCCACACAGGGCCTCTCCCTTCCATGAGTCAATGCGGTAGCCCATCTTGGAAAGTGGCGGAGTACTTGGTATGCTCGGTATGCCTGGTACTTGCCGAATAATTCTCAATCTAGATTGGGTCTATTTATAGTTGGTCAGATCTCTTTGCCCTTTGTTGTGCTCGGGTTGCGCAAGATGCACAAGCCAACAATGGCCTGCCGTTGCTTTGTCCCTGTCACGCTGGTTCTCTGTATCTTTCCGGAGAATTCATCATCTCACTTTCATTGCACATGGTCATGGTGGACAATGTTTCTTTGAAACTGCGTAATTACTGCAGAATTAGTATTAGAACGACAACGTTGACTGTGCAAGAATCTAACGGATGATGACATCCAGCACCGCCGACTTGGCCTCCTTCACCACAACCCTAATCGCCTCAGTAAGAGCTTCATCTAGCTGGCCTACACACTCCACACGCTTCGCCCATAGGTTTCCGTTAGCTGCAGCCTTGGCAATGCCCCCATAATCAGGCCCATCCGCGACCAGGGAAATCCCCAGCTCTTCCTTCGACAAACCAGCCGCAACACCGGTCGGGTGTACATCCTTCAAGCATTGACTGGTGGCATTCCACCCTCCATTGTTCAAGATGAGAGTCAGAAAGGGGCACTGATAGCGGTGACTGGCCCAGAAGACCGCGGTCGGAACCGAGAACACAAAGCTTCCATCACCCGTGATGCTGCACACAAAGGGACGGGTCTCTGACGACGAAGCCCCCTCAGCCTTCTGCTGAACCACCGGCCGGTTGGACAGATCGTACCGTGCCGCGGCCAGCTGCACCCCGATTGCAGCGCCGCCCGCCCAGCCCAATCCGCTGCCGCCCTTGGTGAGATGCGAGCCCGGTCGGTGCAGGCGGAGCTGCTCCGTCATGGCTACCTGGTTTGTGACCGAGTCGGTTACATAGACCGTCTCCTGGGGTAGCAGTGCGCGGACGCGACCACACAAATAGTCTACACTGCAGGGCGCATCCGGCGTCGACAGCAGTGCGGCCGCACGGGCATCGATCTGTGCCTGGCCCTTGTCGTATGATGCCTTCACAGCCTGCTCACGCGCTTGCCAGCTTTCACGAGCTTGCAATTCGGGCAACTGAGGGGAGGTAGATATATAAGCAGTAAGCTGGCTCAAAGCAGCCGCCGTGTCCGCGTGGAAGGTGAGAGACGCATTGATATCGAAAATATTCATGCGTTCTTTTCGCGGGTCAAGGTCGATATGGAGGATTTGGGCGGTGGAAGAAGGGCGCACACGCGTGGGAATCCACGGCACATCAGCATCTAGGACGAGAATCACGTCGGCCGATTGCACTGCGGGAGCTGCCCCCGTCCCTCGCGTCACACAGGCAGGATGGGTGGCTGGGAAGCTCATCTCACGGAGCTCCGAGTCAAACACTCGCAGGCCGGAGATCATGTCAGCCAAGTGGACCAGCTCTTGGACGGCGCGATGATTGCGACCCAGGTACCCGGTGATCACCAGCGGGGCTTGCGCATTGAGCAGCGCTGTACTGATTACCTCTACTTGCTCAGAGGGCAGCGAGCCCAGGAGACACGATGGTAGGGCCTTAGGCCGCAGAGCAGGGTCGCCAGAAGGTATCGCAGTGGCAAGAATCTCCCGTGTTGCGGTCAGATAGACAGGCCCGGGGGAGCCCGTCGTGGCCATGAGCACTGCGCGATGCACCACGGTGGACACATTGTGCGGGGACTTGATCTCGGCACTGTAGCGGCTGTACGGCGCCACGAGGGCAGCCTGGTCGCGAATATCTTGGTACCACTGCACATGCTCCGATCGCGAGCCCGGAGCCTCCCCGAGAAAGGTGGACGGGGCAATCCCTGCCAGAATCACCACGGGGGCTCGTCCGCTGGATGCATTGTGCAGCCCCTGGCCCAGAGCTGCCGTCCCCACATCAACGTGGGCAATCACACACGCTGGCCGGTGACTGATTCGTGCGTACCCATCGGCCGCTGACATGGCGACAAACTGATGGTTGGCTTGTTAGTACATACATGGAATCTTTCGTCAGTGGGAGACTGTAGCTGACCTCATGCTGAAACAGAATCATCTTGGGATACTGCCGTGTGGGATCATTCTGTCGGCGCACGTAGGCCTCGATGATGCTGGGGTGGTCGGATCCCAGCACGGTGAAGAGGTAATCTACGCCTGCCTGGTCGATGTCAGTGCGGTTTCAATTGCACCCTTGGTGGAGATGCACTACCTGAGCCAGAGCTTCTAACAGCTCATCTGCCACGGTCGGGGGGGCTCGATTTTCTGCTCGGTGATTTTGAGACATGTTGGTACTCGGCGTCTCTGGCAAGAGAAAAACGATAATTCCTTGCTTCTTGTTCTCCTCTGGGCCTCAGCCTTTCCCTCAATGCCTCTTATCCCTGCAAACAGCGTTCGGCAAATGCGAAATACCTTCCACCCGGGGATATATTGCAGAGCCCCACTGATAGCAGGCCTGGATTTCTCGCTGTGAATAATCATTGAGGGAATGAGATTGACCCTTTAGCCGAGTGGAACCCCGACGGATCAGGCCATGGCAGCGCTAGGGAAGAGATGGAGGTTTGAACCCCCTGTCAAAACAAGCACTTAGGGCTCGATAAGCCGGGCTAACCCGGCCGCTCCCCACCCCGATCCACCCTACCCATCGCGCTATCGAATGCCTTTTGAGACACTCAATGTCCACCACAATTTGCTGTTCGGTGAATATTCCACCTTGGCCTTAGTGTGGGCTATTAAAGTACCCCGTGGCAATAACAGCACGAGTGTCTCGTTACAAAGAGAAGGTGTTAACAAGTCAAAAAACGCTAAAAAGAAAAGGAAGCAGAAAATGATCTCAGAGTAAGAATTCCTACAAGCATCTGGACGATGTCCTTGCTGGTCTCTAGCACCGGTCGTTACTTCGGTGCCGGTTCACTGTGCATGTCAATTGCGGTAGTGAGAATGATCTGGCCTTTGGCAATAGCCCCCTGACTCCCCACGCTCTCAGAATCCGCATCAGGATCGTGTCTCTCCACCCGCCATTCTTGGCCGAGCTGCGTGCCTTCCTGGGACTCCAACCGGCTCATACGATAGCTCCGCCCCGTTCTGGTCCTGGTGGCTCGACTGCGCGACTTGCGCGATCCAGTCGAAAGCGAGACAAACCAACTGGGAACCAGCTTCTGGGCAGAGTGCTTCAGGAACGGTAAGCAAGCGCAAATGATCCCCGTACTCGCCTCGATGGCACTCCACAGCAGGGCGTCGAATGAGCCCCAGGTCGGGTCCTGCGTGGTGGTGCTCGCCTCCATTGCCCACATCCTGATGATACTGGTGATGCACACGAACAAGCCCATGCAGAACACGAGCATCACACCGATCTTGCGGATGCGGTCGAGATGCAGCTGCGCGAGAACCGGCAGTGGTAGCACGCAGACCCAGATGTCCATCGCCGTGTTGTAGCCCGCCCACGACCATCGGAAGCTCGCATTGTCCACACACTTCTTGGGGATGTTCTTGTGCCAGCTAGCATGGACCGGGATGCACTGGAAGATCGTCGCGAGCACAAATCCGAAGGTGCTGGAAATGACGAGACCAATGGTCACCCAGCAGATAATGCGGAAGGGTCGCGTGGGAAAGATTCGCAGGTAGAAAGCCAGGAAGCTGAGCTTGTTGAGACAGAGGACGGTCTTGTAGAGAATTTGGAAGAGCCAGAAATACTGCGTAGTGAGGCTCGAGTTAGCATTCTCATGACCATTGGGGCGAATCGTCGAGAAAGGCACCTTCAGCGCAAGCACCAGGTTGCCCCCGGACCGTACAATGTCAGCGCGATGACGGCCAAATGCATAGTGGCACGCTGCAGGGTAGAGCACAGTCAGTATTCGTAGTCACTTCAATGTTCAACGGGTAGGAAGGTGCGCCCCTACCCAAGTCGCCCATAACGGTATTCACAATCTGTATGATCTGGTTCTCCTGTCAGCACAGGCTCTCTTCATTTGCAATGCGAACCATACCATCGAAACCTGGATGATCACATCATCTGCAGAGACGGCAGTTTGTCTGTACACCTTCCATAGCACCCTATGGGCGACCAAGATGAATGCAATCGCGGTCAAAGCCCCGGTAACCCTGATGAATAGGGGACCTTTGTCCGGGATATTGGCATCATGCTTGATCATAACGTTTCTATTTGGATTTCTTCCAGTAGCATGCTAGAAAGGAAGAGAACGAGGGTGGGTAGGACCTCGCCATGTAAAGTCCCTGTCGTAACCCTGGAAAAGGGATCGAAGGATTCAACTTGCACAGTGAAAACAGGGCTGGCGGCTCACTACGTAAATCATCTTTTTGCAAGATCTGTACCTAATTACCGTCTCGACACGGGTCCGTTTCCCTCGGTGATTTCGCTCCGGACATGGAAGACTACTGAGTACATGGCGACTGCGTGCCGGTACTTGGTCACCCCCTTGTGGAGCAAAGATCAAGAACGATTGGTTGTCACACATGGAGACCAGTCAAATTGCACCATTGGGTGTCATTTATGATCGGGTTTACCCCTCTACATTAATGCCACGCAAACGTCTCAGGTTACTTTGTGCAGCCAGCGGATAACCTCCCATTCGACACTGGGGACAGATCACAACTATTGTCTACTTAAGTTGAAGCATATGATGCAGATAATGAAGACTAGCTCGAGTGGACGACATTCAGCCCAAACAGTGTGCTATGGCAGCGTAACGGCTGTATAAAAGATTTTCCCTGTTGCACTATATCGTTGAGTCCTTTAATTGTAGGTGTGGGTCCTGAGGGAGAAAGGACATCGGAGGGGGTGGACGGGACGGGAGGAGGAGTCCGGACGATTTCCGCGCTGAGGGTCTCCGTGCAAGAACTCTATGTGGTCAATGACCCTGCACCTAATCACCTAGTCTAGACTACTTCACTTCCTCGGTGGAGTCTGGGTAAACTCCCCGACAAATGGTTGTGTGGGTGCATCCATTCTTAATTATCCTACCGGGCCGAGTGCTTGGAATGGAGCCACTAGGGCTGACTATCATGCTTAGGGTCTTTTAAGTCCGTAAAGATATATTGCCGTGGGTCCAACGCTGAATACACCCACCACTTCCTTGAACGCACCCCATGAGTACCGGTAGTTGCAGGCCACACCTTCATCAATGAGACGATGAAAAGAAGTCTGGCTTGCAATTAATCAGCCGGAGATTGTCTAACTAGTCACTTGGTGATGGCTTGACCCAAACCCTCCCTTGCCACCCCTGACCACTCGGAAATTCCGACCTGAGTTTCATCTACAAAAGCCGACCATGTCGCGCCACGTGCATGAGTGGTTGCTTTTTCTTGTAGTTCCACTCTTTCTGCCGACCGTTATTTTGCAAGGCTACAGCCATGGAGAAGCAAGAGATCGAGCCCCGCGTGGTTGAGGCGTCAACGCCAGACTTTGATCCCGCTTTGGAGAAGAAGTTGCTGCGAAAGCTGGACTGGCGAGTCATCCCAGCACTATGGTTTCTCTTTTTGGTGTCATTCATGGATCGTTCCAACATTGCGTGAGTGTTCAGCTCCCTTCCACTTTATGTTGATGGGCCGAGCCTTAACCATGTGGTTTGATGTAGAAATGCGAAGATCGCCGGCATGGCCAAGGAGCTGCACCTGGTGGGAAACGAATACAACCTCGCCGTGACCATGTTCACGGTCGCATACGTCGTCTTTGGCATGCCGGCCAACCTGCTGGTCAAGAGGTTTGGCCCAAGGATGCTGGTCCTATACATGTTTACTTGGGGTGAGAGCAACCGCTCCAGTCGGGAGGAATGGAGTATGCTGACTTGGTGGGTCAACAGGGCTGTTTGTGTTGGGACAGGGTCTCACCAAGACTGCGACGGGCTTGATCGCGTGTCGGTTCTTCATGGGGATGTGTGAGGCAGGCTTTGTTCCTGGTTCGTTCATACTATGCCAAGCTAGCGGTGATGCATGAAGGCTAATCTGACCTTTCAATGCCAGGCTGCGCATACCTGATCGGAAGCTACTACAAGCGGGACGAGTTCCTGCGTCGATACGCAATCTTCTTCAGTGCCAACATGGCGGCAGGAGCGTTCAATGGGGTAAGTATCTATCATGCTTACTTTCGACACATCTGTCTGACTGGCTCGTTAGCTTTTCTCAAGTCTCTTGACGCACTTGGAGTTGGACGGATATGCGGGATGGAGATGGTATGGATCCCTCGACCTCGGCGGGCATTAGGGTTTTCTGACGCGAGAATAGGCTGTTCCTGATCGAATCAATCATCACCATGGGCGTCAGCATTATTTGCTATTGGATCGTTGTTCCCTTTCCCGAGGACGCGACATTCTTGACCCCTGCGGAGAAGGAACTGCTGCTTGCCCGTCTGGAAGCCGATGGAGGAAGCATTCGTGATGATCCTATCTCTCTCCCTCGGGTCCTGAAGATGGCGATGGACTGGAAGATCTGGATCTGGTGAGCATGTCTGTTACGTCTAATGAGTCGAACTATGCACTGACACGGAGACCAGTGTTTTGGCCTACTTGGCCGCCGAAGAAAGTGCCAGCTCGTTGGTGTACTTCCAGCCCACCATCCTCAAGGACCTCGGCTGGACCAGTCGCTCAGCGCAAGAGCACAGCATCCCTGTCTATGCAGTCGCCTTCGTGCTTACCTTGTCAAGCGCGTGGCTGAGTGACTATCTCCGCCACCGCTATCTCTTCACGCTGTTCGGCTCGGCGCTGGTCATAATCGGCTGGAGTATCGAGCTTGCGCAGGTCCCCTCTGCTGGAGTCCGTTATATGGGCATGTTCTTCGTGGCATCAGGCGCGTTCATCATGATGTCTATCACCGTGGTGTGGTTGTGCATCAACCTCGGCAGAGGCGTCAAGCGCAGCGTCGGGATGGGCTTGCTGCCCGCGTTCGGTAACTGTGGTGCCTTCGTATCCGGCAACGTCTTCATCACCAGCGAAGCGCCCAAGTACCCTACTGGCTTTGGGGTTGGTCTGGCATTCGCAGTGGTGGCAGGACTGGCCTGCACCGTGTATTTCTTCGCTCTCCGCGCCGAGAATCGCCGCCGGGAAAGTCAGCCGGAGAAGGACTGGCAGTCGGAGAGCATGCAGGATCTGGGCGATGCTCATCCCGACTTTCGTTTCCAGTTGTGAGGCCCATGTGTTGGCGAATATTTATGCTTCATTTAACCTTTGATATGAAATGAATTCTTGCCTCTTTGCCCTTTCGTCCTGTAAGAATGTTTCAACCATGCGCCGATCGACTTGTTTGGCGGCGTTAGGGTAGCTCATACCAACCCTGCTTTGCTATCGGGTCAACTCGTCGCAGAGATCCAAGTCCTTCACCATGCCAAATGCGCCCGCCTATGCGAAATCTTCACCTGGGTAAACTTCCGATAATGTTTAATGGTCGGGCTGAGACGGACCATGGAACCTCGCGGCATCCATGACGTCGGAAGCCAAGCCCCAACTTCACCAATTCTCTTCTCCACATTTTTGCCTCCCCTGCATTCCCCATACCTCATTCTTGCAGAACTCCAACTCAGCTTCAATCCCTTCAATTCTAGACGAATCCCTTGTCTCGTCGCGCTGGACCGCAATGCTGACCGCTGCCTACTCCAATGATCCCGGTCCACGATCAATATCTGCGCACCATCAGCTTGGTGACGCAGATCCTGTGCTGCTGCATCACCACCCTCTGCCTGGCCCTGCGCCTGCTGGTTGCTTCCCGGATCAAGCGAGATTTGAATATTGAGGACGGTTTGTGACATCTCTTTTTCTGGCCGTCTACCAAATCTAATGATTGTATACCAGCATTCTGCACTCTATCCTGGGTACACTCCCACTACCCGCCGCCCGTTGGCTGCTCTCCTCTAACATTGTGCTTCAGGTCCTGTTCTTCACCTATTGCATCTGCAACATCTTCTGTAAGTCTCCAATTCACTGCCGCTATAGAGTCCTGTCCACTAGCTAAACTACCCGCAGACCTCCATTATGGCGGCGGCAAACCCCTTGCCCTGCTGACCCCCTACCAGATCCGACTCGTCTACAAGGCAAGCACCGTGACCAGGGCCACCCCATGCCCAAATGCTCCTCCACTGACACTCGTCCGCAGTTCTACTATGTTCTAACCGTAATCTACGCCCCGATGGTCCTCACCGTCAAGATCACCCTGCTCTCCATCCTAGCGCGCATCTTCACCATCCGCAACGTGCAAGTTATCAGCGTGTACTCGGTGCTCGTGGTGACGGTGGTCTACTACACGATCATCTTCTTCATCAAGGTCTTCATCTGCCTGCCGGTCTCGTACTTCTGGACTCACTACGACGAGGAAGCGCAGTGCCTGGATAAAGCAGCCGTGATCCTCGCCGACGCGGTGATGAGCATCGCCACGGATCTGGCCATCATGCTGCTCCCGGCCTTCCTGACCATCTCGCTGCACCTCTCGCACATCAAGAAGCTCAAGGTGTCGCTGATGATGGGCTGCGGTGGGCTGGCGATCGGGTTCAGTATCTACCGCCTCGTGCTGGTCATCCACGAGGAGGATAACCTGGAGTCAACCATCGTATACTTGAAGATTTTGCTGTCGGGGTAGGTGTTCCTGCCTTGTACCACCCGGTTGGGGTTGAGCTAATGCCAAGCAGTAATGCGGAAGGCGGATTTGCCCTCATCTGCTCGTGTATCCCCGCGATCCATATCCTGATCACTCGACGCGGAGGCCGCGACACGCAGCGCTCCAGTACATCCTCCCACCAGCTCTTCCGACACTCCTTTCCCCCCTCGTTCCCCTTCCATCGGAGTCCCGCCAGCCCCCCGTTCGCCGAGTCCCAGCAGGCCCGCATGACATCCACCGCGCAGCGCGCATCGCTGGTGGTCCCCGAGCTAAACGATCTAGAAATTGGCGAGGAGGGCGCGTCGGACGCGAACCAGATCATGCGGAAGGTACTGCTCTCGCGCCGGTCGGAGAGAGTGGAAGTGCCGGTGCTGCAGGACTGCTCGCAGGAGTCCTCGGAGGCGCAGCTCGGCAACCAATTCGGAGCAGTTTGACGACATCGATTGCACCAGGCTAAGCCATGATGAAGTTGCATCGATATACGTGCCGCGCATTTGGCCATCGCTGCCGCGCGATATATACAGGCGCCTGTCGACAATGCCGGACATCAATGCCGGGGGGAGGCGGCATCCCTCCAAGTTCCGATCTTCGGCACTAAGCTATAATTCTTACGTCATTGCCGAGGTGAAGCGATACTTGCTGCCTGAGCCGTCAGGCACCGAGGGGGATTTAATTTAGAGGCAGTCACTCCGGGTCGAACTCTTGTCCATATTCATATTCATATCTCATTGTTGCCGGAGGACTTCAACCAGCGAGGTCCCGAGGGATTGATCCCGTGCAATTTAGTTATAGCCAACAATATCCAGGACCGTCCGATCTTGCCCCAGAACCACTCTCGCCTGGCCCTTGCGCGCACGCTCCTCCTCCGACAATCCCCGGAAGATGCCCTCGCGCACTTGATCCAGATACAGCTCGTAGGCCGGCATGTATCCCTTCACGAACGCGACGACCTCCTCATCCGTCATGCCCTGATTCTTCACCCGCCGCAGGGCATGTTCCTGCTGCATGCGCCAGCGGTAGACGTTGGCCAGATCGTCGGTGTCGAGATGCACCAGGAAGTCCAGGTGCTGGGGCCCCATGAACATGTCGCAGTAGTTCCGCAGGCTGGCGTTGATAGTGTAGTAGCTGGACAGCTCGTGGTTCTGCAGGGTTTGCGTGGGGAACCCGGACTCCGAGTCCGCCCCCGACTCGGGGGATTGCGCCTTGGCCGCCGTCCACTTGGCCTCGATGGCCTGCTCACTCAGGGGCTGGAAGCCCACGCACCACCCCTCCAGCACCAGCACGTCCACCGGCGAGTCCAGCGAGACGGGGACGCGGCGCCACTCGTCGCGGGGCACGCGGTCGCCCTCGCCGTGGAAGCGGCTCTTGTCGAACTCGGGGATGCAGACCACTCGCGGCGACGTTTCGGTAGTCACGGTCAAGCTGTCGAAGAACTCGCGGACCAGCGCGGTGTCGTGGGTGCCGGGCTGGCCGCGCATCTTGAGCAGGGCATTGGCCGGGTTAGACTGGCGCAGGCGCACCAGGCCCTCGTGCGGCAGGTAGAAGTCGTCGAGGGAGACGTTGATGGTGCGGAAGTGGTGTTGTTCGTTCAGCGACCGCACAAGGGCGGAGGTCCAGGTGGTCTTGCCGCTGCCCTGCAGACCGGTCAAGGCCAGGATGAAGGGCTTCCGCTGGCTGGGGTCTGCAGCCTGCTGGTCGACATGGCGTTGGATGTGGGGGCGGACGTGGGCCAAGAGGCGATCGATGGTCTCGTCGGGGATCATTGTGGGCGATGGAGATGAAGAGTCTGGGGTTGCGAGTGCGGAGAGGAGGGAAAGAAGGAAGGTGATTCTATATGTATAAAGCAACGGACAAGAATTCCAGACACACACTCCACCAGCCAAGGCGATGAGTATTGATGAAATGCGATCGATGGTAGTTGTTTCTTGTTCCTTGTTCCTTGTTCCTTGTTCCTCGATGCTCTCTGGCTGTGGCTGGGATAATCACGTGAGTGAAGAGATGGGAGGGGAGGGGAGATGAGTCAGCATTTAACACGGTTTAGCAGCGGAGGAGTTTTGCTCCGGCCCGATCGCGGAGGTTTCTTTGTCCGGTTTGTGTTTGTTGTCACTATCACCAGATCACTCACACATTGAAATCGCCATGCAGCAACCATGGTCCATCCGCCACACTCCAGCCTTCGTTCATCGAGAATGGGTCACACAAGGGGACGGCAGTCGCCGAGTCCGGGCCCAGACCCAGCCCGCCCATACCGTAGGAAAATCCGGAGCCGGCCAGATCGCCAAACACCATACTAGCGGCATTGTAGAGATCAGGAGTGGAGAGCACGGCAGTAGGATCGAATGAGGGTGGCGGCGGCATCGGAAGATTGTCCCAGGCTTCGGGGGCCATGCTGCTGGGCCGGGGTGAGGAATCTTCCCCGCGGAGTCCGATCGGATCTTCGGCAATGCGGATAGCATCGGGACGGTCGCCGGTCCTATGATTACTCGTACTATGCATACTCTCCGCTTGCGGCACCCATAAGTCACTGCCGGTCCGATTGTGGTGACTGTTGTTGTTTTTGTTGTTCTTCTCCAGAGCAGAGCACAGATCCTCAATGGCTTGAATGCAGGTCTGCGGCCACTCGCGTTCCCGACGGGCGATGTTCTGGAGCACAGCGATCCCGATACGCGCATAGCGGAGAGCTCCCTCATTAGAGAAGTGGCGAGTCCAGGCGGCGTAGATCAGGATCAGACACGACATCCACACCGTCCAGGTGAAGGAGGCGACGATCAGCGGAGGACGGTCGTCGCCGGGTGGAGCCGTGATGTAGCCATGCAAGGCGGCCAGCAACGAACGGGAGGAATTGATGCAAGTGAGAAAGGCCGCTTTGTAATCGGCGGTGGTCGGATTGTCGGCGGCCAGCAACGGGCGGTGCAGCGCAATCTTGGCCTCGTGGCGCGAAACCACCAGCAGGAGGGAATGGAAGGGCTGCAACGGGGAAGATGCCTCAGCCGGCTCTCCGTCGCATGCCAGCGGATAGACATCATCGTACACCTCATTCCACCACTGCAGAAGAGCCCGATCAACCTCCGCTGCCTCCACCAGATTCTCCCGGCTGTGCATAATGGATTTGTTGCGTAGCTCCGAGATCAGCCCCCGGAGACGAGCGAACTTGGCCAGATGGCGCAGTAGCTTGAGCCGCTGGTCGTCCGGCGTCGTCACCATCATCCCTTCTCCACCGTTGTCCGGCGTATGTCGTTCCGCTCCGGGATAGCATACATCCAGGTCGTCATCCCGGATGCTAAGGGGCACCCCAAGGGCTTGATTCAAGTATCGCTCGAGACAGTAGATCGACCAGAACAGCCGACGACGGATCATCACATCTTCCTGGCTGAAGCACGAATACCGCGCCGGACAGCGATGCAGACCCAGATGGAACGCGGTGCGGGTCACAAAGCCTCCAATCCGCGACGCTGCATTGAGGCGTAGAATCGATGTCAGAAACAACTGGATACTGACGGCTGCCTGCAACAAGGGGATGGACGAGGGCTCATCTAGCAAATCGCGTAGACCATTCATGGCGTCGTGCACCGTCTGGAAGACCAGCTCAGCCGGCATAGCCACCGGTGCGGCTGATGCTCCCCCCTGTGCCTGTCGGTTGTCAATCGCGGCGATGGACATAACGGAGCGGATGAGCACGGCATCCGTCCGGCTGATGGACCGAATCCCTTCTTGGCTTGTCTGCTCCAGGGCACGAAGGAGATGGGGAGCATGGACAAAGGGGTGAATGGGGTGCCAGTTCTGGAAATATTGATGCGACAGTTGCACTAATTGGTCGAATGAGAGTCTGGGGTTGGTCAGATCGAGCTCATCAGTCGACCACAAGGGGGCGTGGGCCTGGCCTTGACCGGTGCGGAGGTGGTCATCCTCCCCGGGCACCAGGCTCTCATGGCCGGCACGAACCTGCTGCTGCTGCAGGTCGGCGGAGCGGCGAGCAAAGGCGTGATAGACAGTGCGGACAAAGTGAATGCCACTCGAACTCCCGAGAAAGCTAGCGGAAGTATCATCCTTACGCATGATGCCAAGCTCGCGGGGAGAGGGCCGCGAGGTCCCCGTCGTCGAGGCCCGCTTGCGCCTCTTGGCCCGAGGGGCCGGCGTCGGCCAGTTGCCTTCCACATCGGATGGCGTAGTCGTGGCTGTCGTGGCAGCAGCAGCAGCAGCAGCAGCAGCAGCAGTAGCAGCAGTGGGGGATGCAGGCTTCATGCTGATCGGAAATGATGGACGGAGCGCATTAAAGTCGGTCGGGGAAAGATTAATTAACCGACTAACAAGAAGCCAGGAAGCATGTAACTAGTGTGGTCTAATAGAAATCGGGGAAAGACAAGTTTTCCCCAACCATTGCAATCGGCATGCTTAGTGAATGCAAGACTACGGCCGGGCACAAGACCCAGATCCGTACCTAGGTATGTACTCCGAAGTTAGTCACTTGACTCTACGTAAGGGGCCCAGAACTGGAACCCTGTTCAGGGAGGAAGGAGGAAATGAAATGGAAAATGGAAAATGGAAAATGGGAAACCTCACGTGAGCATCTGAAATGGGATGAGAGAATTGACACCTGACCCAATTGACCTGTAACAGTAGAGTTAGAGCCAAACAGGATATTCGGTGTAGTCCTGCCAAGTATGGCCCAACCCTAACTAACTTAAGACCGCAAAACCCACCCCACGGAGGTGTTCAACTCCGCCCTCCACAAAATTCCCACCCGGTCGTGGAAATGGCCTCAACCCGGTTTCACATTATTAATACTTCGGTCACCCTTCCCTCTGACCTACTCAGATGGACGCCAGATTGATATCGAAAGTCTAATTTGATTAACGCAAGACTGGAAGAGTTCAGCGGGCGCAGCTTTCATTCGTGCCATACACACGTACCCATCCCCATCCCCCACAATCATCCTCATATGTACATACTCAAGAATCCCAATGCCAAAAAAAAAAAAGCCAATATACACAGAAGAGCATAGGGTTCATTGCTATGTCTATCATAAAACGCGTCGAAGTCAATGGTCCGTTGCTCTTAGACGTGTTCCTTCTGTTCGAAAGATCCTTCCGATTGCTCCTTCTCGTGCTTGTCGTGCTGGTAGAGCTCGGCTTCGGTCACCTCACCTTGAGGCAACCTGCGGGCCATGGACACGATCTTCCACGGGGTGGGCGCATCGCGGAAGGCATGGTCGAGCAGTTCTAGATTGCGGTTCATGGTCTCCGGGTAGAACAGCGCCACCGAGATGGGGATGCAGGCGGAGATGATCGCATACATCACGTAGTAGCGATAGCCGATGGTGTCCAACGCCACGGGGGTCACCATCACCACCACAAAGTTCCACAACCAGTGGTTGGCGGTGGACACCGCGCTCATCGCCGTCCGCAGGTGGATGGGCGCCACCTCCGTGCAGTACAGGAAGTTTCCGCCCAGGAAGCCGATCGGGTAGAACAGGTTGAAGAGGAAGATGAAGGTCGCCGACGCAATCGAGGCCCCCTGATTCGTAGAGGGAAAACTAGCGGTGATGGCCATCACCGTCATGCAAACACACATGCCCGTGCCGCTGATGATAAAGACCGTCCGACGGCCCAGTCGGTCAATGCAATAGAATGCAATAAAGCAGCAGAGGAACTTCCAGGTCAGGGCGCACGCCGCCAGGATCTTGGCCAGGTTGGCGCTCATGTTGAGATTCTCCTCGAAGATGGTCGAGGCATACACGGAGATCAGATTGCCACCGCACATCTGCTGGAAAAACTGCAGGAAGAAGCAGAGGAGGAAGCGGTACAGGAGGCGATCCGGATCCTCGCCGCGATTGAAGAGGATACCCAGCAGCGAAACCTTCTTGACGGTCGTTTCCAGCGAAGACTGCACACCGCTGATCTCCGCAGCGATTGCCTCGTCGTCTGGGTCGATACCCTTGTAGGCAGCCAAGGAGGCGGTGGCCTCGCTGACCCGATTGACGCTGACCAGCCACCGAGGGGATTCGGGGAGGAAGAACACACTGCCCGCCACCATCAACGAGGGGATGAACGAGAGCGCCAGGGGAATGCGCCATTGCAGGGTCGAGTAGGGGAGGAAGGTGAAGGCGAAGTCGATCCAGTTGCAGAGGGCATACCCCAGACACATGAAGACTCCCGTCAGAATGACATGCTGCCCACGATTCTTCGCCTCCGAGCATTCCGCCAGCCACACGGGGACCGCGACACTGAACTGGCCCACCCCAGCACCCAGAATGAGGCGGCCGATGACAAATTGCACCAGCTGATAAGCTGACACCTGCAAGACCTGTCCGATGATCGACAGAATGGAACCCAAGAATACGGTCTTGCGCCGCCCGAGCCGATCGCCAATAAACATGCAAGAGAAGGCCCCAATGAGCGCTCCGATCTGGAAGGAAGCAACCACCGCCCCCTTGCTGGTCGAGTTTTGTGACTTTTGCTCTCCAACAGTGTTGACGGTGTCGATCGAAGGAAAAGTGTGCACCCAGCTCTGGAGGGTGGCAAGGGGTCCCAGGCCAGACTGATTGTAACCAAAACAAACAAAGGCCGGAGCCACAATAAGAGCAATCTGGGCCAAGTGTAGGGTCCTTCCGGTGAGGCCCCGGGCCGGCACCCGAGACTGGGCCATGGTAGCGAGAATGTGAGGTGAAGAGAGATGGGAGGGACGGAGGGTAATAGGATGGCAGAAAAGTGAGGTGCAGAAGGCGCAAGAAAGGACAAGGCAGGTGGTGAGCACATCTTTATAGTTCCCCAAACCACGACCCCAATTTATGCCCAGCCGGGGGATTTCCAATCTCTGCTCCAGACTCCCGCGCTGGGGCCCCGCATGAGACCAGAGAAGATTCGAATCCTGGCAAATTGGGATTCTCGATGAGCTGGGGTGCGTTGGGGTGGTGCTTTGGAGTGGTGTACCCATGTGGGTGTACGTGGGTCGCGAACCGTCCGGGGGGCAAAATGGGGGGTAGAGGGTGGATTCCCGGCATTCGCATTTGGTAAAGGCGCGGTAGACGAGGAAACGCGGAGCAATCAGGCCATACAGCCTCATGCAGAGTGATACTAATGCCATGCACCAGTTGGCGCTGGGCTTACGGGTCTACGAGGTCATGCCACACCGTCAGTCACCTCGTATGCCCTTGCAGAGAAGCGTGGGATGGGAGTAGGAGGCAAGAATGGTGTGTGTCGTTCCTCGCTTAGAAAAGCCAAGCGGACAAGGAGGACAAGCTTTGCCCTGAAAGTGCTTTGCACACGTGGAATTGTCTTGGGTGCTACTGATCATCCCTCCCTCCAGTCGCCCAGCATCCAACTCGACCATCTACACGTCATGATCACGGATATAGGTTCATCCACCAGGAGGATGACAACGAATTCGACATGCATGCATGCCAGAGGGGGAACAAGCGAGGGTCTATAAGGAGATAAGAACCTCCATCTGGCCCGCGGAGACGACCTTCACGAGGCTCGCGAGGAGATATTCAAGGCCGGGTTCAGGAAGGGTAGTTAGGGAAAGTGTGGTGTGGTTGTGGTGGTTGTGGTGAGGATTGGTCGGGATGCCGGACTGAAACCACATGCCCCCACTTGAGCGCTTTACGGGCAGCTTGGCAATTCATGGGGGGCATCGGAACTTCCCCGAGCCGGACCAATTTACCCCCGGCTTGCTTGGCCGTAAGAACAATGACGAAGAAAGAATCTTGGTCCGGCCGGGCGGACTTTGCCAGCCCGATATCCTCCTGATGCCTAAGGCAGCAAGCAACCCAGCCAAGGCAGCACTTATGTTCATAGCCTGAGGCAGGACAAGTGCCAGTCTTCGCGGTGAATCTCTAATCCGTTTTCCGGCCTTTTCCCCGGTTTTTCCTCTTGTTCTTCTTTGAGAATGTCCGCTGCCCATCCCTACCTTCTCATTGGTCTCTCCCAGAGCTTGACTTTGCGCACTGCGGGCACCTCCTGGCTGGCATGTCCCTTCGGGTGCTACGTTCGGTAGGGCGGGTTGCTTCTAGTTCGCTCAAGTATACTAGCTAGCCATGCATCGTCACAAGTAATTCCCGCGAATAAATGCCTTACCTAGTTGACAAGTTGTCGGCCATAGGTTCTTCTGTCATGGAAATTGACACCTAACCTCAATCCGGTTTTCAGGTTTCGTAATGCCTTCAGCTTCCTCCGATATGATGGAATCTCCCGGGCCGAGGGTCTCCCATCCGATTATCGGCACTTTCTTCGGGATGAGGCCCTGGCTACATTTAAGATAGGCAATCTGCTCCTAACACAGGGTATGAATATGTAATTGTCACTGACAGACTGGCCAAGATCATCTGAAAACACACATCCTTATTGTTGAACCCTGATTTTCTTTCCCTGCAAGCCATGGCGCCGTCAATCCACAACGAGGACTTCGCCTCCTCGGTCCAGACTGTACAGTCTAGCCGCTTCGATGGCCCTTCGTGCAAGATTGGAATCAACGGCTTCGGTCGTATAGGTAAGCTCGCACTTCAGTCTAATGTAGAACCCTGACCAACTCAACCCTTTCCCTAGGCCGGAATGTGCTACGTGCATCCTTGACTCGCTCCGACCTCGAGGTCGTGGCTATCAACCACACCTGCAACTCGATCAAGGACCTTATCTACCTGATCCGCTACGACGGCACGATGGGTCGGATGGACCCCCACAAGGAGATCGTCGCCGTTAGCGAGAGTCTGATCACCATCGGTGGCCAACCCATCCGGTTGATCTCCGAGCGTGACCCCCGCCTGATCAACTGGCGCGAGTTGGGCGCCGACTATGTGGTTGAGAGTACCGGCAAATTCACCAAGCGGGACTTGGCCTTGCAACATGTCACCCACGGCCAGGCCAAGCGCGTCATCATCTCTGCCCCCAGTTCCGACTCGCCTACATATGTCTATGGTGTCAACTCGGACGCATACCGCCCAGACGACAGCAACCAGGTCATCTCCTGTGCGAGTTGTACGACCAACTGCGTCACCCCCGTGCTCAAGGTGCTGAACCAGCAGTTCGGACTGGAGCAGGGCTTCCTGACCACCATTCACGCGGCCACGCAGTCCCAGCAGGTCTTGGACGGCTACAGCAAGAAGAACCCCCGTCTGGGTCGCACGGTATTTGATAACATCATCCCCACCACCACGGGTGCTGCCAAGGCCATTGCCACTGTTCTCCCGGAGCTGCAAGGCAAGGTGACTGGTATCTCAGTCCGCGTTCCGACGTAAGTCATCCTCTCTTCGCTTGCTTCGCTTGTCGTGAAATTCATGATGGAGGAATGACACTGACATGTCGACTTTCCCTTAGACCCGACGTTTCCCTGATCGATTTGACCATCAACACTGCCCAACCGACCTCCCTGGCGGAGATCCTGGCGGCATTCCGACGGGCGGCCAAGACCGACCTGGCCGGAGTGCTGAGCGTCAGCGATGAACAGCTGGTCAGCAGCGACTACAAGGGCGAGTGCTGTTCGGCAGTCATTGATGCGGCCGCTTGCAACGAGCTCAACCCGCAGTTCTTCAAGATCATCGCCTGGTATGACAACGAATGGGGCTACTCCAACCGTCTGCTCGACCTGGCCGTTTTGGTCCACAGCCAAGAGGAAGCTTGAAGGACACCCTCTGTTTGTCCCTTTCCCCTCCGCGAACCATCTGACTGGTCCGGACTTGCTCAAACTTGGTTACTCGGGATTCGATCCGGCATCGGTCCCAAGTAGCTTGCAAATGACAGGCGCCCGCCCGTGCGAACTTGCCAACCAGCCTGCGACTCCCGCCTTGGCTCGGCCCTGATACTGAGTACCACCGCACGGCTTTCCGTGCCACTACGCCATTGATGACCTAAACACCTTCGATGTAGCCCTAATTCACCCGCTCCCCAACCAGCAAGTTTACTTTATTTATATAGAGATCGTCGTTAGTGAGAATCAGTCTATAGATTCATATACCAATGCAGACAACCGCAGTGATACCATCTCCTCCTGGTCTCTTCGTTCTGGGTAGAAATGGTGGCGACTCAGTGTAGATTCCTTGCCACCTCCCTCACTCATACTTTCCTGACAGACACAGACCCATCCGGTCGGAAGTCTCTTATGCATAAGTTCACATTCAGAGAGGACTGATCGAGGTATCCGCCGGCGCATTGCCCGGATTGAGAAAACACGCCACCACTTATCGATCGACTGCACTGCTGCACGATGGATTGAACTAGGGTGTTAGTTCTGCGCTCAGGCACTTGAGCTGAACGCCACGGAAAAGTTTTTTTCTTCTGCTGGGTCAACTGAACACCCCTGCAAACGGAAATATATCTTTCTGACATGTCGAGAACCGTCTCCTTCGGTTCTTGACCAAGGAACTTAGCATGAGCGCTATGCAGCCCTGCACGTGGGAGAGAGCTTGACCATGGCTAGAGAGGTTTGGAATGAACTGGGAAGAAGGAATTCTGGCCGACTGCGGTGGGTGGTGGGGGCCCTCCGTGCTTTTCCGACCAGGCGAAAGGTGACAGACACGTGCACAAATCAGAGGGAATCTGTCTATCTATCTTATCTCTCCCAGTTCGGTTTCGATATTACCTTGGGGCCGGGTATTGATAGCTGTGCAAGAGATATATGTTTTTCCATCCATGTTGGAAAAATCCAATGTTTCGATGCATGCCACCAAACATCATGCAGAGCAAGGGCTTTCAAGACGAAATTTCTGATCGGATGGTGAGGGCGCAGGCAAGGCAAGCATGTCATGCATTCTGCGTCTGCTCAAAGAAATCCAAGAAATGTTGGCCCAGTCACTGGCAGACGCATTTGCACGTGGGAGGAAGAGCAAGGGTTGGATTGGTGGAGGCGCAAATCCGACTCCACTGAGGGGTCTTGCGGGGAGATTGCCAGGGGATGTTGATTGGCAGTGGGCAATGAGCTTGGTACGGGTCGGCGAGGCCGAGCCACTCCCCAACCTTTGCAGGTACTGGACAGGTACTCAATACCCCCAACCATTACTGCTATCACATGCTAAATTATGTACCTGCTACTTGTCACCTTTTTACTTTTTTTTTTGTTTTGTTTTTGTGTTTTTGTTTTTTGCCCTGCCGTGCAACAAAAGGATCCTACCTAATACCTAATCAGTCTATCATGCATTCACTGGTGAACAAATGACATGAACTAACTTGTCGGAGAGGGCTGATTCCCACCTGCAGGGAAATAAAACCTGTCCCTGCCCACCTTCTTTTCTCTTTCTCGTGTTTTTTCCGCAGCGCACCTTCGGTTCTTACCCTTTGACCGTCAGTCAGGCAGCTACAACTGCAGATCTTCTTCTGCTCTGTTACCTCGGAGTAACTGCCTCTCCCTTTCCCCTCCCCCCCAAAGGCACAATCATCATGGATCCGAAAGAAGAGAAGCAGACGGACATGACGGTGTCCCCTGACACCCATCGCTCCATCGATGAGGATCCTTTAGCTGCTACCCAGAAGACCTTCTGGGAGCGCAGTTGGCCCACCTTTGCTTGTGGTGCTGGTCTCTGGTCCGACGGCTACCTGCAATACGTGAGTCGATCACATAACAACGATCCCCCCCGACCCTCGTTTGTCACCTAACATTCGACTTCACCATGTATTAGGTCATCGGAACGGTCAACACGATGCTAGATAAGCTCTACCCCGACGTCTACGCGGGATCGACCTACAGTCAGAACGTCTCCTCGATCGCCTTTGCCGGCACGGTGGTGGGAATGCTGGTCTTCGGCTACATGTCCGACCACTGGTCGCGCACCAACACCCTGATGGTCTCTACCGTGATTCTTTTCGTGTTCGGCGCACTGTGTGCTGGCGCCTATGGAGCGAACGGCAGTCTGACTGGCATGTTCACCGCATTGACAGTCTATCGTTTCTTTCTGGGATTGGGTGTGGGCGGCGAATATCCGGCCGGGTCAGTAGCCGCCGCAGAGAGCAGTGGAGAGATGAAAAAGGGCCAGCGCCATCGGTGGTTTATTTTGTTCACCAACTTTCAGCTCGATTTGGCTTCGGTCGCCTCCTCGCTGGTGCCCATGATTGTCGTGCTGGCCTGTGGCGAGAACCACCTCCGCGCCGCCTGGCGCATCTGTCTGGGCCTTGGAGTCATCCCCCCGCTCAGTCTGATCTACTTGCGGATGAAGCTCAAGGAGCCCACCGAGTATACGCGCGAGAAGATGCACAAATTCCCCATCTGGTTGATTGTGAAGTAAGTTCCCACGTCTGTACACGGCTGTTAATGCGATGCTCACCCATTGGATCAGATTCTACTGGAAGCGCTGGGTAAGCCTTACATGCGCCTCGCGCATTGACCGCGAGCACAACTAACAGTCAATCTCATCCAGTGTGCGGTTTCCCTCATTTGGTTCATGTACGATTTCTCGACCTACTCCTTCAGTATCTACTCCTCCCAATGGCTGTCTTTGATCATCGGCGACGACGCCCCCCTCTGGGTCACCCTCGGCTGGAACACGGTGATCAACGTCTTCTACCTGCCCGGCTCGGCTCTGGGCGCATTCCTGAGCGACTGGTATGGGCCTCGCAACACCCTGGCTGGCGGTGTCTTCGTACAAGGCGTGATCGGCCTGATCATGACGGGCTGCTACCCGTACCTGGACACCAGCCATTACGTCGCCGCCTTCGTCGTCGTCTACGGGTAAGTTGCATTGCATTTCCACCCCACTTGGTACATTTACACTAACACGGTGGGCCTCCAGAATCTTCCTCGCCATGGGCGAAGTCGGCCCCGGCGACAACATCGGTCTCTGCGCGGCCAAGACCTGCGCCACCCCGATCCGCGGCCAGTACTACGGCACGGCTGCCGCCATGGGCAAGGTCGGCGCCTTCGTGGGCACCTACGTCTTCCCCATCATCGTCCGAAACGCCCCCAACAAGACTCGCCAAGGGCAAGACCCGTTCTACGTGTCTAGTGCGCTGTGCATCTTCAGCGCCTTCTTGGCGTACTTCTGTCTGCCGAATATCACTCAGGTGCGTCTCTCATGATTATGTAGCTCTTGACACCGGAGACTAACGGGCTGTAGGACACGATCACCCATGAGGATGTGCGGTTCCGGGAGTATCTGGAGTCGAAGGGCTACGATACTTCGACGATGGGGTTGTCGAGTGCGGAATCGGAGTGATCGATGCGAGGAGCTAATGTTGCATCACTGCGTTTCTAGAAGGCGGAGTTTTGTTGCGACTGTCTTACGTACTGATGTGATTATGGCTATAATACATATTGTCTAATGAAGTTATGAGGGTCTGTGAAACCCTCTCAGAGCCAAGTCCTCAGGTCGCAGGTGATCTTCTCTTAGAACCTGCAGCATCAACTCTGCAGGCGACAAGCGCATTAGGGAAATCACGCACATGGGACGGCTGCATAGATCCCGGGAACTGTGAGTCCATCGAGGATTATCTTGATAAATCTCTCTCTTTTTCTAGTGCACTGGTCCATGTCCACACATACGGAACGTTTGCCATGCTTCGTTCGTTGCCTCTACCACTTTGCCCACATCCAACCCCACCCGATCCCCCAATCCCGCGATTTTTCACCGCAAGGTCACGCATGCAGCCAGAGGCTGACACACGTAGATGACAGTATACAGCCAGTACGAGAACCGATCACTCGTCAGCGACCGGAAGGCGAACAGCCGAAAGATGCACCCGATCGTCATCAGCCCCAGCGCCACCGCCGTCGCAACAGTGGAAGTGTCGCATCGATACTCCAAGATCCGATGGTAGATCAACAAGTACTGCGTTATCGACTGAAATCAGCCCCTACTCCTCCCATACGCCAGGGGAAAGGTCAAGGACAACTCACCTGCGACACCACAATGCCCACCGAGATATACACCCGCGCTGCACTATGCTCAGCACCGAAGCACCTTGACACACAAAACTAACGATATACTAGGGGTAAAGGAAGAACTCACCCGCAAAATCCCCCAGCAAAATGGGCGTCGTGCGTCGGCCCGCCGCCAAATCCCCAGGAACATCGCGCAGATCCTGCAACGGAATCGGCCACAGCATGTAGAGAGCAATCACCTTGGTCCAGTACCACCCCATGGCCGCGGGCGCCCCACCGATCGTCCACGCCGCCTTCAACTGCGCGATACACCCCAGACCCATGCACAGATCCTTCGTGGGCCCGAAGTTCGAGAACCCTAAAGGGTTGTGCGCGATCGTGGTGCCGATCCACAGAAGTGTCCAGATAGTCACACCAAGGTAGTGTCCCAGGACGAGATACAAGGCAGTAAGAAGCCAGTAGCGGGTCTTTGCTGCGGAGAGGGATTCCACCCCCGAGGCGATGGGACGGTCGGGCTTGTTGACGCGGTCTTCGCGGACGCCGGTGATTTGGTTGGAGACGACGAAGGTGTAGAGGTAGAGGAAGCCGAAGAGGAAGGCGTCTTTGCTCATTGGGGATGGATTAGCTTGGAACGGGTGAGAAAGGGGGGGGAAATCGTACGGGCGATGGCTGGAGCTATCTCTGCGCGTGGTGCGCGACGGTACAGGAGCGAGGCCAGGGTGAATAACGGCACCGGGAGGAGGCCGGTCCCTAGATCCCTCCGCACGAAGCCGTAGCAGAGGCTAAGTTCGCGGGTGAGAAGACGTATCATTGTGGTTAATAGCTTTCCTTGTTGGATAGGGAAAGAGACGCAGATCCTTTCACCTCAATGGGACAACATTGCGGCTATATACGAACTAATCTCACGAGACTCGAGGTCAAAACCTGCCGGAAGCAGACCGGCACACGAGCAAGACTCTTCATACTTTTGAAGATATACAGCTAAGCATCCCTCGCCGTTCCACTGCCCTCAATCCGAGCCGGCCATTCGTCGCCAGGTTGTCGGGAGCCCGCGCTAACGACTCCTGCGATAAGAATGCGAATCCTGCACCCTGCGCGGCCGGTGAAGGATCAAAGGGCCCCATTTTGGGGAGCCACTGAGATGACAGATCGATGCCACGTTATCAGCAGATAGGCAGCCGTGTTAGTAGATGGGGGCCTCGGTGAATCCCAGGTGAAATTTTGACGGCGGATTAGATGCCTGATACGCGGTACAGGGGCATTTTCCGGTATGCGGTTCGGCGATTGACTCCAGGGCATTTCGGTTGAGTTCTGGCTATGCGTCTAATGTCGGGCCCATCCTATGCGCCGATTAGTCCGGTGCTATTCTGAGGAGAGTTAGAATGGAAATTGAATCCTCTGTGTGTGGGCAGAATGTCACGCGATGATCTTAGTGGTGAAAGTTATGCATGCATTTTCCGTGAAATGCGGCTCAAATGCAGTGATTATGGATACAGAAATGTCCCCTCCCAATCGAAGCAAGCATCGTATGGCCGACTGAACCTCCAAGGCTGTTGTGACAAGAATTTGCGCAAACCTGATTTTGCTGGCCTGTCTTGACCTTGCTTCAGGTTGCAGATTCGCCTACTGCTGGAACGGTGCATCTCAGTCGTTTATTACCGACAAGACCATCAGTGGATAGTCGTCCCTGGAGAATCCTTTCCATAGCATTCACTTGTCCACTGCACTTCTCACTGTTATCTACAGAATATCCCATCAGCTGGTGGCCCTTTCCCATCAGGAAGGGCGGCGTAGTCTAGTCAGGCGAGCCGACGGTCCAAGTGCAACCTCAGATCCTCAGATCCTTCCTTGGAGCTTAACCTTGTGTTCATCGTCCTCCTCATGCCCTCGTCAGGCTCGACCAGGCCCTCAGCGATGTGCTGGTCTCTCACCGCGTACCGCAGTCGATTCAGCTGGATCAACTGGAGATCCAGCTGTCGGTCTTCGTCGGTAAGCTCGACGGTCGGCGGCTCCTGCATGGCGCCATGAATCGCCGCCAGCCCGGCTTCCAGCAGTCGCTTCAGGTCCGTCAATATCTCCGCCTCGTCTTCCGTGCGCGGCGATGACCGTTTGAGACCCCACAGAAGCAGTTTCGCGTAGCTGTCCTCCATAGACTCCTGCCGGTAGGCGCTCTGCAGCTGCACGCGCCGGTGGTGCAGTGTGAGCCCAAGTTGGTAATCCTGGAGGACATGGACAGGGACCTTGGGGTGGGGCATATCGCCGATCGTGTCCTCTTTGACCGCAGGACTGCCGGAGACATTGGGGGCCCCGTGCTGTCCTTGCTCCTGCTGCTGCTGCTCCGCTAATCGAGCTAGAATCATCTGGCGCTGCCTCTCCAGCAAGACCTGCTGCAGCCGAAAGTCCTGAAGCTGAGACTGGAGTTGCGACATCCCGCAGGGGCCGTGCAGTGGATGTATCTGTTGTACTGGCTGTTGTGGCTGCGGTGATTGCTCTGATTCTTCTTGGTGTTGATCTTGCTGTTGTTGTGCCTGTCTCTCGGCCAGTCGACGCTCCGTCAACCGCCGACGATTCTCCGCCTCCAGTGCCATAAGCTGGGTCTGAAACGCACGCAGCTCTTTCGAGGATTGTGGTTGAGGTGGTCCTTGCGGATGCGATTGCGGCTGCGGCTGCGGCTGCGGCTGCGGCTGCGGCTGCGGCTGCTGCTGCTGTTGTTGTTGTTCTGCCTGTTGCTTCTCTTGTTCTGCCTGTTGCTGCTCCTGTCGTTGTGCCTTCCGCTCGATCATTCGACGCTCAATCGCCCGCCTACGCTCGTCCGGCTCCAGTGCCAAGAGCTGGGTCTGAAATGCCTGCAACTCTTCCAAGGATCGTGGTCGGGGCGGTCCTTGTTTCGGCTGCCATTGCGACTGGGGCTGTTGGGGCTGTTGGGGCTGTTGGGGCTGATTCTGCTGCAGATGCTCCGCTTGTCGGGCTAGCATTACTAGGCGCAGTTCTTCATGCAAAACCTGCTCCAGGGCTGGGTCTTGAACCGGTGGAGGCACACATGGACCGAACTTATGTTGTACCGGCCGCTGTGGCTGCGGTGATCGTCCTGACAGCTTTCGCGCCTGCCGCCGCACTTTTAATGCCTGCTGCTGTTTCTCCGCGAGAGCTAGACGCATCTGGCGCTGCCTCTCCAACAAGGCCTGCTGCATATGAAATTCCTGAATCGGAGACTGAAGCTGAGACAGCCCGGAGGGGCCGAGAAGTGGATATATCGGCAGCACTGGCTGTTGTAGCTGCGGTGACTGCTCTGATTCTTTGCGGTGTTGGTCGTGCGGCTGTTGCTGCTGCCGCGGAGGACTGTCGTCGAGGGACTGTAGTGGTGCTGGCCTTGATGAATGTTGTTCAGTATCGATTATCTCCTCTGTATCCTTTCTTTGATCATTGTGGATCCCCTGTTTCAGCTGTATCGGTAGTTGCTGCTGCTGCTGCTGCTGCTGCGCGTCGGCAGGGGGGACAGGGTCGGCTGTGCCCGCCGGATCATCATCTTCCCTCGAATGAGTCCCGGTGGCGGGAAATGCCATGGTTGATGTGTTTTGACGGTCAAAGAGGGAATGACGGTCAAGGGGGAAAGGCAGGACTTAAATAGACGGGCGGTACAGGAGGCGAAAGACTGTAGTAGTTCAGTTTATTGGTTGCAGTGAGAGCAAGAGAGGATTGAGATTTATTGCTTACTGAAATACACTGCAGGAGCCTGCGATAGTAGTCGCCGTTAGCGTTGTCCTCCTCTGCTCTACCAGTCGACCATATTGGCTGACCTTTTTGAGCTACTGCAGCTAATTGTACTAGGATGCGGGCCAGTTTCCTACTAGCTGGGCTGGAATATGGATGTTTTCCGAGATCGCTAGAAGATGTAGCTATACCCATGTACTGAGTATGAACCAAGAAGAAAAGAGACAAGAAAAGAAAGACAAAACTATATGATGCCATTCGATGGAGAATAGTGATATACAATGCGAAAGATTTAGGCTGGCGATTACTAATTATGAGAGCATAATATGTATAATTCAACTAAACTCATTAGGCAGAAGACTTACTAGTATATAACCACGGCCAGGTTACGGTATTGCCGATTCGCCGGCAGCGGCACGGCAAGACAAATACCACGGCCAGAATTCTGTATACAAGCTGAGGTAGAACAAGCTGAGATAAAAACAAGCAAGCCATTCGCACGGAATGGAGACGTCTATTTGGTGCACCTTGACGGGCGAGGATGAAGATGCGGCTACATGATGCGCGGTTAGTATCTCCCACTAGGAGCGGAGGTTGCCGGCGGGAGAAGAATAACCATCTTCGAAGGGTAGCTAGGTAGACAGGAAAAAAAGCGACCGTACCTAGGAGGCAATGATGAATGCCATGCCATGTACCGAAAGGGCCGATGGCTTCCCCGGATTGGTGAGGTGGAAAAGGTGAAAATGCGGGGGGAGCTTCCAGCCGGTTACGTAAGCCGGGAAGGATGAGATCATGACAGGAAGGTCGATGACTCCCTCGTGACCCGTCCATTGACAGGGAGACTATTGTCTCGTTGAATGCATTAATGCATCCGCAGAATGCGGGGTAGGAATCCCGTTTCACTGTACGCATATGTACGCATACATTCCACTCTCAGTAACAAAGGTCCCGTCCTGTCCGGGGAATGAGAAAACTGAGAAACGATCGACCACTAACCTGCCACCGTCAGCCGTATCTTGGCTGCCTGGACCCTTGCCCATAGGCGAATGCTTTCGTCCTGTGGGCCCCCCGATCGTCGAGAAAAGATCCATCTTCCAGACAAGTTGCCACTGACCACTGGCCACTGATGCGAGAGACTTCATCGCGTCATGCTTATGCGGGCTACTGAAGGCCCCCCCCCCCGCCTCCTGTCCCCCCATGGTCTCATCGAACTTTCAGTCACGCGAGCAAGCGGTCGGTGTCAGACACCACGACGGTCTGGTTTCAACCACCACGTGAACCGACATCTCTCATCCGTCCATGTTCCTGGGAACAGAGGCATGGCACTGTTCCTTGGCCATCTAAGAGGGGTGGATAGACTCGTGGACATCCCACAACGATGTAAAGCAGGTGTAACAAGGTGACAGGGAGCGAGTGAAGACGGCCAGCATCTAGCCAGGTCGGTGCATGCAAACGCGCCATTGAAGCCCGCGATACGAGTGTCGTGGCCGGTGGGCTCGCTCCTAGCCTCCAGACTGCTCCATTCCTCCTACTTGTCGACCTGCGAGAGACCCCGGCGTGCAGTCCCTTCCAGCGGTGGAGGTATCCTTATACTCCACGGATGATCGATAGACCACCCTCATCGTAGCTGTGAGGCACTCAGACCGAGCATTCAAGCCGTAGACAACATGTAGCACTTTATCAAGATTATGGTTACATTGTGTCTAACAGCCAGGGACCCAACGATGATCTCTGGGAGGGGAGATACTGGGAGAGGAGGGAGGGAGGGAAGACGGGAAGGGGAAAGCAAGCGATGCATCCAAACAATAAACAGAGTCAATGAATGGACGTCGAATAAATGAATGACGCGACCATCTTCATGCAGCCATGCGGTAACCCCGCAATTTCACGCAACTGCTAAACTCAATGCAGAGGGCACGACAAAGGCCGCTCTGCTTCTCCCCCAGATTCGCCTCGTTGAAAGTCAAAGCCAGACTGGATCCGAGGATCAGCCCACAGAAGAACCAACCAGGTCGTACCACCACCATCCGTCATATGATCGCTGACTCCCTTCTCCCACTGGCACAGAGAAGCACAGGGAGGGATCGCCTGTTTCGCATCGTCTGTTTGGCTGTTTGTCCTCTGCCTCGTCCACGGTAGAACAATGTCTCGTCACTCCCAGTGTTCCGGGCCAACATTTGCGGGCTTCCCCGTCCTCTCCCAAGTCTCAACGCTATATAACCCTCTTCCTTCCCTCACCCTCTCCAGGCCCATTTCTTTCTCTCCTCACAGCTTTCGAGGGCTTCTCCCTTCGTCCAACTACTCTACCACTCTCCAACCGTATCTCAACCAACTCACACACACTGACCATCATCATGGACTCAGCTACCATGGACAAGTACAACTCCCAATGGGTGCAGTTCCACATCCGGGACCACCTTGACAAGGGAGAGATCTCCGTCCGTCACACCGTCATCGAGGGGTTCGTCTTTGCTTTTCCTTATTCTATTCTTAGCAGCTAGCGGGATTCGTAACTAACGCTCCTCCAGCGGAGACTTCCACGACCCTGACTCCAACAAAGCCATGACCGAAGACGACGTCGACGAGCTCCGCATCCCCTCCTACGGCGTCGGCGAGATCTGTGCCCGCGGCCGCCGCGGCAGCGAAGGCCGCCTCGACCTCTTCCACGGCGAGGACAAGATCTGCGAGCTGCACTGGGACAACCGCCAGGGCAATTGGGTCAACCTCGTCGAGGTGCTGGACGGAAATGACAAGTACAGAGTCGAGCATGGGGGATGGAGCCCAGAGGCAGGACCTCTGGGCCATGTCTACGTGGACATTATGCAGCAACAGGCTGCACAGGCTGCTGCGGAGCAGCAGAAGAAGTAGTGCCACACAAGCATGGGTGGTGTTCTCCGGTGTTGTGTGTTTCTCGGGGTTTGTTGTCTTTTTTCTCTTTTTGTTGACTGTTTTTGAATCTACGATTCTGGGAACGTAGTCGGGCGGGACCTGTGGAGTGGGTGAGTTGATTTGAATCGTTGATATAACTGATAATATCCATATAGTGAGTGAGTGGGTGAGTGAGTTAGTAGGCTTTGCATGTATCACAGTGAGAACAATTGCAATCTGAACTTCTGTCTTCATCATCGAGCTGTTGGAAGGATGAGTAGACTCAATCGATGAGCTGATCCAGCCCTGAATCGGACCACCCGGAGGGCCAATCACCTGATCCCGCATGGACGACAGTAAGTGGGAATATCTTCACTGCAATGCGTTAGTTCAATCAGGCGATGTTAGTCGATGCTAGGCCCCCTTAGCCAACCTTAGTTCACCCTCATTAAGCCCGGTCGGGATAAGTGTTTCGGTGCACAAGTGGAGCTGGAGCGTTGTGTCCACGTATCCCAAGTTCCCGGCCATCACCCATCATGCAGCTCGCATCATCGCCGCCTGCGTTTCCGGTCTGGGCCACCAAATAAGCAAATATGCCAAGCAAAGGGATTTCAGTCTACAGCTACATCTCCCCCGCCGTCGAGGGCTACGAGGTGGGGTTCTCCATCCCGGGAGAGGATGTCCTGCACACGCCGGCCCAGAATTTCACTCCGCGCCGCTTGGAACTCGACTCCGCCAACATCCCCGGGGCGGACAACTTTACCGGTCGGTGTGAATGGAAGGTCTTCCGCTACGGGGAAGTCGTCGCCAGCGCCTACAATGACATCAATACCCTGACAGGCAAGCTCACCGGCGGGGAGATGGTGTCCACCCAGGACTTCCACCCCATCGTGCTGGAGGATGCCATCATCACGTATGGCTTCTACAACGCAGGGCGCGGGGAGGTCGGCCTGACGAAGCGGGACCAGTGCTACGTGACCATCTGCTCGTCGGGCAACCGCGCCTGGATGGGCGATCTGGCTCCGGTCGGATCCATGGAGGCGCAAAAGCCCTTTTCCCGCTTCGCCCTCGCGGCCCCGCACGACAACGGGATGAACAGCATGGACAGCTGCGACGCGGTGTTCCAGCATCTGGACGGGGACATGCTCGCAGCCGTGCGGGAGCTCGTGCCGATGCTCGCCCACATCCGGCACATCCCCGACGGGTTCCTTATGGAGAAGCTGCCGCACATCGTCTACGGCCTGGCCATCACTCAGAAGAAGGAGATCGCCGTGATGCTGAACATGGGCGCCCGATACTTCGAGTTCCGACCGGCCAAGCTCCTGCCCATCTTCCAGAAGATCTCCTCCCTCCCAGACACGTATTACTTCCAGCATGCGTGTATCCCGGGGCTGGCCTTCGACGCCTTCCTCCGCGCACAGGTGGCGTTCCTGGATGAGAACCCCACCGAGATCGTGACCGTCCATATCCGGTGGGACAACATCGTGGCCGAATGCGAGCGACCCACCGAGGAGCAGATCGGGGAGCTGCTGACCGAGGCGTGTGCCACGACCGCCGTGCAGCCGCTGACCTGGGGCGGCCGTGAGTGTTTCAGCCAGCCGATCGACGAGCTCCGGAGCACTGGCAAGCGACTGATTTGTGTGATCGAGGCGGACAAGTACGACAGCTGGACGGCGGAGGCGTACGCGACGTTGAGTGCGGACTCGATTCTCGCGCGGTTCGAGGGGATGACCACCGAGGGGCAGGAGAGCAGTGACCTGACGGTGCTGCAGTGCCAGGCCACCTCGCAGTCCATCAAGGAGGTGATGCTCTATAGCGTGGTGGAGGCGGGCGCGGTCTCGTCGTGTTTGACCTCGACCAAGGCCGCGTTGGATACGCGGACCCTCCCGTGGATTCGGGAGAACGCGCTGGAGCGACTGCAGGCGGAGCGGACGATTGTGATTATGAACGACTTCATCGATGGGGCGACGACGGACACGTCGATCTTGTTGTCAAAGCAGCGGCTGGCTTTGTAGGGACTGTACAATAGTACATAGCATGATAGAACTAGACTCTCAAGGCTGATGATGCCATCGGGTAGTTGTTTTGCTTGTTTACACCGGCACGGAAGAATGATATTGCGGAAGAAGGCACCCAAGGCGGTGAGGATCTGCCGGCTTCGTTTGCCTGGTCTCCAGGGAACAAAGAGAGGGAATAAGATAGCACAGCTGGCTGTCACTTCAATTACACAGGTCTCCTGGCATCATATCCTGGCTAAACTCTAAGCACTAGCAAAGACCATGTACTTCTGGGCTTCAGTGCTCACGCCGACAAATGTTTGCTCTCCAGCCTTGCACACCGGCTTGGATGAGCTACGAACCCAAGGACGAGACGATGTCACTCTCCTGACTTGGCACCATATGAGTTGAACGATCCGACAGGGGATTTCAACGCCATCACTTGGCCGAGGAGCGGTGAATTTAGTTCCCTTTGTTCGTAGAAATCTCGCACGAGCTTGGCCATCCATGCCTGCCTAAAGCTAAACAGTGTGTGTGCTGTATTTATATAGAAGCATAGAAGCGGCGTTGCTCAGCGGCTACACTACACCTGCAACCACGAGGCACAATTCCCGCCCTACAGACCGCTAGAACATCTTTGTGCATCATGTCTGATTCTCTAATGGAGCCCCCGAGCGAGCCAAACGACAGCGGGTACTCGAGCGCTCAGGCCTCGATCGAGTATCGCGAGTCTCTGCTTGCAGACGTGCGACGCGGGCATCTGGCGGAGCTGCGCGACTCCGTCTACAATCGATACTACGGCATCACGGATAGATTCTGGCCAGGGGAGTCCTTCCAGGAGCTGGAACCAGCCATTCGTGATCTCTGGTTCGCTTTCCATGTCTGGGCGCGTAACATCTCCCACGAGACGCCGGAACATGATCGGATAGTCTTGGACTTTACTCGGTTTCAGCTGTCCGGACCGTTACAGCGACTGGTAAAGGACAGTGACCACGAGTTCGAGATGGCTCAAAGCCCAACAGGAGCGGTCTTGTGGGGCGATGTGCCCTTCTTCCTTGAAGACACGACCGCGTACTTCATCCAGCACTGTCCCACGATGAAGGCCGACCATCGACTCAACTTCACCTACTTTGTGGCCAAAGTCGCATCCACCGGGGTGCTGCAAGATCGACTCATCGAGGTCGGTCTGTTGACCTTCCGCGAGGCGTTGGAGACCGACCGTCCACTGGGAAGTCTCGATCCCTCACCTGACTCCTCCAGGCCTGCTCAGACACTGTCCGACCTGCCCATCGCCGCTTTCCTCCCTGCCCTCCGCGCGTGGGTCTTCGAGTGTGGACGACGGATGATCGACCTATGTGATGTGTCGTGGAATGAGTGCGATTCATCGCTGGGCCGTGGCGGTCCCTTGTTTCTTCGGGCCACGGAGCTCAGTCGCGAGGCACCTGTTGGCCTTAGCGCAGGACGATGGCTGTTCTGGATCAAGCGCGTGGATCAGATCCACGAGCAGGCAACACAGGCCCAGGAGACGAAGCTCGCCGAGGAGGCCTGGGTCACCTTGGAGTTGATGCTCAACCCGCTCGAATATCGGGATAGTCCCGTTTCTCGAGCGTACAAGGCCGCACCCGACGACTTTATCCGGGTCAAGTGGCCCGAGTTCTGGGCTTCAGAGATGCCGGTTGAAGAGGGAGACATCGAGGCACGTGAGGATGAGCCTGAGAGGCCTCTGTTTGGAGAGGATTGATCATGAATAGCGGCAGTGTCATAGTGAAGTGCGAGTTTCTATTTCTTATCACTGCGTGTCGAGGAAATGTAGCGCAGCCTGCACCAATAGTCAATGTATAGCTATTATTACGTTCTACATGCTTTGAGCTCGACTACCATTACCTTCGGTGGAAGTTGACACCCTCGTTTCTTTAGACTAAGAGAAATAACAGAGATTTCCGACAGCAGATAATTAGTAGCAACAATCTGTGATTCCATCCCTCCCACTAACTGAGTGATTCGACGTCGCGACCCCGTACGGCTCCACAGGACACACATTTACTTCGCCCAGAGCCAGCCATACACAACCCACTAGTAGCAATTGCAATCCCTATTGTAGGAGTCGAAATTGCACTTGGCGCCGTTCTTACTGCACTACCAGGGTCTCAGTCAACAGATACTACCAAGCTTGGACAAGCTGGGCTCACCTTTCGGAATTGGCACTTGCAGATAGCAGTCCTTCCGCTTTGCGCAGTGTACCGGCATTGATTTTCACTCTTCCGGCATTGCTACGTCGGAGTCAATGAATCAGTCTTGGGCTTGTTCGCTCGCGACTAAGCTGTGGACTACTGACTCCATCGTATTTGACCTGAACGTTATTCTCACTTCTCACACCGACTGATTCGGCATGATTGAGCGGGGTAGCAGCCACACCCATGGCAGCGAGGATGATGAAGCTGATTGGGACGGGGGAGATCTTCATCCTGGGCGATAGTGTGGTCCGGGTAGTGTAAGATGGTAATAAGTGGTAATGTGTCTCGTTGCTGCACTTGTGCTGGATCTCAATGACACTACCATCATGGCTCTGCTTTATATTCATATCGGTCGGATATTCCTTCCAGCGACTGCCTTTGAATCAGCTAGAGAGCACCTGAATCAGGCCTCAGCAGCTGAGAGTCAGAATGATCACACGAGGGTTTAGCAGTCCTGTCCATGATGCTTTGTTGTCCTCAGCTCGACTTCAGGATGTTTGTCGAGGACAATCATGCTTCTTTGGGATTCTTGTCGTGCCGTTACATCGATGCATGGGCTTCTGTGGACCTCGTGATAACGCCGTTTGTCGAAGTTTGAGTTGAAGTTGACATGCATATACATCAGTTGTGTTAGCAATGCAGGATGCAGAGTAGGCAGACACGGCCTCTGTGGCTCTGTCCAAGCAAACAAATGGCAGATTTGTATTGTCTTTTGTAGGCTACTGGTTGAAAGAAGATGCATACTGGGTTCCATATTGCAAGAGGCTCTGTACAGAACCAAGCTCGTGACATGTACCTTATGCTGGTTGGACCCGTTTAAAATTTGAATGCGAACCAAGAAGTAAGCGCTCATTTAGTGATATACATTCGAGTTTAACAATGTGTGCGGTGGTTGGAATTGTGGGCGATGTCGGGAGCTGGTAACTAGATGCTCCTGAAAATATGTCGAGGAGAAGACGCACATCACCACTAACAATCCTGTCTGGATGAGGGAAGGGAGATTTGAGTGGTATTGTGCCCTTGATACCTACTTCTCAGGACCGCAAGAGCAATGGCATCGTCAAGACAAATATTAAGGCTTAGCAAGAATTGACTTTGCATGGTGAACTAACAACAGTCTTAGAAGTATGAGTTTGGAAGGTGCCGTGGGTGAATGATTATTATACGTGATCTTTGGCTTATGGTATGCAGTTTGAATCTCCATTACACAAGCACGTCTTGGTGGCGCAATTGGTTAGCGCGTACGACTGTTAATCGTGAGGTTGAGAGTTCGATCCTCTCCTAGGACGTCAATTATTTTTATGTTTGCTTGTCTGGGGCACACGCAGCTTCCTTCCTTTTCATCGTTCGCTTTTGTAAACAAAACTTGCCCATATCCAAGTAAATAACCCCCCAAACTCCATGATTCCCTCCCTAATTCCACATCTGCCGAACAGTTTGTTCGTCTGTCCCTGTTCAGTGTCATGACGATAGCTCTGGCCACCGGACGATGAGCCGGGCACGTGAGCCGGACTCAAATTTCCCTCATAGAGATGCTGTCACATGAGCGGAAGACGGTTCCTCCTGCCATTGGCTGTAGCATCTCCCCATGCTTTACAGGTAGGTGTACCTTAGCCTGGCAGGCGAACTTGTTTCATTCCAGCAGATTCGTTTCTCCTCCTCACACGACATTCTACCTCTCGCTCTTGATCTTTCTTCATCACCGCCAGAGTCATGGCTAGTCCTCTACTCACTCCCGAGCCACGCGCCCGGCAGGCTTGTGAACCTTGTCGGTAAGACTCCCGGCACTTCCTTTGATGACCTCATTCATAACCCACCCCCGGTAACGGTAGGAAGAAGAAAACCAAATGTCCCGGCGAAAGACCAATATGTTCCTTCTGTCGACGTTTGAATCAGAGATGCACGTACGGGCGGAGTAGGGACCCTCCCACCCGTTCGTCCGAGGTAAGCTCCTCCCTTGACACTATCTAACGGACTCTGATAGTCCCCATGCTACAGTCCAGACAAGAGACGCGGGAGCGGCTTCGACGGCTAGAATCGCGTCTGGAACGCATCGATGGATTCTTTCAGTACGTGACTGGCTCGAGTCATCTCCTGCCTGGATAAATTGACCATGTGGAAACAGGACCCTGACGGATCGTGCACCACAAGACGCCATGCCTTGCCCACAGGCTCAACCATTTCTGCACAGGATCTTGCAGAGTCGAACAGAAACTTTAGCGTCTGCCCCCGACCTTTCACAGTCCCAGTCTTTTGACCCATCACGATGGTACGTCTAACTGGTTCTCCTTGATGATTCAACTTTGAATCCTGAATCTCAAATCAATTATCGGAACAGCATGTATCCACCACCAGAAGCTCTAGCTCAGCTGGTGAACGTGTACACAGAGAAGGTACAGAGCCAACCACTTCCTCTCTTCGACAAAGAGAGACTCTCCGCTCAGATCCGACACTTCCCCGACTTCCTCCTGCAAGCCTTCTTGGCGCTCACCTTGCTCTTCGTGGAGCTGCCTTTCTACGGTGACGCCAAAGCGCAAGCCATCGAACTGTACCTCCGTTCCGCTCGTCCCACGGTCATTCAACTGGCTGCGGAAGGCACGCCATCGGTGCCGGTATTGCAGGCGTTGTGTCTTATAACCTTGAGCGATGTTGCTGGTGAGATCCTCTGGATTGCCTGAACTGACGAGCCATGCTGACTGCCTCAGCTGGCCGACACGCACGAGTCTGGATGGATGCTGGGATCGCGGCTAGATTGGTCCTTTGTGTGTCCCCCGCCGGCGCAGGGTCTGCTACGGAATATGCATCCACGCGGGATGATCAAACGCGATGTTGCTGGAGTGTGTTTATTCTTGAAAGGGTCTTCGCCCCCGGTCCGAGTCTCCTACATATTGACGACTACCCACTGGGGCGATTAGGGTATCCTGTCAGCCCACCACGGCCCCGCTCCCTCATGGCGAACGACGACGGCTCTGCGCCCAATGCCTTTGCCAGCAGTGCTGCAGACCTGGGAATACAGGCATACTGCCTCCAAGTGACTGGGCTGTGGTATGAAGTTCTGGGGTACCTGCGACAGCGCCTGGCTAACCCAACCGATGACCCCTGGATCGCCTCCTCCCGCCATCACACGCTGGTTGCGCAGTATTACGAGTTCGAGACGGGGATCTCGCAGCTGCACCGATATCGGAACGTCGGCTTCCACACCATCACCTCCAGCGAACTGCTGCAGTACAAGGAGTACTGGACGGCCTGGCTTTATTTGCAGGTGGCATTCCACGCTGGCCAAGCCCTCTTGCATCATCCTCTCTTCCACGTCACTCATGTGCGACGTGCATCGTCCAAGTTCCAACCGCCATCCTTCCTCCAACAAACCATAGACCAAGCTCTGCTTCACTCGGGCTGGCCAACGCGCTTGATCCGAACGTGGGAGAAGCATGGGATTGAGATCAATGACCCGTTTCTGTCTCAACTTGTGGCGACCGCTGCGTCTATCCACTGGATATTCCAATTTGCGAGTGAGAAAGCCATCGCCGACCGGGCACGAGCGGACTTCGAGCAGTGCCAACGCTTTCTGACAGATCTAGCGATCCGATGGCCACACATTGCTGGAATGGTAAGTTCTTTTTTTTTCTTTTTCTTTTTTCTTTTTCTTTCCTGTGGGATGGATCGAATCGAATTGAAATCTGGTCCAAGTCAACGACAGTGCTGACGAGGGCTGAATAGGTAGACAAGCTTGCGTATCTGCAAAGTCTGTCGGGACACAACACTGGCGCAAGTAGCATTCCTCCTTTCAAGTGGTCGGCGATGTGGGATTTGCTGGACCCGAACTCACCTCATAGCAGTGTGGAGGAGTCTCATCTAGCATTTGTGCCTGGTGGCCAGCAGATCGCCACGCAATACTTGGTGCCGTTGCGCGAGTCCCCACCGAACCGGTCCTCACTGGGAGGCGAGGATGAAGTGCTTGCTTCATCATCAGAGTGGATGAATAGCGATTTTTTCAGTCTGCTTGATGTACCATACTTCGGCCAGGGTCCATCGCAGCTGCCTCCCGACTGCCACGGGGAGTTGTAAGTATTCTTGAATTATTTTACGTACAGAATGGAGCCCCTCCGCATTCTTCCCACCCGGGCCGGTGTAGGAGTGGGGACGGATACCATTAATAACAATGCCGTGCCCACTCCTCCCGCCAAGCTTTCGATGTGGCCGACCTTCGGACCTGAAAAATTCTCCCCTTTCTGGCAACATGCCACGCCCCTTCAGGCTGTCTATATAATACACTGCCCTTCCTGGATGATCTTCGCCTTCAGAGACAAGCACAGTTGATCACTCTCCCATTCTGTCCGGAAAAATGGCTATTCCTCCTTCCAAATCGGCTGCGATTGTGATTGTCGGCGCAGGCGTCTTCGGTCTGTCCACGGCCCTGGAATTGACGCGTCGGGGTTACACCAACATCACCGTCTTGGACCGGCATCTGGCCCCCGTGCCCGATGGATCCAGTGTCGACGTCTCGCGCATCATCCGCGCCGACTATGCCGATGTCTTCTACGCCCGCATGGCGCTGGACGCCCTGCAGAACGGCTGGCACGGCGAGTACGCCCCGTACTTCTACCAGAGCGGCCTGATGTGCACGCAGACGCAAGGCTGCGGCGAGCACGAGTACATTGCCCAGTCGAAGCAGAACATGGAGCAGCTGGGCGGCAAGGCCGCCAATCTCCTGTCCTTCCAGGGCGCCGAGATCCGCCAGCAGTACCCCGGCATCCACGGCGATCTCTCGCAGGCCAGCGGCTATGTCAACATGGACTCCGGCTGGGCCAACGCCGAGCTCAGCATCGGCCACCTGGCGCGCAACTGCACGCGGGCCGGCGTCTCGTTCCGCGCCGGGCCCCAGGGCACCGTCACCGACTTCCTGACGCAGACCACCACCGCGACGACCGGCAAGAAGCGGGTGACCGGCGTGCGCACGGCCAGCGGCGAGAGCATCGCCGCCGACCTGGTCATGGTGTCGACGGGCGCCTGGACCCCGCATCTGCTGGAGATGACCGGCCGCTCCGTCTCGGTCGCCCAGCCCGTGGCCTTCCTGCAGCTCACGGCCGACGAGGCCCGCGAGCTCGACAATAACCGCTGCCCCGTGATCCTGGACCTGAGCACCGGCTGGTTCACCTTCCCCCCGACGCCGGGCACCCACCTGCTGAAGATCGCGCGCCACGGGTTCGGCTACGAGCGCACCAACGAGGCCAAGCCGCAGAACCCGAGCGCCTACTCGGCCCCGACGCTGGCCCGCCAGGGCGGCTACCTGCCCCCGGATGCCGAGAAGGCCCTGCGCGAGGGCCTGGAGCTGTGGCTGCCCCGGTTCAAGGACCGGCCCTTCGTCCAGCGCCGACTGTGCTGGTACAGCGACACCCCCAAGGGCGATTTCATCGTCGACTACCACCCCGACTATGAGGGTTTGTTCGTCGCGACGGGCGGAAGTGGCCAGTACGTATTACCCTACCCCAGCCCATGAATGCCCCCGGAAAACACAGAAGGTATAGTCACGGATGAGGAACTCAGCTGCTAATCACCACCATCACCAACAGTGCCTTCAAGTTCCTCCCCGTCCTGGGCCGCTACGTCGCCGACAGCCTGGAGCTGACTGCGTCGGCGGAGCAGCGCCAAAAATGGGCGTGGCCCGTGGCGCCTCAACCCATCGCCTCGGGAGACGGCAGTCGCGGTGGACCGCCTCGCCGTCGCTTGACGCCCGAGGAACGGGCGCGCTTGTAGATCCTGAATGGTGGACAGAAACGAATGACGAACGAGACAAACAAGACGGCCAGACATCGGGGAATGAATGGGTCTTTGCATGCAGCAACTAAAGCACCACCTTCCTAGCCAGCGTTGACATTTTCTAGACAAATAGACTTTTCTTTTCTCCAATGTTTTACACAGTCCTCCAGTACGAATACGAAACCAATTAATCGCGCAGCATGCGAGGCATACGATGCGGTTTAGGATCCGTGAGCGTCGCAGCCACCACGCTCTCCAGTAGACCGGACAAACCTTCTTTACGCGCTTGCTTTAACCAAGTACCTGCATCCACCGTCCGCAGGGGCGCACGGAAGCGTTCTTCCAGGAACTCCCGAAACCGAGCCACGGGTACCGGGGTGGTGCTGGCGTGATGGTGGATCGTTGGCGACTCATTCATCTCAGGGCGTTTGCGTCGGTCCTCCGGGCTCCGCAAAGCGGCCTGCGTGATCTCCATCGCCACGTCCGTGACGGACACAAAGTCGAAGAAGCCCGTCCAGTGGGGGAGGGCTGGGACCTGGAGTGTGCGCAAGGACCACTGGATGAGACCCTGCATGAAATCGGTGCCGTGCATGCCTTCGCCCACGATGTTGGTCGGCCGATGGATGGCGCAGGGGAGCTGGAACCGAGCCGCGCACTTCTCCAGATAGACCTCGCTCGCCCACTTCGAAGCCACGTAGCCGCTGTCTGCGCCATCCGCGGGAGGCAGGCTGTGCGCCACAGACTGAGGGGGTAGGGAGTCCATGTCGGTCAATTGGGCCACATCGGCCGTGGAGACGAAGTGGAGCGGAATTTGACGCCGTAGGGCCATGCAGGCGAGGTGGCGGGTGGACTGCACGTTGGCCGGGTGTAAGGATCGGTACGACTTCAAGAACGAGACGTCGGCGCCGTTGTGGATGATCAGGTCGACTCGCGAAGCCAGCTCCTGCCAACAGCCACGGTCGAGACCCAGTCTGGGTGCTGTGAGATCTCCCTTGTAGCGGACTACCTTGGCCGTGCCAGCAGCAGATGCGACCGACGGCAGCGTAAGGCGATGGATGCAATGAATGCGGGCCACGCGAGGGTCCGCCGCCAGGCATCGCAGGAGTGCAGAGCCGAGAAACCCAGTCGCGCCAGTCAGACACACCTCAATGCCTCCCTCTGCGTGGAGAGGACTGAGCTGGGGGCTCCTCCCGTCGCAGATGTACTTCTCTTCCAGCCCGGGTAGGGTTTCCTGCTCCCAATCAATGTTGGACTCGGGTGGCGGAGTTGACGCACCGGTCAGCAACGCGGCCATGTCTCCTATAGTGCTGGACTGGAAAAGCGTGGACAAAGGGATCGATCGCTTCATGTGTTGCTGTAGGAAAGCTTGCACCTTCACCATCAACAAGGAGTTTCCCCCAGCTTGGAAAAAGTCCGTCGTTGAACTCCAGACGGCTGTCTGGGCGGATTGAGCCAAGCACTGCTCCCAGATCCAGATGACGAAGCGTTCGGAATCCGAGATCGTGGGAGACATGGCATGTTGCCTCTTGGAGGGCAATGGTAGTTGGTCGACTGCCCGTCTATCTAGCTTGCCATTGGGGTTTCGTGGCAGGCCATCGACTGGGACGATGACTTGAGGTAGCATGTACGGCGGCAGTGGAAGGTTGGCAACGAGCTTGTCGAGGAACTGCAGCATCTCGTTCACGGCCGCGAGTTCCTGCGTGCAGACAGGGACGACAAACGCTGTCAGAAAGCGACGATCCCCTCCGGCGTCGTGCAAGCCGCGCACAGAGACCACGGCCTCTGCAAGCCGTCCTTCCGTAGACTTCAGAATCGTGTTGGCAATGTCGTCAAGTTCGATGCGGTAGCCGCGCAGCTTAACTTGGTGATCACCGTCGATGCGCCCGAGATACACAAGCTCCCCAGTAGGGAGCAGACGGCCTTTATCACCGGTTCGATACATGGTGCAACCACTACTCATGTTTGGGGAGTCCGCGAACGGATCCGGTCGGAATCTCTGTTTGGTCAGGGCATCTTTGTGTAGATATCCCCTGGCAACTCCCGGACCACTGACGACAATCTCCCCAGTGAACCCTACTGGCAGTGGCGCACCATCGAGGTCGATGATATAAGTCGAGTAGTTGGGCAGGGTCCAACCGACACTAATGGGTTGCAGATTGATGCAGGCAGGATCAAAAGTATCGATCGCAAGACATGAGCTCGAAATCGAGATCTCAGTCGGTCCATACCGATTGATCAGCCGCAGCCCAGGTCGCCGCAGGGCGTGGAATAACTCAATGAGATGTCGTGGCAAGGCTTCACCTCCCACAAAGGCAGTGCCCCAGGAAGTCAGCTGGTGCAGAGCATCCGATCCGTACCGCAACAGCACCATGTATTCCGATGGTGTGGCGTAAGTGTAGGTGACGTTCTCGACCAGCATCAGCCGAGACAGCGCAATAGCATCTCCACGTAGACGGCGCGGCGCAACAATCAATGTGCCGCCCCCCACCAGAGGCTGAAGCATCTGATCAAGAGAGACATCAAATCCATGTGAGCTTTGTTGGAGCGCAGTTTCACAATCGATCTGAAACCGATGGCGCACCCCCAGAATCTGATGCAGCAGATTGGCATGCGTGAGCAGGATTCCCTTGGGAGTTCCGGTGGATCCGCTAGTATAAAGAACACAAGCTGCAGATTCGCACTGGGACAAGTCCGGACACGCCTGGGTCTGGGCACGGCAGATCTCGGCGATGGAGACCGGAGTACTTGAATGGAGATTCAGTCGCCGGATGACCGATTCAGTTGGGTCGTGGTATATGATCGCTGCGGGTTGGCAGTCGTTCAAAATCAGTTGGAGTCGAGAGAAGGGATTCTGCGGATCGAGCGGTACATATATGGCATTGATACGCCATATCGCCAAGAGATGACAAACAGCATATATGGTCGGCTCGCAACATACGGCGACATAGCCCTGGGCTTGAACCCCATTTATGCGAAGAACAGCTGCTGCGCGTTGAATGTGCTGCTGCATCTGCTTATATGTGAAGCTGTTCCCGTCCGCATCCTTGACGGCAACCACTCCAGGCCTCGCGAGCGACATTTGCTCGATTCTCTTCGAAATTGTGGCCGAAACGGTGATATCCAGACGGGGCCCTTTCCCAAAAACCAGCCCGGCCATAACGTCGTTCTCGTCGTATAAACACTGCTGTGCGATTGGCATTTTCGGATTTCTTACACAGGACTCAAAGAGGCGCATGTAAGCTCGTAGGAGGAAATGTAGACTTTCGTGTGTGTACAAATATGTTGGGGAGCGAAGGGTGCTGCTGGCAGTTCCATCACGCTGCCGGGTCAGGTATAGAACGAGATCGCAGGGAGCTGCAGCATCACTCTCGATAGAACTCTCGAAGAGATTGCCAGCATGGTGATCTTGATAGATCAATTGCACCTGAAATAGAGGGTGTTCAGGAGTCGGGTGTGACTTTGAATAATGAGAGAGAAGATCGTTCATCCTCCCAGGCCCATACTTCAGGGTGTCCGGGGTAGTCTGACAGGCTCGGTGGATGACCTCAGTAATTGTGTCCTGAGGTTCGATGTTGAAGCAATGAGGAAGCGGTTGGGCTTCTTTGCGCCCTCCACGTTGAGGCTCTGCGACTCCGATGCAGCCCTCGCGGATGTCCAGGAGCCGTGCCAAAAGGGCTTGCAGTATCGCTAAGTGACCATGGAACTCGGTAGCACCCATCTGGCGCACCAGAGAACTGAAGGCAGCCACCGTTCCACTGGATAGGAAGATCTCAACTTCATGTGTGGCATACTCTGGTAGCAGCCGCCGCGTAGGGACTTGACTGAAATCAAATAGTGGCAAGGTACAGGGCCAATTGGCAGAAGTGGACTTCAGTGAATCATTCTCGCCGGTCATCTCGTATGTGGGTGTCTCTCGCTGTCGTCTTGCGATTGAGGTTGAGGGAATGAGCTGGAGTGGCATCCCAGAGATCATAAATTCACTCCAGCGAGGCGGGCTGTAGCCCTCTGAGTTTTTGTAAACAAGATCTCTTGCCTGATCTAGCAAGATACCGTGGAAAAGGCACTAGGAGACAGATGCTTTTGATTCAGAGTTTGGGTGGTGACGACGAAGGCGCATGTCGTCGGACTCGATCTCACGAACACCCATGGTTCTTCCCGTGTATTTTCAAGCAAGAGCCTCATATTCTTGAGATATCTGACACCCCGGGGATTTGGAGGGAGCTCGAAGGGGTGCGAATGCTGGGCCGTGCTTGAAAACCTGGGTACGTGACATTTCTTTTCGCCTGTCATGAGCCTTCTTGGCAACTCAATGCTCCAGAGACCCGGTGCTGAAACTGGGGTGTTTGTGTCTTGATCGTCACAGAAACATTCATGCTTTAAGCAGTTTCCTGTTGACGCCAGTTCTGGGGAGGAATGCAGTCTGAAAACCTGATTCTTTTCGGTCGGCAACACGATCTTTCTGCTGCAGTCGTTCAAGTTCTACAAAATCGAGAGTTCGGTCAACTGTTGACGCAAACGATCAGCCCATCGAACCACACAGCTGGGAATCCGCCGGGGAGAACTGGGGAGAACTGGTCGAGCTGGCCATCGAAAATATTTCTAGATGTGGCAGTAGGAGGTGGAGACGTGTGATTCATTCATGATGGACTGGATTTGCGGCTCGGAAGGAGTTCAGATCAGCTTCCAGGAAAGAGTGAAGAACCTCATCCCCCAGCTCGGTAATAGCAAGCAGAGCACCAATTCACTGCTGCTTCTCGGAACTATCTTCCTTCCCCCTTTTCTGTTTCAGTACTGTTAAAATAAGAATGGGCGATCATGCCAGGAACAGGTGCCAACATCGACAATGAATTCCAGGAAACGCCAGTCAGCCATCCCTTGCATGAGACTGCCACATTGGAGATGAATGGACGTGAAGAGTCTCAGGATAGCCGTCAAGGCCCAGGCAGGGGTTGTGCCACGATGATCTATACGATTACTGTACATTCCGGGGGGAGCTTTTTTCAGAGTAGATAGGTTTCAACGCCGGGGAAAGGGAACCCTAACTGGATGGGTGGGCAAAGTCATTGACTCTACATGTTCAAGCGAGTGTCAACTCACCAAGCTCAGGATGCAATATAGCTGACAACTGCACGCCCTGCGATCATCGAGATTGATTGGTTTATCGTGATGATCGGCCCCGTTGCGTCTCTTCTCGCAGAATCTGATACATCCGTATGCGCAAACCCGATGCAGTGCTGGGACAGCCGATCCTCGGCAGGAATCGACTTGGGCAAGGAGTTCTAGGTAGATTATACTTCCTGACAGATCACAGCATGACAGTCCTGTGCCGCAGCAGTGACCGCATCGGCGTGATCAATCCCTCCTGTTGAGCCATGGTGGCGGTACTTATCGCCAGATAATCATTGCATTGCGGAGCAATGGCTGTCGTAGCTTTGCGACTGCCTCGAAATGATATCAACTTGCAAGAAGCAGGTTTCGATCTAAGCGAGCTCACCACACCACAATGAGAAGTCGTTCATACCATGCCTGCCCATACTTTAAATGTCCAGCAGACCCCTGACACGCCTGGGGTCTACTGTACTACTTCGCGTCCTGTTGCTTGACTGTCGCTTCATCCTCCATATCTGACTCCACATCATGAAAAGTGCACTCGCGCAGGGAGAGAAAGGATACGACCATGATAACCTGCGGCATGTGGTGATCACAGCCAGTTGTTTCGCGCTGGTAATCTCAACTCTGGCTGTGGCTTTGCGTCTGTGGTGTCGGCGTATCACTCGCACCAAGGTCTTCTTGGATGACTACCTCATGATTGTTGCCTTGGTGAGTAACAAAGCACCAACTGCGGCCTTATCTCCCTAATGCTGATCAGAAACTATTGCCAGGTCTTCGAATATGGTATTACGGTCGCAGGGGTCGTTCGTATGTCGATAAGGTGGGATTTCCAGTTGGATTGCTTGCTGATGTGGAACTAGTTCTGTACAACGGTTTGGGAACCCACATCATCTACGTATCTCCCGAGCAGCTTGTGGTCTACATGAAGGTCATTCCCCTTGTTCTGATATGATCTGAACCAACGCCCTGACCCAAATGTCAATAGACCTTATCGACCGGCACATTCCTGTACACCTTGTGCATCACCTTCGTGAAACTCTCCATCCTCGCGCTCTACAAACGAATCTTCTCCATTCGTCCGATGATGCAGGCGTCGAATGTGGTTGCATGCATCGTGATTCTCTGGTGTTTTGGGGTTTGCCTCATTGGAGCAGTGACCTGCATGCCTTTCAAGAAGCTGTGGGAGCCCAATCTCCCGGGAGGCTGCATCAACTTGGCCCAATTCTACTACGGTCTTCAGATCCCCAACATCCTAACTGACGCAATCATTCTCGTGTTGCCGATGAAAGCCGTCTGGAATCTACAAGTCCCTCGATCACAGAAAGTCATGCTGTCGGGCATTTTCCTGATTGGTACCACGTACGTCATCGTCATCTTATATCTTCCTGCGCGGCACCAGAACTGACACCAGCAGAACCCTTGCCTTCGACATCGTGCGGCTCGTCGTGATGATCCAACTTTCGGAAGCAGGAGGCGATATCACCTGTAAGCTGACCACCCCTCTAATTAAATCTTGATACACCGATCCTCTACTAACCAGGTAACAGATGACCAAGTCACTGCAAGTGTCTGGACGTGTATCGAGCCCATGATGGGGATCACCGCCGCCTGCCTCTCCAACATGCGGCCCCTCTTCACCATGCTGCCTCGCCCCGAGTGGAGCAAGAATCTGTCCTGGCGCAAGAATGCCTTCTCCTTGCCCTCCTCTGACCGGTCAAAGACGAAGAGTATGGAGCAAAAGCCGAACATCCACTCCACCACGGTGATCCGCATCGACAGCTCCCGCTTGACCAACTCGAGCACTGCCAGCGAACGGGAGGAGGTTTGATGTTGCCCGGTTTTCAGCCATGAAGTGTCATGGTAATCTTTGTTGCACATCGAGATAACTCTTCTAAGCACGTCTCATATTCTCTTGGACAGTTTCGTAGCTAATTTCGGGGACAAATCATAATTTTCCTAATTAGTCATAAATTGGTCTGTCTGGAGAAGAGGGAAAGAGAGAAAGATAGACAAAGGTAAGTACATAAATGGGAGAAGGATCCACTAGGCTACAGCTGCCTAAGGATACATTATCAGGAGCATCCAAGTGTCGACAAAGACAGGTCGATTTAGGACGAGATTTTACTACTGAACTAATGGTAGGTTGATGGGTAGTTGAAAGGCCGCAGTGTTTTCTCTACGGTCATGCTGATACGCAACAACCCCATGAGGCACCAGACAAACCTGTAAGTGCTCCCATTCGAGATGTTATATAGCAGGTAAAATTGACAATTGGGATACACGTTGCCTTTAGGCGGTATCCGAAGGATAATACAAGACTAGCGCGTTCCTGTAGTTTTGATTGGCGTCCTCGTCCAGCAAGGCTTCAAGGAATTCTGGACCATGTCAGTCAGAACATGCCGCTCGACCGATACAACAAGGAATCATCTAATGGGAAGACTTACCGCCAAAGTCCAATTTGCCATCTGCGTTGGCATCGCAGACCTTGAGAAACTTCCTGGCATCCTCTTTATCGCCCTTGAATACATACTTGGCGATCTGGTTAAGGTCGAAATTGCCTACTCAGAAAGGTTAGCTGCAGTTGTGGCATGTGTGAAGAGCACTACGTGCCCGTCTTCTTCTCTTTCTGCTCGCATGAGATTCAGTGGTCAGTATTCGGGGCAATCTTAACGAGAATAATGCGGGAGAGCAAAGACATACGGAAGCATGAAAGAACTCGATCAGAGTCTGGAGAAAGCCCCAGGAGTAGTAGGCATCCTGCGTGATCGGTTAACTGCTGCTTTGTCAGAGGTGACGAAGGCCCAGTCATACCCATTTGACTTCTTCCTTGTCAGACATGGTGTGGATTCGAGAATTGAACGTTGAGATTTGGATTCGGATTGTAGGTCTGGTAGAACTTGGGAGTTGATGCTTTTGATGTGCTCTAAGCCCCGAGATGTGAGCCCTTCTTATAGACCTCACTTCGTGCGTTCAGGATAGTCCTAAGGCGCAACAACCAAGGCACTTATCCATGGTCTAGAATCGGAAATTCCATTTTGGGCGGTGATGTTGCATTGCGACTCGACGAGTTCAGCTCCGTCTCTTTGTCCCAGTCGCCGATCCTACCGCGCCCATAGTGTGCATCTAGTTGTTGACGCATTGACTCGACGTGCAGGGGAGCACGCTGTCTGTGATTCACCAGAGCTCCAAATGACCCCGCAGACTAGACCTTGCAGCTTAGCAGCTCATCTAGATTCAGGCATGGAGTATCTATCTATGTGACTCCCCTCAGTGGAATCAACAGTGCATGACAGACAAGCAAAAACACGATTGTTCTTTGAACCCCTCCTCAGGTTTGTTAATCATGGTTGTCTTTCTTCCATCGAGGCCATCGAGAAGGCTGCGAGGTTGTGAGATTTAGCGGATTTGAAATCGATGAGGGCTGAGGATAACCCGTGCATTAGTTACTACAGCGTACATAGTAGCATGTGATTTGGCGCTCCTCCGCCAATCAGCTAGCCTTAGTATTCGACCAAGTCAGGATCAGCTCTGCACATCAATTTGGATCCGACCGGGATATGCATGGTCCATCACAGAGTCCTGCAGTATGTCTTTCCCCGATTGCCGACGCGTCGATGGGAGAAGGGAGTAGGATTGCCCTCTTGAAGAGATATAACCTCAATAGCGGGGGGTGGATGTTTGCATTGTCTCAGTATGGCTGCATGAAGCCCGCTAGACAGCTCAGCAATCCGCATCTAGCACGTAATGGAATGGAATGAGTGGAAATGCAAGCAGTGTTGATGCAGATCTTGGAGGAGGGGGGGAGAAGGAAAGATTATCACGGCAGAACGAGAGAGAGATGAGGGGTACTATCATGGCGGTGGGCAAGGCGGTAGGCAAAGCGGGTGGTCACGGGTAGTCGCGGCCAGAGGAAGAAAGCACGTGATAGCATGAGCGGACCGATAATGAACGATGATAAGCGTAGGCTGGCTACCGCCTGCTCTAACGGGAAACTGCCGCGGCTGAGCGGGGAAGCTCCCTGTTGTTACGCTTTCGCTCCCAATTTCCACCTTCCACCTTCACCATCTGAATTCCTAAGGAAACACCCAGTGAAATACTACTTGCAAGTGACGAGTATACGGTTACTCTTCATAGGCTGCATACTGCCCTACTCTCTCAGCCACTGGTGGTTATCTTAGACTGGGCTCAACCTCCGCCTCCCCGCCTCCCCCTCGTTATCGGCGATAAGATCGCGTGGCTTCGGCCCATCGGCATTGTTCTCCATTCATCTCCAACTTGCCTCAATTTAAGGTCCTTCCATACCCCCTCCTTCCCCTCTCTCACTTCTTACTTCATTTCTTCTCTTCTCCAGCATTTTTACACCTCGCCATCATCAATTCTCACCATGACCAAATCCGATAGCGCAACCGTCACCTTGGCGGACTATCTCTTCACCCGACTACAGCAGCTCGGGGTCAAATCCATCTTCGGCGTCCCCGGCGACTACAACCTGCGCTTGCTGGACTATGTCGAACCCTCGGGGCTACACTGGGTGGGAACTTGCAATGAGCTCAACGCCGCCTATGCAGCCGACGGATACGCGCGTTTGGCCGGCTTGTCCGCCATGATCACCACTTTTGGCGTCGGAGAGTTGTCCGCTATCAATGGGATTGCCGGCGCATACGCAGAACGAGCGCCTGTAGTCCACATTGTGGGCACACCTCCTCGGCCATCTCAGGAGTCTCGCGCCCTGGTGCATCACACCTTTGCCGACGGCGAGTACCGCCGCTTTGCCGCCATGCACGCCCACGTCACTATTGCCCAGACCAATCTCAACGATCCTCGCACCGTGCCCGAGCAGATTGACACGGTGCTGCAGCAGGCTCTGATCCACAACCGTCCAGTTTACATCGAGATTCCGGACGACATGCCGGGTGTACTGGTGTCGGCCGCCAATCTGTCCACCAACATCCAGCGTCCGGCTGCCCCGACCACTGCGCAAGAGAGTACCATCCTCACCCGCATCGCCGACCGTATTTACACGGCCAAACAGCCTCTGATCCTCGTCGACGGCGAGAGTCGTGCCATTGGCATCCTGGATGAAATCAACACTCTCGTGCGCCAAACCTCCTGGCCAACCTTCACGACCGTCTCGGGCAAAGGCCTAGTGGACGAACACCAACCCAGCGTCTACGGCAACTACGCCGGCCGCCTGGGCGACCCCAATCACAAGACCTACTTCGACCAGGCGGACCTTATCCTCGAGTTCGGGCTGCACGCAACCGACACCAACACGTTAGGCTTCCAAACTCTCCCCAACCCCGCCACCTCCGTCACCTTCACCGACAAGGCCGTGCGCATTGGCGACGACACCTACCGCGACCTGTCGCCCGCCTTCGTCACGCGCCTAGTGCAGAGCCTCGACTTCGGTCGCATCTCGAAGCCCACCAACCCGCCCCAGAAGACCGTAATCCCCACCGAATCCCTCCCGCCGACCGGCCGCATCACCCAGAAACACTTCTACCGGCGCGTCAACTCCCTCCTCCGTCCAGGCGACGTCGTCCTCACGGAGACCGGCACCGCCAGCTACGGCGGCCGGGATTTCACCCTGCCGACGGGCACGCGACTGTTCGGCGCCATCACCTGGCTCTCGATCGGCTACATGCTACCCGCCACCCTGGGCGCGGCGCTGGCGCAACGCGAGTTGAACCCGAACACGCCCACGCGGGCCGTCCTCTTCATTGGCGACGGCAGTCTGCAGATGACCGTCCAGGAACTGAGCACGATCATCCGCGAGAAGCTGGACGTGGTGATCTTCCTGCTCAACAACGAGGGGTACACGATCGAGCGGGCGATCCACGGCCGGAAGCAGGCGTACAACGACGTGGCCCGGTGGCGGCACCACCTGGCGGCGGACTTCTTCGGGGCGGAGGACGGCCACGGCGCCCGGAACAGCTTCACCGCCAACAACTGGGAAGAGCTGGACGCGGTGCTGCAGCAGGATGCCATCCAGAATGGGAAAGGCTTGCGGTGGGTGGAGGTCTTCATGGAGAAGGAGGATGTGGAGGGTTTGTTGAGGGTGATTCTGGAGAAGCAGATTGCCGCGGAGAAGGCCTGATCTATCAACATACTACTGATTCTTATCGTTACCTCAAGATCTCTCAATTTCTGTAGAAGAAGGAATGTGGAGAAGATAAGCTAATAATACACGCTGCCACAGGCAGGAATGAATGTCTAGTTATGTTCAAAAGAATCAACCGGGCTTGGTACATCCGTCTTGGTTGGCAGTCTCCCTTAACTTCGTATCGAAAATAACTCGTCTGCGGCTAGCATTTGCACACACTATGAATATGATTAGCGTCCGCTTCTTATGGGGACAATGATAGTAGGGGGTGATGAACTTACCCTCCGCTGCACTTGCCCTTGGAGAAGAGACCACATTTGGGGCACTGGGACGCCGTCTTGCATGTGGTCGCCTTGGTGGTCGCGGCGGCGGTGGTAGTGGTGGTTTTGGTAGTGGTGGTGGTAGTTTTGCTGGAGGTAGTAGTAGTAGTAGTAGTTGTGGTGGTGGACAAAGTAGTGGAGGTGGTCGTGGTGGTCGTGGTGGTTGTAGTGGTAGTCGAAGGGGCGGAAGAAGTCGTGGAAGTAGTAGTGGAGGTGGTAGAAGAAGTCGTGGAAGAAGTAGCCGGGGTGGACGAAGTAGTCGAAGTCGAGGATGAGGTAGTCGGGGACGAGGTGTGCGATGACGAGGTGGTCGAAGTGGTGGTGACCGACGAACTGGGCGCAGCCTCGGTGGTGGTGGTGGAGTGCTTGGTGGTGACCGGTGTCTCGATTGTCTGGGTAGTCACCGGCTTGGAGGTCTCCGACCTCACCGTTGTTGAGGCATGCACGGTCTTTGAGCTCTCGCTCTCCGGGGTGTGCGTGGTCGCCTTGGAGGTCACGATATTGCTCGTGTGCGAGGCTGGGTGAGCGGTGCTCCATTAGCAAAGCAGTATGATTAGGGTTGTGAGGGACAGAACTCACCCGTCACGACAGCCGAGGATCCAGCATGGGTCGTAACCACCGCCGCACTGGACGAAGCAGAAACCGAAGCGGTAGGCGTGCAGGCAGCGACGCTGCTCTCAGCACCGCGCTTAGCAAACGCAATGGCACTGGGAGCCGAAAAGTCCAGCAGCTGCTTGGCATCCCAGGTCCACGAGGCAGCAGGATACTTGGCGTTGAAAGCATCCAGACCCTGTCCCAGGGCATTCTTCTGCCCGGACGCGTCGGTGGTGGGCGTCACCTGGCCCGAGATGGAGGCAAGCCGCGAAGAGACCGAGGTCGCCTGCGTCGAGAGGAACTCCTCCATCCAGCTCGAATAAGAGTCGGCCCAGCCCTTGCCGGGGATCGGATCGTTGCATCCGGTGGTGAGCTGGTCGATTCCCAGGAAGGCCTCGTAGATGCGCTTGTTGGTCGTCTTGAAGACCTCCGCGATCTTGTTGTCCCGGAGCAGCGAGATCACAGTGGCCATGGTGTTGATGATGGAGAGGGCGTTGTTGGCTTCCTCTTCGCTCGTCGAGCCCTTAGGACTTTGCATGCCGCTGAGGTTCTCGTCGAACATCTATAGTCGTCGTCAGCTTCCAAGCGGGGTAACATGCATTGCGATCGACTTACAGGTGCCTTCATGCTGTTCAGTTGGTTGTCCATGGCGACGAAGTCCAGATAGGTGTTACTGGGCAGCTGCAAGCAGCGCATTAGCAAGCGCTGCCTTCTTCCATGTAGCCTGTGAAGCACTCACCATGCCGTATAGCCGCTGGAGTCGGCTCTTGACTCCATTCGCCGTCGGGTGTTCCGTATCCTGGGTGAGGAAGAAAGTCTTGAAGCTGTTACAGAAGTTGTACTTCGCAATCATGGCCGAAAAGAAGCTATCGACGATCTTCAACTCGTCTAAGATTCTCAGTTAGCTTACGGCACGGTCGACAGCGTAGACCGACCCGCCCAGGGGCACTTACAAACATGGTCAACGTTGATGTACGAATCGGTGGGTGAGACCTTGGCCCCAAGAGAAATGTACTTCTGGCCTGTGCCCGCATTGGCCGAGTCCCAGTAAGCCGCAACAGTATCCGTAAGCACGGAACTATCGGTGATCACATCGTAGGTGACGGCCCCGGCCGGGCACTGGTCCAGCTTGGGGATATAGTATCCGAGGAATGCGCTTCCCTGCATCGACTCCAGAGTCGCGGGCCCGGGGTATTGCGGCTTGAAGATCTTCGTCCCCAGAGCGCACTTGCCGTTGTTGTAACTGTTGGTGGTGCGGCCTCGACGGGCGAGCTGGTGCAGCTCGTGCTCGTCACGCTTGCTGGTGGTAGTGGTAGAGTCATCCTCCCCGTCGTCGGCGTCGTCATCATCGGTGGTAGTGTTGTCGACGTTCAAGAAGTATGTCCATCCGCAAGTTGCTTGGGCCGATGAGGCCGAAGCTACGGCAGAGGAAGATGCCGCAGCACGAGCTTGGACGGGTATGGCGGACGCCGATGCCCAGGAGCTCAGGAGGAGCAGACTGAGAGCGATTGCTTTTGGTGGTGTCATCTTTGAGGGTTCCAAAAGAGTGTGGGTTAAAGAGTGTGGAGTAAAGAGTGTGGGTTAAAGAGCGTCGGGTGCTGTGGTGAGAGGGAAGATATCCTGGAGAGCAGTCTTCACGGACTTATATAGCCAGGGTTCATCTTCGTATTCCCCTCGATCAACAATATAGTCCCTTCTCATGTAGTAGGTAGAAAATCTAATCGACCCTGGTGCTTCTGCTTCTCATCCTATTATGCCAGCCGTGTGGTTTCATCCTTGGGGCCGACTTCAGACACTACGGCATTGCCACCGCAGGATCCATACCCGGCCCCCATCCTCTCCTTTGAGGCTCGGGGTCTCCTGCATAAGTCTTGCAGAACTCTTCATCATGCGTCTAATCAATGAGTCTGGTGCTTTTGTGATTGTTCGCAATTGGAATTTTCGCACAACATACCGGTACCGGAGTGACAAGTCTGGAAAGAAGTATATCCCAAACAAATAATCTTGGCTCGAGGTGAAGAGGACGAGAAAGAAGTGCTTCCTCTTGTCATCGCCAAGAGAACCCACTAATAACAGCCTGAGCTGGTGTGGTAGAAATCTAGATTGACGCTCTGGTCGGTCGACGCGCAGAACCCTAACTTGGCCGCAGGTACGGGGTGCAGAACAAAAGTCAGGGCCGGCAACACTTGAACACGAGGCTCAGTCTTCTTGTTCAACTGAGCATTTCTCTCATTCGTTCATAGCCTGCGGTCAAAAGCCTCTCAACCCGAAACGAGATGACGACCGTGCAGCTTGTCAGGCTCAATGGCCCCCACCACCCCCTGCGGCTCAAGATAGACGATGATCAGCACCGAAGATTGTGAGGAATCTGATTCATCGGAGAGAGAACCTCAGTAAGGTCAGTCATCGAAGATCTCTATTTTAATGCAAGGGTATCATGAGCTACCCTGCAGAAAAAAATAACCCTATGAGGGGCACCAAGCGTGGTGGACAGAAGGTGAACGGCCGTGTCGGGCTGATGGCCCCCACGAGGTGTTCGGCCTCCTCTTACTCCGACACGAGCGCCACTGACCCCAAGCTACTGTACCACCACCACTTTCCATATTTGATGGCCTTCGGTTATCACCATTAGTCGTCAGGCTTTCACACTCTGTCAAAGCTCTGATATTTTGAGACAAGTGTCAGTTGACTTAGAACATATTGACAGCAATACACGCCGTGATTTAACATCCGAGGGGACCTGCGCATCTACGTTCCTCATTCTCACACATCATTATGTCGGAAACGAGTCAAGCCAGCGTGCAATCTGCCGCGCCCGCGCAGCTGCCTGTTCCAGTGATACATATCCATCCGAATCCCCTTCAGCCAAGCTCACCAAGCAGCTCTGGACGGAGCGTGCACTGAAAGGCAGCTCTTCCTGCTCCGGCGACCACGCCCACGGAACCGACTCCACTTCACCTGTGTCGAAGCGATGCACGGAGATGGTCACAGGCTCCGCATAGGTGTTTGCACCCAGCACAATACCCGCCGGGGAGATGAGACGAACTGCACCTTGCTCGAAGGTCAAGGTCCATGTGAGCTGCGGGTCCCCAGGGAAGGGTTGGCCTCGACTGAAGTGGGCGACTAGACTAGCTTGGGCTGCCACGTGGGCTGATTCCGGCAAGTGTCCTATGGAGGTTAGTTAGACCCTGGGTGGGAATGAGTTCCATGTCTTGGAAAGCGCCACTTACCATGGAGGCTGACGAGATCAGGCACATCGGAGCGGATAGTCTCCACGATCGACCCTGTGGTGGGCTCGCGCAGACGAATGCTCGGGCGCTGGAGCTGGAATTGAATGTGGTCGGTCTCAGGGATCACATCCCCGACCACCGATTGCACAAAGTCGATGACTGTACGGTTGTTTACTTAGCATGGAGTGCTAATGAGTCTAATGGGTCAATCTTTTTTAGGGTACGTACCATGAGCGAAGCCGATGGTGATGGGGTTGCCGCCGACCGAGCGCTGGGCGAAATATGCCAATCCGGGCGGGAGAAATTCACGATCCAGGGTGCCTCCAAAAGCGCGTACCTCAGTATTCAGCAAGCGACCCAGTTCACCCGACTGGAGTAGGTCTCGGATCCGACGCACGGGGGGTGCAAAGCGACTTTGGAGCCCCACCGCGACTTGAGCACCACTGCGGCGGCGGGCGGCGAGAAGCTCATCGAGGTGGGTCGGATTGCTGGCAATGGGCCACTCAATGTAGGTCGATTTGCCCGCCTGAATCATGGGCAACGCGGTCTCATAGTGCCGATCGACTCGCGTGCTGCAAATGACGAGATCGATCGTGCGATCCGCCGCCAGATCGCCCGGGCTGCCATAAGGAGTGACGCTACTGGCATCCAAGTCGTATTCTGCGATGGCGGCTTCCGCGGCCGACCGGCTACTGTTACAAAGAGCGGCGATCTGGAACCGCGAAGACCGGCGCAGACCCGGCAAATGCGCATTGGCAGCCCAGGAGGTCGTGGCGGTGGACGAGAGACCGATGATCGCAGTACGAGTCGACATGATGCCAGCTAGTATACATCTGTCTGTTCTGTGACCTCAGGCTCTTTTGCTGCAGCAACAAATATAAATACTTTGCAGAATGCGGGGAGATCATCCTCCCGCAACATGATTAGAAATCGAAAGTCGCATTCGGAATGGCGTGACCGATGCTGGATTATCAATCAGCATTTTGTGAACCTGCAGGAAGATGTCAAGTAGGCAAAGCTGGACTGCAAAGGGTGAGATACCTAGTGATTATGGCCTAGTGGTTATGGAAGGCCATCCTGAAATGGAAGCTCGTGTTGCTCGCGTTGAAGTATGAGTTGAGGGCGAGGCTCCGGGAGTTCCGTGCCCCAGTGGGGGAGGGAGTCGATACGGGCCGGAGCTCACTCAGACATTCTTTGGATTGAGTGCGATTAACCTTAAGTTGGGACTTAATCTAGAATGAGTATGAACATGAGGCATTCGCTGAGGGATAATCAGAAACCTGACAAGGTCAAAGGGGTTAAGATGTGGTAATGAATAACTTACATTGAACCTGAAGATGTTTGTGGTTGTTGATTAGACACGAATACATACACAGTACAGTAATTTGGTCATGTATTGATGCCTGGTAGTCTTTGATGCCTCAGGCCCAAATATAGGGTTTCTTTGGAGGTGACATCGTTGTTGGCTGGCAGGTGGCTTGCAAGTGGCTTGCCGGTGGCTTGCCCGATTAAGGTTACACAACACTGACAGTGACAATGCGCAGGGCGATCCATGATGTCCTCAGTACTAACTAGGTAGACTGCTTGCATGGGTTTGAGAAGGCCTGGAAGAATGCCTGACTGGCTGACTGGCTGGCTGGCTGGCTCTTTCTTTCCAGCTTGACCTCAAGATTGTGCGCCGTACATTATGAGTATTGTGAGTAGAGAAGCGAGTAGCAAGAACTGAGCAGACACTGCTAGACACTGCCAGACTGCCAGACAGAGGCATACCATGTCATGCCTGAGGCTCACTAGGTGGCTAGACCCGGATGGAACTCAAAAAGTCGATAGTGATTGGTGGGTGTGGTAACCGGGCAAGAACGGGCAAACCAGCCGGACCAGTCAAATGCGTGCCCAACGGCGAGACTAGCCCCATCCAGCCACGAGTCCGTCGCCTCCAGCTCCATTCCAAGTTCATCGAACATTTGAAGTTCCGACCAGGTTCTAGATTTTCTCGGCCGGCATGCCATCAACCAATGAGCGCACCAATATTGCCGGGCGGCAGGCCAAATCAAGCGACTGCCAGGGCGGTGACCAGGATTCTGCCGGTGGCCTTCAAACAAGATTCCTGACACACTTGCGAGTGACTGACTGACTGACTGACTGACTGACTGACTGACTGACTGCCAGACCTCTACTTCGGAATCAACCAATACTGACTGCGCCGAACAGGATTGAATCTTCTGGCGGCCTCAGGCTCTTTCGCTTACTTCTTTACCTCTCCCTCTCTCCGCTTCTACCCCAAATTCCGCTTTTCCCAGAAGCTTTCGCCTTTTTCTTCCATTTCGTCCATTTGGGATCTTTAACCTGACTCAGCTCCTTTCCTTGATCCACTCCGTAGTAGGAACATATCCTTCATTCTTTCTTTCACCCATTCTTTTCGAAAGTTGTCTGTATCAACCTCTTCTCTTTCGAATACGCCTTCCTCCTCCTCCTCCTCCTCTTTGGTGTCACATTTCCTTCCAACCTCTTGTTGTTCGGTCTTGTTTCGCCTCTCTCTCTCCCTCCCCCGTTCCCCCCTCGCCCCGCATCTATTCTCTCTCATTTTATTCTTATTTCTATTTTCTTTTTCTTTGCTTTGACTCGAACGCTCTGACTTGACCGGATCGGGGTCATCGCTGAATCCTCGCCTCCTCCGCCGCTCGTTTCTCTTCGCCCCCGCCCCTTGCGAGGAAGGCGATGTGAAACGGGCTGTGTGCGCGATGGCAGCGTCCTTGCAACACCCAGAGGCGGAGCGAGAGCGCATTCGTGATCTATCCAGGTACCTCCGTTCACTTGCTCCAATGTACAACGCCTACAATCAACTCATTGTGACTTGTGGTGACCGCTGCTGATCCTGCCAACGCCAACCCTACAGATACTATTGTACTGTCGATCAACCCGTCCTCCGATTGGTACCCGGCCAAGACACCGATCAACAAGGTTCCAACGTTGATATTCCCGACGACGATGTTCTTCCCGAGGCTCGCCTGTCCTCGGATATCACCCTCACAGCACTGGCCCAGTTGGGTGTATACCGGTTCGGATGTAACCGCTCCTATGTCTCGATTATCGACGGCGTGAATCAGTACATTGTCGCCGAAGCCACCAAATCCATCTCGTTGCGTGACAAGGATAAACACGACCCGGACGACGGCATCTACCTCGGTGTGCGCACGCTCGATCTGATCTGGGGCGTCTGTCCTCATTCCATGGCCCTCTTCACCGGCCAGGATGCCTCCAAGATCGTCGATTCCCCCAATCTGACCGCCAATCTATCCCGCTTCATTGTTCGAGATTTCACCAAGGAAAACTTCTACAAGGATCGCCCGTACGTCGTCGGTTGGCCGCACTTTCGTTTCTACGCCGAAGTCCCCATCTACAGCCCCGCTGGCTACGTGCTCGGCTCCTTCTGCATCGTGGACGACCACCCGCGCGATCACTTCGGAGATGCCGAAGTCGCCACCCTCCGAGAAATCGCCGACGCCATTTCCCGGCATCTGGAGCATGTCCGTATCGCCCACTATCATCGCCGCGCCGAAAGTCTGGTCAAAGGTTTGACGAGTTTCGTCAAAGGCCACTCCGATTTTGACCCGACCGAAGTGCCCCCTGTGACGGTGCCCACCGACTCACCCCCTTCCACTACCGACTCCGAAGCGCCACCTTGGATTGAGACCGACACCTCCCCCGACACCTCCCCCGACCCCTCGGAGCCACCGACAGGTCGTCCCTCCACTGCTTCGGAGTTGACTGGGGAGCTAACATCGCTCTTCTCTGCGGTCACGTGCTCAGAACAGAGCACTGCCACAACCTCGATCAACCCGGCGACTCGGTCCACGAATACCGGTGGAGACGATGAGCCGAGTGATACTCGGGACACGTTTCTCGGAGCGTCCGACCGCTCAGAGTTTCCAGTCGTGTCGGTGCGCCCCCCGACGAGTATTTCCGATAACCTGGCGCGCATTTTTGCCCGAGCCAGTGCCACTTTGCGTGACTCGATGGACTTGGATGGTGTGATGTTCTTGGATGCCTCTCGGAGCAATTCTGGAGTGTAAGTATCGATATCTCGATAGTGATAGTATGAAATGTGGCAAGCTAATGCAACGACAGGGTCCGTCCAGGTCATTCAGGCTCCTGGGAACCCCTCCCAACCACCGCCAACCCAGAGTTTCTCGCCGATCCGTATCCGAGCCCAGTGGACCTGCCTGGTGTAGGCTCGCTCTCCAAGGCTTCGGAGAGACCCTGCGATGTGTTAGGCGAGGCGCGCCATCCCTTGGCAGCCTCATCCGTTGACCCGAATCCAGTGACAGAAGACTTATTGAATCGTCTTGTGGCCGCCTACCCGCATGGCCAGTTTATCAACCTTCACGATGAGATCGCCTCTGCCACGCCGTCAACACAATCCAATCATGTCATGCCCTCGGAGGAGGTGTCCAATCCAGCCTCAGATGCACAACGGACGAACGTCGCAGCCCTGTGCCATGAATTGAGACAGTGTTTCCCCGACGCATACTGCGTGCTCTTCTACCCGCTATGGGATTGGAACCGCGGCCGCTGGCTGGCTGGAACACTTGTCTGGACACAGGGCAGTGATCGCGCACTAGACATGGAAGAACTACATTATTTCAAGGTCTTCGGCGATTCTATCATATCCGAGGTGGCGCGGGTGGATTGGGCCACCATCCAGCGATCCAAGTCCGCCTTCATCTCCTCGGTGAGCCATGAATTACGGTCCCCATTGCATGGCATCTTAGCTAGCGCGGAACTGCTGCAAACGAGCCCGCTGGACCCCTCTCAATCGCATTGGATGAGTATGGTCCAGAGCTGCGGCTTGACTCTGCTTGATACATTGAACCATCTGTAAGTGGATCTTCACCTCCCGCCCCGCACACGTAAGCATCGCACCGAGGACCGCTACTAATGACTGCAGCCTTGATTTCGCTAAAATCAACAACTTGACCACTGGGGAAGAGAGCGCGGTTGACAAACCGTCTAATTCATCGCCGGTCAATCTAATGACCGTTTTCGACCTCGATGATCTGATCGAGGAAGTAACCGATGTGCAGTATACTGGTCAGCGCCTGGGTCGGACAATCAACCCGCTCACCCGCCGCCTCATACACACGCCATCCAATGCGGCGCTTAAGGATGGAGAGCTGACGGTGGTGGTGCGTGTGCAAGACCGACAGGCGTGGACTGTGCAATCCGTAGCCGGGGCTTGGCGGCGTATCGTCATGAATCTCCTTGGAAACTCCCTGAAATGGACCCAGGCGGGTTTCATTGAGGTATCACTTTCCAAGGCACGGCGTAAATCCGACCCCCAGTCGATCTTCGCTCATCTTACTGTCACCGACACTGGCCGTGGTATCGCTCCCGACTTTCTGAAGCACAAGTTATTTTCCCCATTTGCGCAGGAAGATACTCTTTCGGAAGGTTTGGGGTTGGGTTTCAGCATCGTCCGGCAATTGGTCTCCTCCCTTGATGGCCACATCAATGTGCGCAGTGAATTGGGTATAGGGACCCAGGTGGATATTTACATCCCCGTTCGTCTTATGGCTTCAGGCAACGGGGGTGCAACACCAGGCGCAGGCATAGTATCACCACCTGTTGGGCCGACAGCCCCCATGAGATTCTCCCTCGTTGGCTTCGACAGCTATCCACATCCTCGCGACGTCCCGACTGGGATTTTACCCGCCGAAGCCAAGCGTAAGCTGGCAATTCGCAGCTCACTGACCTCGGTGCTACTCAAACAGCCTGGTTGGACTCTGACCCAGGCCGAGTCGTTAGCCGATGCACAGGGAGAAGTTGTCGTGATAGAGGAGGAAACCCTCAGCAAGGCCATGGCTGCCGGCAAGGTACAGCCAACAATGGGCGCTCCAGGCGGGTTCAGACTTTACCTCGTCTTGGACAGCAATCAGGATCTGATACGGGACACCATGGCACCGAACATGATTCGCGTATCACAACCGTAAGTCTTGGCTGCTATCCCACCCGTCATCATTCCCACTAACATCCACCCAGGTTTGGACCTCGAAAATTTGACGAAGTGCTAAACCGCATCCTCCATTCATTCTACGACTACATCAAGAACCCGACCCCGTGTCAAACCCCGCTATCTCCTCCAACGCTGGACCCTAATACATTTTCCCCGACTCCTGATCTTTTCCAAAGCATGCCAGCGGCGTCAACACCGCCACTCGATACCCATCAGTCGCCTTCTTCTTCCTCCGCACCCACAAACTCTTTGAAAGATGTACATGTACTCATCGTGGACGATAACGATATCAATCTTAAGGTGAGTATTGTGTTCCTTGCTGCTGTTCACTCGATGCTAACCGTCGCCGAAGATTCTCGCCACTTTCATTCGCAAGTTAGGCTGCAGCTACGACACGGCCTCCAACGGCCTGATCGCCCTTAATACCTACAAAGACGGCACTCGTCGCCACGATATTGTTCTCATGGGTTAGTGTCTCCCCCTCTTTGCCCCGGCGACAGATGAGACTGACAAAAGCTTCAGATATCTCTATGCCTGTGATGGACGGCATCACCTCAACCGAGCAAATCCGTCAGTACGAAAAGCAAATGGGCCTCATCCCCACCCGCATTATCGCGGTTACCGGTCTCGGCTCGGCGGACCAGCAGCAAGAGGCGCTGGCCGCAGGAGTGGACGAGTATCTGGTCAAGCCTGTCTCCCTGAGCGGGCTGAAGAAAGTTATGAAGATTACTTAATCATTGGATATGATACACGATACCAGTATCCCCCCCCCCCCCACAAGTCTAGATGTACACGGTCTAGAAAGCATTGGTTTTTGCAGCTCCTGGGGACATGAATGGCTGCGCTCGTAGCCTCCGGGACTGATCCGCTCACCTCCCTTGTCACATTATCCTTCATCTGTAGATAAGTGTGAAAGTATATATATGTGTGTGTGTGTATAAAATGACAGTCACATTTCAAATGATGCAACTGAAATCAGTGTATAGTGGGTTTTATGTTGTGTGGATGATTCAAGGTCATTCAGTATGGCTGTAAAGAGCGATGTCTGAGCTTTTTGGTGGGGAGAGTGGTTGCGTGGGACTTTTTGTTGTACTGTACAGGACATATCAACTGTGACCGAATATGGTCCAATGAGGTAGATTATGCGGTCACATGCCGGGATAGAAGGTAAACATGCCGAGTGACTGAATGACAAGCATCGTTTCAATTATATATATATTTACTGTCTATAGATGGATAGACCATGATGGCAAGGGACGAACCTCACGCACCGATCATCTAGCTGACGAGTAAATAGATTCGCACTCGTCCAACAAGAGTGTCTAGGCTTTACGTCCGAAAAGATCCTTGTTCCAGTGGTGTCGACTGAGCGGAGGATGCAGGGCGCTGCGCTGCTGCTACAGCTAATCGGAGGCCCGTGGAGAGTCACTCATGGATCTGGCATCGCTTTTGAGAGCTCGAATGGCCCGCGATGCGTTCGTGACACATCATGATCTAAACACTACTGGCTGGGATAGTACACCGGCCTATCGGTGATTTCTGTGGAGACACTGGTAGAAGGGTGCGAATGTCGCAGAATATCCCCACTCCAGGACATGGTTGTCACGACCCGGATGAGCGTTGAGCCGGTAAAGTAGCATCTCTCAACATCGCCAGCGATGTACGATCCAGTCCCCACCCACCCGTCCACTGATCCATTCGCAGGCCCTTCTTGAAATGGTCCGCCAGATGATCCGCCCGCTCGGTCCAACTCTGCATCTCCGCATCGCAGAACCCACACCGACTCGTCACCGCGGTGCGAGTGGAGCGACACCCCTGGACCCTCGCTGCGGGCACCTTTGTGCACCGGTGGAACTTCCGGAGATGCTGGATCAGGTGGTCTTTGCGCGCGAATGTTCGCTCGCTCGGCGGTCGATCCGCGCAGACGTCGAATTCGTGCGACTCTAGGTGCGCAGGCGAGGGCCGTGGAGTTTCGCAAAACTCACATTCCACTGGCTCTAGATTATCAGGTGGAGTGGTATCAACAGTGCAGAACCACGACTCAAGACAAAGGTGCATACTTGACTCATGGCGGCACCAGTCGTGCTTTTTCTTGAAGGATCGGGAGCAAAACGTGCATTGGTATTGAAGGTCGCCGAGTGAGTGGGTGGATGAGGGCCTGCGTCGAAAATAGTGCCGGCGTCGACGGCTATCGGACAGCGGGAATGGGAAATGATCATCCGAGTTGTAGCTCCAAGCCGCTGAGGATGCCGTGTCGGACGATGCTTGAGATCGCGCACTCTCGAACTGTCCGCTCTCCACACTCGAGACCGAGTAAGCATGGCCGTCCCCGCGATGACTCGCCTCTACGCGCTCGCTTCGGCTGAGGCCACCTTCTGCTGCTGGGGGAAGGCTCGAAGTGGCGATGGCTTTCTGAATGACGGCTGGGGGGACTGGGTCTTGGTCGGGAGGAGACTTCTGCCATCGCTCCATAGGCGTCAAAGACGTGTACCTCGAAGTAGGCATTGGGGAGCTGCCACGAGGTGAGGGAGTGGCGGGGTTAGGCCGCGGGGTGCGGAACGCCATCTTCCGGCGTCGGCGGGCATTGGCAAACCAATTTGAGATCTGTCGCTCGGTGAAGCCGGTCTGACTGGCGAACTCGGCGCGTTGTTCATCGGTCGGGTAGGGGGAGTGCTGATTGCGATTGAACCAGTCGCGCAGAATTTTGGCCCCCTTGCGTGAGAAGCGCGGCCTCGCTTGCGTCTCAGCCTGAAGAGCATGGTCCGTCTGTCTTGCGGATGCTTCGAATCCGGGCTCTGAGGGGGCGATTCCTCCGTCGTGCTCTTCCGCGAGGCCGTGCAGATGACCGAACACTGGGGAGATGGTTTCGAATCCTGCAGCCTGGCGCTTCTCGCCTTGTGCGAGGCTGCACTCCCGGTAGAGCGCGACACAGCTGGAGCACGAGGTGACCGGGTTTGGGTTCGCGGAAGTGGTGCGCAGGATTAGACATTGTAGTCGGTGGCGTTGGCAGTAGCTGCAAGGCACGGGGGGTCGATAGGCACCATCCAGCCACTGGGAGACACTGACGAAGTCCTCATCAAGACGATTTGAATGAGCTGGGAGGGAAGGATCTGCTGCAAGTGAGTAGTCAAAAGACGCAAATGTATCGTGTTGCGAGAGATTGTCGGTGGAGAGGACGTCAGGTAGCTCGGTTTGCTGCACAGGGTAGTCGAACGATGAGTAATCGATGGGAAGTGCGAAAGACGCTGCATTGTCTGACAGCGGCTCCCATTCCAAGAAGCCATTACTGGTTTCTAGTGAAGGAGCGATATTCCAGGACGATGCGCCTGAGCCCGGTGACTGATCAATGAAATGGTTGGTCTCATCGAGAAGGCTCTCGAAGGATGGAGACAGAAGCGGGTCATCGAACGGGGAGGAATCATCCATCGCAGAATGCCAAGCGAGCAGAGGAGATTACATCTAGAGAAAGTATCGGTCTCGATCGATAGGAACGAGACGCGACGAGGTTGGAAATAAATCAATTAAAGAAGAGGAGTGAGAGAGGAAGAGAGAGAGAGAGAGAGAGAAAGGCAGATTAAGGCGGTGTTACACTCACCGCTTGCTGCAAGTGGCTAGGGGCACCCCACTGTCAATTGCCCCGCTGTCGCCCCCGCCCGCTATGAAGAGCTGACTAATCCATGCACCGTCTCTTGCCTGGTCTTGGAGGCCTCAGGCATTGGTTCATAGTTGGCCTTCAACTACTTCTTCCGTTCCTTAATGTAAACAACACCAAATCCAATGCAATTGTCTACATTCGAGGACTCATCCCTAAATAGTCTATGATACATTCAAGCTCATTGGCAAAATTCCCTACTCAACCTCTCAAGCATCTCTGTCAGTTGTCGCACACTGTTCACCTCTACCCATTCTTCTTTGGCATGCAATCCTTCGCCAGCCGGACCCAAGACAATACTAGGAATTCCGGCTTGTGTTAGAAGGGCAGCATCGCACCAAAATGGCACACTGACCACGGGTACAGGCTCTTCAAGAACCTTGTTGCTGATCTTAACCATTTGCTGCACGAGGGGATGACTCTCAGGGAGGTACTGGCACGGCCGCGAGAAAGTGATACGAGGCTCGCTAAACTGGAATTCGACGTTCTGCCTGTGGATCCGAGTGAGCAGGCCTCGCAACTCATCCAGAATGATCTCCTCTGTCTGTGCGGGCACAGTCCGGAACTCGACGGTCAATGAACAGCTGGCAGGATATGAGGATACCTCATCCCCACCATTGATCACTCCACAGTGCAGCGATGCCTGACCAAGTACCTCGTTAACTGGTAACTGCTGCTGATACTGCTTCAAGGCCTGCAATAACAAACCCATATTCATAATCGCATCAACACCGGCCGCGGGGTTCGAGCCATGGGCTGCGCATCCTTGGACTTCCAGCTCTACCCAGACAAATCCCTTATGAGCATGTGCTAGCCTCAGGTTAGTGGGCTCCAGCACCACCGCCCCGTCGGCTTTCCATCCAGCTTCGATCACATCCATCGTGCCTTGCGAGGCATCCTCCTCATCCGCCACAGCAGTGACGATCACATCCCCGGCAAGCCTCGATCGCTGAGCGCTCGCCAATGCAGACAGTCCTGCGGCGACTCCGGCTTTCATGTCAAGCGTCCCCCGACCGAAGATCGCCTGTCTGCCATCCTTCTCGCCAAGATGCCCACTCAGTCCGTTGCCTTCATACGTGCTCAAGGTCACGGTATCCACGTGGCCGTTGAACATCAGAGACTTCCCCCCTCCGGTTCCCCTGACGACGCCGACCACAGAAGGACGGCCGGGCTTGGTTTCCACGCGATGATGCTCGATGCCACGATGCGCAAACCACGCCGATAGGTAGTTGACGATATCTGTCTCGCCCGCTCCCTTGGCCTTGGACAATGTTGGGTTGGAGGAGTCAATTCGTGTAAGGGTCTGGGTCAACACAATCGGGTCATCTGACGAGACATCTTCCGGGACCTGGTATGGACGACGACCCTCAGTGCTCAGCAATACAATCACCGAGTCCGGAGAAAAGTACGTGGGAGAATCGTGCTCTGCTTTGAGACGCCAAATAGCTGCTAAACTGGCCGCACCGCATGGACCCGAGTCTACCCCGTTTGACGCAAGGTACTGAACGGCGCAGTGGCTCTCATAATCCGAAATCGTGACACTGGCGTCGACAAGTTTCTGCAAAACCGGCCAGGCGGCGGAGGACACCGTGCCGCAGTTCATACCGGCCATGATACTGGGACTAGTGACGATCGAGGTCGACTGTCCTGTTTTGAGACTCAGGTTCAGACAAGCAGCAGTATCCGGCTCGACAGCCACAAATGTCGCCGGGCTTGTGCGCGACTTAGAATAAATCGCGACCGCTTGGGCCAGCGATCCGACGCCCGCAGGCGAAACGACCAGGGTATTTTGCTGACCCAGCGCCTGTAGCTGCACATCTACCTCGTGCATCAACGTGGAGTAGCCCTCCACGATCCAGGCAGGGATCTCCTCATAGCCTTCAAAAGCCGTGTCTTGTACTAGGATTGCGTTCTTCGTCGCTTGCGATGCCTTGGCGGCCTCCAGCACGGCATAGTCATAGTCCCCATCGGCCACGATAACATCCGCACCCTCCGACCGGATCATTTCCTGGGTGTACGCGACCATCGTGCGAGGGACATAGATGCGTGCCTGTAGCGATAGTTGACGAGCCACCCAGGCCACTGCGCGACCGTGGTTTCCTTCCGTGGCGGCCATCAACGTGAAAGGCTCGCCCTCCCGGATGCGCTCCGTCAGGGTGTCTAAGGACGTCTCAAGGGGGAGGTCGAGCAGTGCCAGAAGCGCCCGGTAAATGGCCCATGAGGCTCCCAAAACTTTGAAGGATGGTAGGCCATAACGATTGTTTTCTTGTTTGACATACACTGCACGGACGCCGAGTTCCTGCGCGACTTCGGGCAAGGGCACCAGAGGACTGGCCTGGTATCCAGGGAACTGCTCATGAAAAGCCCGGACTTGGGCCACGGGCGGCGACACTATCGTCGAAGGAGCAGAGTTGATGTAGATGGATCGCCGTTGAGGTGCCATATTGATAATGTGCAGTTGCAAGGGTTCGTTCGGGGGTTGATGCGAGGCGGCGGTTGTTGGCTTATGAATAAATGCTTCGGTCCGGCTGGCGGCTACTGCGCCTTTTGACAACATGTGCATCTCGGCATTAAACCCTTCGGCTCCATTGGAAAGAAGACCATTTGTGTGGGTATTATGTGGAGGAGAAGCGGATTGTCGCAAGAAGGCGCCGGTCGCGGGAAGGCGCAATTGTTCCACGGTCGGCGACCAGCTTCCAATATTTGAAGCCCTCCAGCCTCCACCAAACTCCCCATCGAATTGACCATTGTCGGCATTGTCAAATTAAGACCCTATACGCCGTCGCTCAGACCCAACAAGATCATGTTCAAGCCCTCATTTTCTCGGGGGTTGACCGCGACGAGCTTCCGGCGGCAGCTGTCTTCGCACGCCGGTTCCGGCTTGAAGATCAATTCCGATCGCCTGCTGGAAACTCTCCATCACACCTGCCAATGGGGTGCAGCTCATCGATATGGCGAGTGAGTATTATAACAAACCTTTCGAGTATGAGCATTTCTGACACAGTGATAGCTGCCCCACGGAAACCGGCATGAACCGATTATGCCTGACAGATGACGACGCCCGAGTCCGCCGGTGGCTGCTGGACGAAGCCGAGAAGCTGGGCTGCACCGTCACCATCGACCAGATGGGCAACATGTTCGCACGACGACGCGGGTCTCTCAAATCCCCGGCGCCCATGACGGCAATGGGCAGTCATCTCGACACGCAACCGCGCGGGGGCCGGTACGATGGCATTCTGGGCGTCATCGCTGCGTTAGAGGTGCTGCGCACGATGACAGACCACGGCTACCAAACCCAATTCGACATCGGACTGGTGAACTGGACCAAGTAAGTACAGCACAGCACATCAACTGATGCCGCTCCCCACAACATGACGAGATCTAACGCATCACAGCGAGGAGGGGGCCCGATTCCCAAAATCCATGTGCTCCTCCGGCGTCTGGGCCGGCGAGATCCCCATTCAAAACGCCTGGAAACTGGCGGATATCTTCGACCCAGCCGTGACACTGCGCTCCGAGTTGGAGCGCCACGGCTTCCTGGGCGACACCCCCTGTTCGCCCAGGGGCTATCCACTGGGGGCGCACTTCGAGCTGCACATCGAACAGGGCCCCATCCTGGAGGAAGCCAATCGGAAGATCGGAGCCGTGACCGGAGCGCAGGGATACCGGTGGCTGACGATCAAGGTGGCCGGCCGCGACGCACACACGGGCACGACGCCGCTCAGCGCGCGGCGCGACCCGGTCCTCGCGGCGGCGAAGATGATCGCGGCGTCGAACGCCGTAGCCCGGCGACACGGGGCGCTCGCGTCGACAGGGGTGTTGAAGCTGCCGCCGACCTCGTCCACGAACACCGTCGCCGCGGAGGTGACCTTCACGCTGGACATCCGGCACCCGCGCGACCGCGTCGTGCACGCCGTGCAGGACGAATGCCTGGCCGCCTTCAACGAGATCGCGCGCGAGGACGGCAAGGGCGTCGCTTTCGAGTGGACGTTGGATACCGATTCGCCCGCCGTGCAGTTCGATGCTCACTGTCTGACGGCCGTCAAGAAGGCGGCGACGCAGCTCGTCGGCGCCGACGGCTGGCTGGAGATCACCAGCGGCGCCGGCCATGACAGCGTCTACACGAGCCGACACTGCCCCACGGCCATGATTTTCGTGCCCTGTAAGGAGGGCGTCAGCCATCATCCGGAGGAGTACTGCAAACCTGAGGACTGGTAAGTGCTGGTTGCTGAGAATCTTCTGTGTTTCGGGCAGGTCGGACGTAACTGATACCCTGCAGTGCCCTGGGAACGCAAACGCTGCTGGAGTCAGTCGTGAACTACGATCGCATGAGGAGCAAGCTCGACTAGACCGCAGACTTGGGAGAGAAATAGAACTGGTCAACTCGCCCTGATCCCCACCTAATGTGGGTAGTCAAGCTACGGCGCACCTGGCCATCGCAGGCTTGAGAATCAATCGACCAGCCCGTCGGACTTTGGTACGCAACTCGGAGGCCATGCAATATCTGCCACCCAGTCCTCGTATCAGGATCTTGGGCAGGCAGAATCAAGACGAGTAAGAGACAGTCAAAGGGGCACGGCTAATTGATAAGCGACGGTGTCACATACATAAGCAACTAGCCACTCGGCCCTACGGAGCTCATATTCCAACCGATGGTGTAATTACTGACTCTGCCCCCGCTTCCAAGTCTCCGATAACGTGTTCAATACCAGGAAAGACAGCCAGTTTCTCGTCACGAGGGTTTCTGTAAATACCCAATCGTAAATTATGATTATGCCAATTAAGACTAGAACCGTGTAGATGGTCGGTATTTACAAATCTCCACAACTAAAGCAAGTGCAATCATGAGATCCATCCACCTTGATGCAATGCAATGCAACCCAACCCTAAAAAAAACCCCCCCGCCTAAGCGAGGGACTGCGTGCTAGTCGAACTGAACCTCTCAAAGCGTTTGCCGCGAGTCCGCCGGGAACCGCCCATCCACGGGGGCGTGGGCGGCAGCAGGGCATCCCCGACCTGTTCGACGGTCACGCGGCCCTTGGTCTCCTTGAAGAAGCCACTGGACGAGCCGCTCATCGAGGCCGGGCCGTGCACGAAGTAGCTGAGACTCTGGTACTTGCCCAGCCACAGCATCTGCTCGTGTTCGCGGAGGTACCGGTGGCTGGAGAAGCTGGCCAGGACGTTGTCGCGACCCTGCATGCCGAACTGACGGCGCTCCTCCTGCTTGGCGTACATGCGCTGCGAGATCGCCTGCACTTCCTCGGGGGACGGGCGCAGGCCCAGCGTCGGGGGCACAAAGCCCTCCGGGTCGCCGGCGAACTGGCTCCATTCGCCGAGCAGGGCCATCACGCGGATCTGGGCGGACGCCAGGGAGAAGGCGTCGTTCGGGGGAACGACCTCGCTGAATCGCTTGCCGGTCTCGCGGTTGACGACCACACAGAACGACGCGCCGACGTCGGTACACACCACGGGCGCGCCGGTGAGGGCGGCTTCACCCATGGCGAGCGGTAGACCTTCCGAGGTGGACGAGTTCATGAACAGCCACTGGGGCGGACGGTTAGTGATGTCGTGGGGGGTAAAAAAGATTACGCAAAAGGGAAGATACTCACAGCATCCTGTAACACCACATCTGGCTTGCCCAGACCCTTCAACACGACGTGGTCACGCAGGGACTTCGATGCAATGACTTCTTGACATTCCGAAGCGTAGCCTGGCGCACGCTCCATATCTCCGTAGATGTGCAGGCGATAGTCCTTGAAGCCCCATTGGTTGACAATCAAGTCCGTGGCCATGATGGCCGTCTTGATATCCTTGACGTAACTGTGTGTCGCGTTAGCATGATCCCCTCCGATCTTTAGTGCCAGACCCATGGAAGGAAGACTAACCGAATATGCGACAACATGACCACCGTGGGTGTCTCTGTCTTGATCTTCTCGATGGGCTTGTACCTCTCCATGTTCGTGATACCGTTGACCACCGGATCGATCTTGCGTGCAAAGGCCCGGCGATGCTCCAAGACACCCTCACACGTTCCCAGCTCGATCTCCCATCCGGGGTTGAAGTACTCCGCACAAGGGAGGACAACATCCGCATGGTGTTCGATGAGAACGCAGGACAGATGGCCGAGAGAGATGAGGGTGGAATTGACGAAGGTTGAGTCGAACGACACAGCCGCGGAGAGGAAGGTCGTCATCTCACGGAAACTGACGCAGTGATCCCAAACATGGAGTGCACACTTGCGCTTGACCTTGCAGAGCACACCGTAGTTGGCACCCGTGAAATGGTGCGATGCTTGGAACACGTCCGGAATACGGTCGGGCACCGGGACGGAGAAGATGAAGAGATCTAGAAGATGGTTAGTGATCTGTGCCTTCGAGGACAGCCAGAAGGCTACTTACAGCGGTGCCACATGTCGAGGGCTGTGTCAAGCTGTTGTAGAGTCGGCAATTCGGCGTGCCACCATTGGGAGACGGGGATGGCGCCGTCCATTTCCTCAGTCAGCCAGAGCTCGCGCCAGGCGCGCTTGACGGTGTCACTCATCCAGACATCGTTCCAGTTGCGCGAAGATTCAAAGTAGGTGTTCAGATCCACCAAGGCTTTGGTGGCTTCTTCCACATGTGCACGTGTCTTGTTGATGGTCCGGGCACACCGAACCAGGCTGGCGAGAATAGGAATGAAGTTGCGCTCGATGTCCGCAACCTTGGTGTCATGGATTTTCTGGACCACTTCGGAATCAAGGTAGTTCTGGAACATGCCGTGCGTCGGGTTCAAGAAGTCAAGACCCCATTGCGGCAAGACCGTCAGGGACTGCACGTTTCGCTCGATCTGGAATCTCGGCACACCAAAGTCGTTGGCGGCTTCGGCAAGAATGTGCCAGCGGATCCCCTTCAGGTCGTTCACCATATCTCGCCTACAGGCGGACACACCGCCTGGCTCATTGGGCCATGTGCCGGTATCCATGGCGAGAACATGAAGCTCCGTGTCAGTGTCCTGCATCTGCGTAGACAGAGTTCGGGTGTTGATACGAGACTCTCCGCCCACACCGAAACTCGATAAATCCGCAATCTTGAAGGCGATAGGGGTCCACGAGCTGATCTCCGGATCGATATCGACACGCGCCAGCACCGTATCGGCCCGTGCCTCAAGGTAATCGCCGGCCACTTCCAGCCGACCCCAGTCACGGTTGCGCCAGTAGGGCTTGAGGACACGGTCAGCACGCAACAAGATCTCATCCAGCCAACGCGCGGTGATAGCATCGAATTCTTTGCTCGCTTTCCAGGATTTCCAGAGATGTGTACGAGCGCGAGAGGTAGGGATGGGATACTTCTTGACGTTAGTTCCGAGCAGACGCGAGGCGAGGTTCACCTTCACGGAGGAGAAAGAGAGAAGCGGGTTGTCGTCGACGAAGCTGCACCTGGTCGGTTTCTCCAAAACATGGAACCAATCCTCGTGAATCATGGCCGGGGTAACAACGTCCTCCCCGTTCATCGTTGTAGCAATTATAGGGTGGAACTTGTGATCATACGTCCATGTAGCTCTATGCTTGTCGTCGCCTTGAACGTACGTGGCATCTGTCACGCGAGGATATGGGATCCACTTATCCAGCCGTTCAGGACGATGAGGCGGCGGCATACACCAGGCAACCTTGATCTTCATGTGGGGCAACTCATACTCAGCGCGCAGAAGTTCGTCGTCGAATTTGGCTCCCTTGCGGTAGTAGAACTTGAACTCCATCGGGTTCACCCCACGCATGGCAGATCCGGAAGTGATATATCCACGCTTGTCGTATTGGACGATCTGACCTGCCAGTTTGCCTTGGGTACACTGCCGTTGAATAGGCAACTTGGAGCGTGACTTAGATCCGTCCTGAGCATACTCATATTTGAATTCGTTGATCAGGTCCTGACCACGATACTCTTGTCGTCCCAGAAGCAATAGCTTGGCGTTGTACTCGTTGATGGCAACCAGGCTCTTGTAGTCACTAGGCTCCTGGTCGTGCTTTCCGGTGTATTGATAGAGTTTGAACGTGCCGTCCGATTCGGTCCGGAAGAAGCCCGTAGACACGCCGCTGAGGCCTTCCATTTCCACACGATTGTGATAGATCACAGTCTTCCAACCTTGCATGTTTCGATACAGGGTGGAGACCTTATCGCGCCCATGCACCTATTGGATGTTAGCATCATAACTGAACCCCTTTGTTGGACAAGATGAATTTGTCTTACCAGGACGAGTGGAATGATGATGCGCTGCAGCATCTTACAGAATTGCCACACAGCAGTGAGAATGACAGTGACCGGCCAGGCGAAGAACAGGGGCTGTCCTCGAAGCATGAAATCAAGCTCTCGTTGGTACTCGGGATCAGCAACCAAAGCGATAACCATGAACTTAATGCATGCGTTCCAGATTTGCTTCGTCCGAGCAAGTGACATGCGGAAAGCCTCGCCCATCCCCACGTTCGACTCTTCCGCATTCAATGCGAGGATGTCCCGGATGGGCCTGTCGTATCTGTTGCTGAGGAAGCCTTCTTGCTCAAGACCCCGGTGTTGGGCCTCCAGTGTCTTTGCATATTTTTTGACAGAGGTTGTTACTGTGACACCCAGGTTCCAGCGAGCAAGATACTCCTCAAGTCGAAGTGTTTCTGCAGCAGTCGCTCTGGCCTCGAGCCAATCGAGTTGCTGGGAAGAAACGCGACATGGCTCCCCCAAGCACCTGCGAAGCAGGAACGATCGAGCATACTGGGGCAACAGATCCCATTCGATATCACAGTCAACGCCAAGCAGCAAGTGACGGAGGATTGTCTTGGAAGAGTAGTTCAGCACGCGAGTTCGTTCCACGGAACTATTCTCGAGCTGACGCTTGACACCTTCGGGAAGGACCAATTCGTGGCCAGCGTGCCCATGTACAGCCAGAAGCTCAGCAAACATTGCATGATCATGAGACATACCAAGGCGGAACTCGGCAGTCATTTGAACGATAGCCTCCGCAATAGCCTGGCAGTTGCGTCGGATATCCGAGACCCAGTCATAGCCGACAAGATCGGGGCCGACAACAACATAAATATGGAGACGCTCGCCGGTACGACGACAGACAACACGAACCTTCTGCTCAGGCTGGATCAAGTGGGCAGCCGAGACTAACTCCACTGTCGTCTCTCCACTCTCCCAAAGCTGTGCTGCGCGGTTCAGAATATGTGTTGCAGCGGGGAATGCAGCCCGGACAAGATCGGCTTTGGGGTCTTCAGAGTGCAGAATTTGCATGACCTCTACACCTGGATGAGTCGATGGGTCAAGCTTGTACCGGAATTCGTCCGAGAGTAACGTAATGTTGTCAAACATTTGAGAGAGTGTGGACTGCGACAGGGCAGGGAAAGGTTCGAGGGAGCTGAAGCCGTGGGTGACTGAAGTGTCCTTGATCTTGACGACACTCTTCTCCTCGGGAGAACTCTTGAACAGCGACAAGCCAATATCGGCTTTGTAGAGTGTGTAGAATGCGCAGGCCCACGTTCCACTGCCCAGCCCAATAACACTGCTGTACTGAAAAGCAGGGAGGACCTCATGAAGGATGATGCCAACGACTAAGCCGATCAGGGCGCTGATGGCTAGCCCTCGGGCTACATGAGGTCCGCTGAAGATCCGGTTGTATTGGTACCAGAGAAGACCACTGTAGCAGCCAACATAGGCCAGGAACATTATGACCGAGATTTTGGCAGTTTCAAATGTCCACATGATGGCCAGCGTGATCGCTACACCCCAAATGTGGAGGAAGAAAAACTTCATCAGGTTCTTCCAATACAACCTCCGACGTGCGTTGGCATCAGTGAGGGACACCTCACGAAGACCAGCAAGCGAAGAGACGGGCTGGGGCGTGCGCTTGGTGACCGATATCCAGAGAGGCTGAGAGACCGCGTCAAGAATGACTGCACCTAGCAAGTAGTAGCCGAGCGCAAAACCAACAGTGAGTCGATATGTAGCGCTGTTTGCTGCGGACAATCCCACGATGGATTCGCCCGTCAAGAGGGCACTCCACTTGTCGGAAAGGGCCACCACAAAGTACAGGATACCACACCAGACGTCTGCACCCGTATGACGCCAGTGTAGAAAGGCGCTATGGAGCTTGAGACCTTTCTGCATCTCGCCCATAGTGTCGACTGCAGCTCTCAGTTGCAAGTTCCATGTTGGGCTGTAGGGCAAGGGCATCTTCGTCCGAGAGTAGCGGCAGTACCAGCCGAGAAGAAAGACGGTTGCTGAGTAGCCGCCAGCGAGCTTTGCGACAAACGGATCGGTTGTCTTCCGGGTCCAGAAGTGGCGGTGTCGCTCTTTCTTGACGCGAGCATATAAGGCCTGGCGTGCATCCGACCCGAAGTCTCTGACCTTCTCGTTCTGACTCTCGCTAGGGGGGACGCATTTTTGCAAGTACCATTCGACGATTTGGGTGTCGGTCACTGTGGGAATGTCGAGATACCAGCTGTTCCATTCACCCATGATGCGCCGCGCGCCAACCAGCAACGAGCCTAGGAACAGGAAAAGGAAGCAGAGATAGATGACCGAATCGCGATGCACCCATAAAGTGACGATGGGCGAAATGAAGAGGATCGGAATACACGTCATAATCACAGTTCGTCCCTGGAAATGTTAGATACAGTCGTCATCATTATCGGCTTGATGAGAACTTACCGATTGGAAGGAATAGCCTGGAAGCTGGTAGACTGAGAGCGCGGAAAGAGTCATGAGATACGTTGATAGCATCACGAAGTATAGGAAGAACAGAATTCCAGCTGCGCCCCCTTTGACCACACCTACAACGATAAGTGCAATGATGCCTCCAACCAGAGCGACCGCAAGACCAGCAACAAACCGGGTCAGGACGAACATGCTCATGGCAGGAAAGGCCATCGCGTAGAGATAGTAGCTACCGCCAGAGCTGATCCAACTGCCGAAGCCACCACAGACAAGCAGGGCGCACATCAGGGCGGTGGTGGCCAGCGTCTTGTCCACGTCGCTCATGTACGTGGTAAGGTAAAGACCACGGCCGACAGTGGTGAGCATTGTGACATCAATAAGCGCGGGAACGGCAAAAATACCCAAGAACGTGAACCTATAATGCCAGGGAATATTATTTCGGTCGCCTTTGGGATCAAGATCGACATTCATGGAAGCGTATGCTGTGGGAAGCTCTGTGAAGCCTTCCTCCCGCTGGGGTGGTTGGTACTTGTGATAATATGCCCGGTACCATTTCCAGATAATCTTTCCCAGTCGCTTAGGGGTCGTGTCGAAGTACATGTCAGTGCGCGCACCACAGGCATACATCTCGGTAAAACACGAGGCCTGCACTGCATCCTGATTCGGCAGGGGATTCCGGTCCAGAACTTCCAAGTAGATCTCATTCAATGCCAGGCGACGGAAGGCGCAGAAGATACAAAGGGCGAAGAAGTCCGCACTCGCATCAATCTGACCTTTCTGGAGAGTGGTCTGCGCCACATCCTGAAGCCTTGCTAGGATATCCGCCTCGTTGTCAACCAAGACTTCAGGCAGCCGAGCATCAATCTCCAGGAACAGTGCTGTGGCGACCTCGGGATTTAAAGACCAGCATCCTTGTTCCTGGTACCATGCCAACCGAGAGGCGACGAGTTCTGCAGCGGAGATCTCCTCATCGAGATACGCGCTCGAGGTCAAGGCTCGGCGCTGGGCGTGAGAAGGCGCGTCCACGAGCTGGTACTCACTGCAGGCCCGCAGCTTCGCACAGAGCATGGAAGAGCCACTGCCCTCAGATGCGGCCAAGCGCCGATGCCATGCAAGATTTTCAGCGGGTGTGAGCTGTTCGATGTCTTCGACCCACCGTTGAGGCATATTCCATTCCTTGGACAGAGACTGGTTCTCAGCGGCCAAGACCATTTCCATAATCAGACATTGGGTGCGGGTGAATCCGCGACCGGAGAGATAGGCGTGCAAAATGGTTCCAGTGCGGTCCAGCGTCTTGCCGTTGACGTAAAGATTCAGCATACCGATGTGGGGATCGAGATCCAGCAAACCCCAGACCTGAGTGCCCAGACGCGTGCGGAAGCCAGAGTGCAGCCCAACGTAGACTCGGAGGCGGTCATTATCATCACCTTTGCTGACACTCAGGAGGTCAACAAGCTCTTTAGTGGCTGCGATGGCATCGGAGAGGTCGGGATAGGTATCCTGTGCCTTCTGGAGAGTGCGGATTGAAGCGGCGAATCCCCGAAGCTGTTCCGGCTTGAGGCGTTCGAGCAGGTCCAAGTCTCGCAGATGGCGCTGGGTTTCGAGAACATCGGTGATGTTTTCTGAGGTACAATCCAAGCCGAGATGAAAACATCCGAGTTCATTGTAGGTGACGCCATCGGGGGAAAACGACAGAGGATCGATGTGGGGATTTTCGTCCGCAACCCTGCATTCGAGACCATTGACGGACAAACCAGGACTTGGAAGAGCAAGACTGGTAGTTGAGGGGGGCTGCAGAGACAATCTGGTGTTGAGATTAGGGATAAAGGAATCGAGCGCGTCGAAGAGGGGAGATGCATTGCCAGAAGATCCAGAAGATGTGGGGGAGATGGAGATTCTGTTGTTGTTGCGCCACACGTCATGTGCTTCGAGCACCTCGCCGCGCTTCAGCCACATCATGGCACCGAGAGGTTCATGCAAAACGGTTTCAGCCACGGCTATCTCCGCGTTGGTCAATCCTGCCCGAGGCCCGATGTAGATCATTGCACTGTTGTAGTTGCACCATTTGAACGTGCGCCCAATGACATGGTGCGACACTGTCACTCCATCATCGACACTGTCCCACATCGCTAGAGTCGAATCTCCCCGAGCCTTTTGCGCCGCCACCACACGCATCGCAGCCCGCATCTCCGCCATCTGGAAGTAGTTGCGTCGGTCTCCATCGGGTAGGATGGTTCCGTTGCGATAGACAATTCCCCGCACCTGCTGCATGTTGATCTCGCGGCATTGCTTCTCCCCAAGATAATCTGGCGGGGCCAGCTCGAGCCAGACGTCTAGTCCCAGGTCATTGATGTACTTGATGAGCTCGTTCAGAACGACGGGCTGGAAGTGAGCGTGGAACTCGGCTAGGAGCACTCCGTGGAAAGGAGCAGTTGATCCCGGTTGGCGCTGGAATTTCGTTGTCAGGGTCTGCACCACCGTGGTCAGAGCTTGGATAACTTCGTCATTGCTGCGACTCGCATCCGATTGCACCAGGCTTTGTACTTCGAGCCGGCCGAGCACATGTGGAGAGGTGCAATGGCCGGTGAGGGCATTCGCGACCCCCGGTTGAAGGGGGTCGACGACAAGAACATCCCATTGCGAAAGTAGTTGTGCCTCCGCTGGAGTAGGTGGGTTCGAGAAATACCCCAGGAACACACCGAAAGATTTGAGGTCGCGTTTGGCCGATTTCTCGCACAAGGGTGCAGAAGACTTTCCAGTCTTCAGCTGATCGAAGTAGCGTACAATGGCACTTGGTACCTCGGAGAGTTGATGACGTTTCTGAGGAAAGATGAGCAGGGTGGCCCGGGATCAGTGTATTAGAAGATTGCGAAGAAACACATACCTGCCAAATTCCATGGAGCTTTAACACAATGTAACCCAGAATAAAGAGTGAACCAAGAACGATCGTGGCTAGTAAGCAGAATGCTAGGACCTGCGCAAACAACGTTAGGGAAGAGAACCAAGGGCTCGTCGCGATCATCCCAGCAACAACGCACCTTATCCCACCAGGTCGATGTCATGCGATTCCATCCTACGGCATCGAGGCCCAGGTACTCGGGACCTGCCATGGTGATAGGAACAGCGTCAAGCGCCTGACATAAACCCTTTCCTCACCACAAGGGGGCACCGTGGACTATTATCTGCGGCGACTCTAGATGGAGTCCGATTAAAACGAATGTGACGACTACAGCCCACGTATCCCACTCGCGAGGTACCAGGGGAGGAGTGTCAGCCTCTCTAATACTTTTAATTTACCCTATTTATAGCAGGTACATGGCTATCTATCTATGGCGGCGGCGTGCCCGCAACCAGAAGGATCTAAAGGCTGGCTTGTTTGAATGAATGAATGTAAGCTGTAGTGTACTGTAATATTGTCTGGATCTTATTTTCATTTCTAGGGTCTGTTTTTTTTTTTTTTTTTTTTTTTTTTGGTTCCTTGTTTAAATGATTTATTATTATTTTTTCTGGAGAGTGATCCGTTTTGCTACTCCATCTGGCTTGGGGGACCCAGTTATTTTCCCTCCCACTCCCAGGACGTGCTGCCAACAAATCTCCTCCAGCGCCAGGCTAGTGGCCCCAAAAGAACGCTAGCAATAGGTGGACTGCATGTCTGACTCGACCAAAAATTACGGGTCTCTTATCATCCTTATTGCGTGCCGGTGTCACGTCGTTGAACCTAAGAATACTAGCCACTGCGATCGAGCGATGGCGATGGGATGTCTCAGTCGAATGTTTGGATGCCATGACCACCAACGCCGCACAGGTAACGCCGAGCACCATCGCAGTCTCGTCTACAAAGAAATTTTCTTCCGCCATGTTGAGGTCGGAACCTAGGCTAGGCCGCTCACGAACTGGTCTGGATTTGGATTTCACCGTTTTTATAACCTGCGCAGTGTGCCTGCCATCTCTCCCAACCCCCAAGAAAACCACACCTGCGAACCCTGAAGCCAATCCCAATCTCCCTTCTGCTCCCTGAAAAACTACTCCGTACTTCCGTTTCGTTTCCCCACGGTTCTGGCTAGCTGGTGCATGGATGCCTCGCCCAAATCTTAATCGCCCGCGGCGGCCCTGGTGCATTGCCATTGCCATTGCCGTGGCCGTAGTGGTGATCGTGGTCATTGTGGTGCCATGTGCCGTCATTTTGACCCGGAAGAAGCATCACGCAAAGCAGACCAACGTGCTGTACCCTTTGTACATCTACCCTACCAACAGCAGCACCTGGAGTCCCCTGTATAAGGAGTGAGTTGTGGCCTGTCTGCTTCCGTTTTTCTTCCCCCTCTTCTAGACCCTAGACCCTCATTGACCCTCCGCCCCAGAATCACTGAACGCCCTGATCTAAATTTCACGGTGATCATCAATCCCTCAAGTGGACCGGGGAACACCACGTATCCAGATGAGGCGTATAGCACCGAAGTCGAACGCCTCGCGAGCTACGCGAACGTTCGCCGGGTGGGATATGTGCGCACTGGATACGCGACCCGCAACATCTCCTCGGTGTTGGCCGATGTATCAACCTATGCGGGGTGGGCGAACCAGTCGGCTGACTTAGCTATGGATGGGATTTTCTTCGATGAAGCGCCCTACGTTTACTCGACGGACAAGGTCGAGTATATGAACACCATCAACGCGGTGGTGAAGAATTCCACGGGGCTGCAAGGGGAACGAATGGTAAGAAGAAGAATTCCAGGCACGAGGAAGGGGTGAGGGGTGAGGGGTTTTGGGATCGATGGAACCAGGATTTTGGATTCTATTTTTCACATTTGTTTTCTCGGACAGGTCCAGCGGCTAACGTCCCACACCCTGGGTTTTTCTCAGGTTATCCACAATCCCGGCACCATTCCGGATAGTCGCTATAACTCCAACACAACCGACGTCACTGTGGTATTTGAGAGCTCGTACGATGATTACCACACACAGAAAGGCAAGCTCAATGCGCTGGCGTCCGACCGTACCGGGTACAGCTACATGCTGCATTCGGTCCCCGAGATGGGGAACAGTACTCTGCGGAGCCTGGTGGACCAATTGAGTCTTAAAGCCGAGTACTTGTTCCTGACGACGTTGACGGAAGATTACTACGAGAGTTTTGACCCAGCGGGGCCCACGATTATCGACCTGATGCCGAGTTGATTGATAGATCCAAGCAATCACGCACTGAGCAGCGTGGGTGAGAGAATGTGAGTCTGTGAGAGAGCGAATTGTGTCGATCGACCCACGAGTAGGCCGGCGGCCCCTAGGCGAGCCCCACCACAGCCTTGGGAAGACGAAACGGGAAGCGTCGTCACTAATGATTGGTGAGAGATATGGTGGACAGGGGGTAGGAAAGCTTGGATGCAATTGAATTGGTCAGTTGAAGTGGTTGATGGGTGGTGGGGGGGGCTGCTGAGAGGGGAGGAAGGACTGAGAAGCGTGATTACTCGAGTACTGAGTGAGTAGATAGGTGGTGGGTTGGCAGGTTCTGGCCCAAGGCACGACAGGAACAATATCGACGGAATCGACGGAAAACATGATAGCGTTGCGGACTAATTGACTAAGTATGCGGACTATGAGGACTAAGCGCACTAGAGACGCACTAGCACGGGCCTCTTTCAATGTTTTACTCACTAATAATCTCATTCTCATGTCTTGTCATCGTCATGATTTTTCTGGTGGCTGCCTGGGAGTTGAGTGCCGAGTCTTGGCTGACAGGTAGGCTGAAAGCTTTTCACAAGCCTCCCAAGGTTCTCTTTTCCTCAACCACGTTGTCTCTCTCCCCCATCCTTGAATGACTTGGAAAATCCTCCTAATCTCCTACGATCCTAATTTCTCAATAGCCCCAACTCCCTCACCTGGTACTCCGTACTGTTCCTCAGTCTGTCTCTCCTTCCTTTCTCGTAATCGCGTTCCCTGGAAGTTTGGTAATCATCCTAGTTATAAGAAGCTGAACCAGGAACACTGACAAATAAACCTGGTTTATCACGGCATCATCATCATCATCATCATCATTTTCTTACCCTCTCCCCCCCCCCCCTATTCCCGCCATCTCTGATTACTCCTCTGTTCCTGTGCCTGCACCTTATCCTGCACCCTCCTTTCTCCCGCTCTTGCGCTCTCGGCCAACCATGTCATCCACGCCCCTTCCCAAAGCTGGCGTGCTGGTACCTTTGTATATCTATCCATTGCCTAATAGCTGGGATCCACTTTTTGACGCGTAAAGTTCTCCGTTTTCTTCTTGGTTTTTTTTTTTTTTTTTTTTCGTCTTGATTCCTTTTTCTCGTTATTTTGACTTTGATGACACCCTTCGCCTAAACACCGCGGCCCCATCCCAAGGGTTTAGTTTTTCCTTGGTTGTATTTTCGCTGTTCTCTTGGTTCCTGCATCATCGGGGCTGGAATTCATTTTCTCCGCCAAGGTTGAGTTTTCTTTGGATGATTTACCCACTCTAACTTAACCATCGATCACCACTAGGATTAAGACCCATCCCGATCTGGAATTTCTGGTGATCATCAACCCCAACAGTGGCCCCGGGGGTATACCTTCTCCCGATCCGCATTATGCACGCGAAGTGGCCCGTCTGAACAGCTATCCGAATGTTTACCTAATCGGTTACATCCGTATTGACTATTGCCGAAAGCCTTTGCCCGAGACCTTGGCGGAAATCGATCGCTATGCGCATTGGGCGACCGACGAGCGCCCAGGACTAGGGCTAGGGGGCATTATGGTCGACGAGACTCCTAACCATCATACTGCCGAGCGAGCCGAGTATCTACAGACACTGCACGAGTATGTCAAATCCGTGGAGGGCATCCTTCGGGATCGATTGGTAAGCATCCCATCTCATTCCATTCCGTCCACTCTGGTTTCTCTGCCGTCCCCTTCGTACTGTACTCGTTTGTTTGCCTGTATGTACGGAGTACATCACGGATCCATGATACCGTACAACGGGTACAAACACAGTAACTACTTCCGTACTCTTACGCCTCACCACCTACACTACCTCACCACACTACTGTCACTACACTACACTATCATCCCGTGTGGCATTGGCACGGTCCTTTATCACGGACTGTCATTTGTCTTATCAGTGAAACCAGACGAATAAGTCTTAGTTGTTTCCGAGCCAATTTCTTACCATCCTTTCATCCTGACAGGTTGTCCACAACCCGGGCACGCCGCCTGACCCTAAGTTGGCCGATCCGAGCCCGGATCTCATCCTTGTCTGCGAAGAGCCCTATCCTCGTTATCGCTCCGACGAGGTGCAGCGCTATTATGCGCAATTTGACTATCCTCGGGTCCAATGCGGCTACATGATTAGTGAGGTGCCACGCGACGAGGTGCGGTCCCTGGTCCAGGACTTGCGCCATCGTGCTGCCTACATCTTCGTCACCGAGATTGCAGGTGATTTTTACGAGCGTTTTGGACCTCAGAGCTGGGGAATGATGATGGAGGCCCTGCGGTTGGTCGAGTCCGACCAGTAAATTAGCTATGTAGTTAGGTAGTTACTAGGAAGAAAGTTGAAACATGAACCAGTGGAGATCCGAGGGAGTAAAAAAACCAGCGGGACCCAGCATTTCCCAGCCATGGCCCATGAGTCGCCATTGCCAGTATTTTTCCTCAACCATATAGTACTCGCTTCGCTCAAAATGTCGTAGCTTGGATGTCCAAGCTTTAGCGTTGGTGGAGCCGGATGGAGCCCTTTCGGGATGTATCAATTTGGCTCATTGATCCGGCCCGTCAGAGAGACGGTCCATCTGGCAGAACCAAGTCCTCTGTAATGACGATGGACAGCGATGTATCTCTTCGCCACATCCATGGGAAGCACGCCATGTTGCCTGATGGAAGTGCAGGAACACCTCACGCCCGGCCATTTATACTGACCATAGCGATGCGTTGTCGCTGCACCTGTGAGACATTTGGAGCTGACGTTAGCTTAGAATCTTTAGTATAGTATCGTCATGCCTAAGGTACTCCCTTGACTCTGTGTTCTTGCCTTTGTCTTACTGCGTTGGTCATGTTTCTTTGCGTTCACATTTTAGTCTCTCTGGTCATCTTTTTCATCCGGGTGGAGCCCTCTTTACAGTCTGGGCCCTTCCACCTCTCCCCTCTCTGGTCTCCAACTTCTCCCAATGGTACTAACTGGGGGGCAAAGAACCACTTGGGGTCTTTCTGAAGAAGAGGAATGGAGGCCACGCTAGCACAGTTTAAAGACACTTGATATGCGAATGCAAGCTGCAATGCCATCATTTCTCGGACCAAACCACTACCGTATACAACCTAGCAGCTACTTACGACATGGAATCAGCCGCCGCGGGATTTACCTCGACCATTGCTCAGAGGGTGAGACTCGGCGCCAATGCCCTATTTTTGGCCATGGCCAGGAAATCTCATTGATTCAATGGAAGGGACCGAATTACCCACGATGACCCTTATACGAAATGCAAAACAGGAAATCTATTCAGGTACCGTAAAAATTCCTTGGGTGGATGCCTCCGGGACCCCTCCACTTTCCCCTCCCTCTTTCTTCTCCAAGACTGAACATCCACACCCTGCCTTGCCCTGCCCTGCACTTAGTAGTAGTATTAGTAGTAGTAGTTAGTGTACGGACTTTGACCAGGAACCCACGCTGGTTCCCATACTATTGCGATCTTGCTGCTACTAGACCCGAGCCGGACTCCCGCTGGACTGCTCCGCTAGGTCATTTTATTTTCTTTCTCTTTTTTTTTTTTTTTTTACACCTTTTTCTTTTTTCGACTCAATGACTCGGCGATGAAATCATGCTGGCGCTGGACTGGATGCATCCCCATCGCTTGCCTCCCGAATTCCGTAAGGGGATGGAGGGAGGATGGAAGCGTCGTCTTTACTACAGGTACCCTCTGTTTCCCGCCCGGCCTCTCTCTATGTAGGTGCCCATCGCCCATTCTCCTCCGTAATTCCTTTCGTTTATTCTCGCCCGCTGCGATGACTGTCACTTCCTCCTGCCCCCCGTCCGAGGGCAGCTCACCTCTGCCCACTCCATTGTTCTCCGCCCCATCCACGCCGGAGACGGAGCGCGATGAGGATTGCTTCGACCTTGCCCTAGCTGCGCTGCCGGCCGTCAGTGCGGCCACCGCGCAATACATTCTCGTCACGGGGGGACTGGGCTATATCGGCAGCCACACCGCGCTGGAGCTGCTCAAGGCGGGCTACAATGTGCTGCTGGTGGACAATCTCAGCAACAGCTACGAGGAAGTATACGACCGGATCGTGCGAGCGGCCAAACAGCATTACGAGCGTGAGGGCCGGGGCCGCCAATGTCCGCAGGCGGAACTGGCGTGTATGGACTATCGAGACTCGCAAGCGATGCGAACCCTTCTGGCCACGCACGCCCGGGGCAGCAACACAGACGAAGAGGGCGACGCTGCCAGCCGGATCCCACCACGCTCCAACATCACGGGCGTGATCCACTTCGCGGCGTACAAGGAGGTGCACGACAGCCTGCGCAACCCCCTCAAGTACTACCAGAACAACATCAGCGGGCTGGTGGACTTTGTAGCCCTGCTGGACGAGCACGACATCAAGACCTTCATCTTCTCCTCCTCCGCCAACGTCTACGGCACCCTCTCGGCGACCCACCGCACCCTCCGCGAGGAGCACTGCGTGCACCGGCCGGAAGCCTACTACTCGGCGGACGGGCAGGAGCTCGTCGCCGTCGAGCAAGGCTGCACGGGGATCACCAACCCGTACGGGCGCACGAAGTTCTTCGGCGAGGCGATCCTGTCCGACCTGGCCGCGTCGGACCCGTCGTGGACGATCATCGGGCTGCGCTACTTCAACCCGGTCGGGTGCGATGCGTCGGGCCTGCTGGCCGAGGACCCGCGGGGTACGCCGTCGAACCTGGTGCCCGTGGTGGTGAAGGTGCTGACGGGGGAGCTGCCGGAGCTGTCGATCTACGGCGACGACTGGACGACCCCGGACGGCACAGCCATCCGCGACTTCATCCACGTCTCGGACGTGGCGCGCGGCCACATCGCCGCGCTGGCGGCGGCGCAGGAGGGCCGCGTCGTCGAGCCCTTCCGCACCTTCAACCTGGGCACGGGCTGCGGGCACTCGGTCGCCGAGGTCGTCGCCACCATGGAGCACATCAGCCACCAGGCCATTCCGCGACGGACGGCGGACCGCCGGCCGGGCGATGTGGAATCGTGCGTCGCGATCGCTGACCGCGCCGCCGTGGAGTTGGGCTGGAAGGCGGAGCGCTCGTTGCAGGATGCCTGTCGCGATCTGTGGAATCATCTGCACGCGGAGGGCAGGTTGAGCGGGACTGCTATAAAATCCTGATGCACGCGCTGTTGTTCTTGGATTTTTTTTTTTGTCTACTACCGAAGAATGAACCCTGAGAGCTGAGATGAGCTCGGAACAGCTGCAGTCAGATTAGGGCTGTGGAGAACTCGACCGTTGCTCGGAAATGCAAGGGGCCATGAAAGTTTCTAGTGGCATAGGGATGGGGGAAACCGTGCCACGGCCCACGATTGGTGGGGTTGGGAGCTGTCACTTGGAATGCTTAGGTTTGCGTCTTGGTTTTTTTTCTTCTTTTTTTGGTGCTGGTTGTGGTTCTGTTCGCCTGTCGCTTATAATTACTCCTTTTTTGTTGGGCATGCCCGGATGATTGTTGTCAATGATGCTTACCTTAGTTACCCGTACATACACGACTTGATAGTATTATACCATACTCATACTTAATACAGTTTTTTGTGTACCAGTGCCTAAAAGTAACTCGTAGGTGTGGGTCGAGATAGCAGGAAGGTAGAGCTGCTCGTAGATGAACATAGAAACCAACCGATTGGCCTTGACGTCAAAAAAGCAACGAAGAGAAATCATGTGTTTGCCCAGGCATGTGGTTCAGGTAAGACAGCATCGCCCCTCCCTCCCCGTGCAGTTGCAAACCCACCTGCTCCGAGGAGACAGAAAAAGCCCCCTCAAGACGAAGAGTCTAGCTCGTATTGTTGCTCGGAAAGTTTAGGGGGGGGGTCTCGGAACAAGATTCCTTGCATAGATTGGTTGTGTTTCGAATTTCGCTCGTGTTACGGTGGGTGGACGGTTTGGGCTGCTGCGAGGGGGTACAGAAGAATGGCAGAAATCAATACTAACGATAGGAACAGTATTTGAGTTGGTAATAGGTTGGGGACCTTGCTGGTTGGTTGTGGTGTGTGTTGCGGTCTATTCTTACTGCGGCGGCTTTTTCTGGCTTCAAGGTTTCTGAATGCGGACGTTATCTACACGGTAAGACTATTGAGGGTGGCGCTCAATGGTTGATGGTTTGTGGCCCGGCTTGGGAGGCGGGCACCTCCGCTTGAGCTGAGTTGAGCTCTTGGGGATGTTTGATCCTGGATTTCTTTGGTTTACTTGACGTTGTATGCAGGTAGCTACACTGGTACGGTACATCGATCGCGATATGGTTGTACAGGACGAACATCTCGCTGATCGTTGCCGATCGCTCCACTCGGAGAATGATGGACGGGGGAGAGATGTTCCCTTGGGTCCACACGGTGATGAACCCATGATGGACTGTCGATCAAATGCTGATAAGGTGACAGGGGCTGCTTTGTTGTATCAGGGTAAACGAGCGTGGAGTGATGAGATAATGTTTGTTTGTGGTTACATTGTTGTGATAAGCAACGAAACTGGGCTATGGTGGCACACATTCATGCGCCACTTTCGAGGACGGTAGGACTATCGATGCTTGAGGCGGCGCTTATCTTTAAGCGAAGTGTGTTCTCGTCGGTCCCGGCACTTGACCGTACTTGCAATTTACCGTTGATGTGATACTATTGACAGTCATTGGGACTGCTGCAGCCAATCTTGACAAGCAATTGTGGCGGCTGAGCAACAAGCCCGGCGCTGCGGCGCTGGCTGTCGGTAAGCGACGCGCTAGATGTGCAATTGCTGACCCTCCTGCTCCCGTGTATCTTGCCACTAGGTAGCATCATCTAGCCTCATCTACTCGATGCTACATCTCAACCACCATCTAGCTCCCGTCGCTCTCAATTGCCGATTTGAGCGTCATGTTGCATGTACACAGTATGTTGCGACTGCCTAACGCAAGCGCCGCCAACGATGCTCGATCGGGGAAGGCAGGCGCTAACGACGAAGCCAAGTCGACCACTGCACGATCTATCACATTTGCTCCAACTGCGCATCTCGCTCTGCTTTTCCCTTTCTCGGTGAGACAGAACAAGCATCCGCTAACCAAGAATGGCGCTCAGGCACCCATAAGAGCCCTCGACGCCGATGCACATGGCCCAGTTGATACCCCTCACTCGTTCGTCTCGGAGCTTCAGCAGCCGAACTCCTCACGGATTATCTTCACTTGTCCACCAGACTAGAATCAGCACCCCTGCTCGCCAACGCAGGACCGCGCCATGCATCAACCAGCCTACCCCGATTCCTTCAATGATACCACCGTCAAGCAGTGGATCCAGGACTACTACACCGCCGTCGACGTCGACGGGGCCGTCGAGACCATCGCCGACTTTTTCACCCCGGCTGCGGTCGTGCAGATGGGGGAGCATGGTGTATCGGACCGACCAAGTACGTGCGGCATACACCGACGTCCAAGCGCCCAACTAATCTGAATGCGCTAGGCTTGATTCAACTGTTCACATCCACCTGGGATTATGTCGCTAGTCGCAGCCACCACGTCGTCTCGGTTGATCCGCTGGGCAACAACACCTTTCTGGCGCGAGGCGCCGTCACTTACAACCTCAAGGACGGGCGCAGTATCACACCGGAGTGGTGCGGCATCATGAAGCTGGTCCAACAGGCGGGAGAGTGGAAGATGTCATATTACAAGGTGTACTTTGCGGCGTTTCCAGCGTTCTGAGGGGAGAGCCTATGCATGCCTGCCATTTTATCATTTTATTCATCCCTTGCGGGAGGTGGATTGCGGAATGTTACCCCGCATGAGTCAACCGAACAACTACCGGTCGGAACCATTTCTTCTATAGTCCTGGAACATGAACTATACACAAATTTTCCAGATCAGCTGAACTACCAGCAAACAATGAAATCTACCTTATCTCTCAAAATTAAGAGACCCTGGAGCGATGGATTGCCCCCACGTCTCGCGCCTGTCGGGTCGCTGCGGGGCCTAGAAAAGTGGCCCCCGATTAATAATCACTTTTCTCCAGCGCTTCCGAATTGCTTCACTCGAGTCAAGCCAAGCCAACGGCGATGATGCCATTTAGGTCGCGCTATACGTTCTCCTATCGGTGATTCGCTGTAAACATCAGCAACAATGCGACGACGCACGCGCAAGAGCGTCATCCAGCTGGCCTTCTTCATCGGGATTCTGAGCCTGATTCTCTTCCTCAATAAACCCCCGTCCCCCGGGCGGACATTCGCCTGGACCAAGATCACCTACCGGACCACCGCGTCCCAGCTCCCCGGAGCCCGAGGCCTTTGTCCTGGACTCGAGGAAACTGACAAGCCGGCCCTCGTCGTCTCGCGGGTCACCAGCGATGACTCGGCCTGGCTCGACGCGCTGCGCGAGCAGTACCATCTCTGCATCTACACTGCGGATGCTACGGCACCGAAAAACCCGGAGGCCACCCACCTCCAGGTCCCGGCAAACCGGGGCCACGAGGCGATGGGGTATCTGACTTTTCTCATCGACAATTACCACCACCTCCCGGCAGCGGGGATGGTGTTCGTGCACGGCTCGCGCTGGGCCTGGCACAACGACCACCGGGAGTACGATAACGCCGCGCTCCTGGCCGCGCTGAACCTCACGTCCGCCCTGCAGCCCTGGGGGTACCACAACCTCCGCTGCGACTGGAGCGTGGGCACGTGTCCGACCACCCAGCCCGCCCAGGGCAGCCTAGAGCTGCGCCTGCAGTCCGTCCTCGAGCCGTGGAGCGCCCGCATGGCCTCGGACGTGGCACTCCCGCGCGCGCTGGCCTCACTTTTCGGCCATCCCGGCAGCAGCGCCCACGAGACCCACGCGCAGACGCAGGCCCTCCTCGGCCGCAACGACCCCGTCCGCGCGCAGTGCTGCGCCCAGTTCGTCGTCGCCCGCGCCAACGTCTGGCAGCACTCGCAGGACGAGTACATCGCGCTGCGCCAGTGGCTGCTGGACGGCATGCACGCGCGGGCCCCGAACCGTCGTGGAGCAATGCCGGCGCCGGCGGACGATCGCGTGGCCGGACGCATCCTGTCGTATGTCTGGCATATCCTGTTCGTGAAGCAGAGTGCCGTCCGCCCGGACGGGGAGTTGGCCCCCGGGCTGGTGGGTCTGGATCGGCTGAATCGCGTGGCATGTCCCAGTGCGCAGGAGTGTTACTGTCGGCTGTATGGGCGGTGTGGGCTGGAGAGGTGCTCCGTCGGCAGCTGTAAGGGGGAGTATGTGGTGCCGCCGGAGTATAAGGTGCCCGAGAGGGTGATGAAGGGGTAGATTCTGTGGGGGCTGGACAGAGTACCTTGAAGGGTATTGGGCCTGTATTTATACTACTTGTAGGGGATTGCTTATGCTCGGGATGGGATACCTGCTGGTTCGGGTTGTTTGTTCATATTGATTGGTTTCGGGATGTGGTATATACTTAGACTGAGCCTTATTTTGGGATGATTTTACTTTGCATGGATGGGATGCAATTGTCGATTGGAGTTATAAGACGTCGCAAAAGTGCACGTACAATAGTCTTGATAAGCCACTGGTGTGTGTAGAGGTGCGTGTTCATTTTTGCTTCTGCAGCCATGTAGGCTGCGTGACGGGAGTCGCGACACATAGTCCAGCATGCTACCTATATCAGAATTACATCCACACCAATAGTAGATTTGTATATGTAGGATTATCCAGGTCATCTGCAGGTGTACAGTACACGACCGATTCAAACCCCCACATCGCAAACATGGGGTATGACCGAAGTTGATCTGGATGACCGGGGCATTTGCTGAATATATCTAGCGCGAACCAGGAGGCGACATACGGCAAATCAGGTGAACAGAAACGGGCAAGAGAGTAGCCTTAAGAAATGAGATATTCTCCGCATCTCAACAGAAAGATTTATACTACAAACCGAAAATCAATATCAAGCACGAGATCCTCGGACATCATCGTGCTCTCATGGGAGCTGGATCCAAGCGCGAATAGAATTGATGCCTGAGGTGTTATTTCGGTGGCCTTCATGCCTGAAAAGAGGAGTGGTCACGTGATGCAAGAAGTGCAGGGTGACTAAGCGGGCCGAGCGGATCACCTCTAGAATGAGGTTGCCGTGATTGGCTAGCCCTCCCACAGCCGCTCAGTGATCAACAAACCATCAGCATCGCAGTCTCCATCGTTCCTACCATCAAAATCAGCATCATATCGTGGCTCTTGTTCCATAACTCTCGAGCTGATGCACTGCAACTTTGATCTGCTTTTAAATCAGACTGTCGAGATAAGGAGTACGACGCACGCAGGGCCGAATAGTCGTTAGCGCCAACAACCGGAGAAATGAGGCCGTTGCGAGCGAGCATGGCGGCCATGGCCTAGCTGCTGATGACGCGGAGGGCTGCGTCATACTTCGACTTCAAGCTGGACTCTGAGGAAGCCTGCAGCCACTCGCAGGCTTGCTTGAGTCTGAAGACAAGTATCGCCCCCGCCTCCTTGGTCGGTGATGGGTAGATGGACAGTCTCAGCCATGACAGCGATGCTGACAGTGTTGATGCTTCAAAGTATTTGGAACATAGCTGAGCCTTCAGAAAGTATGCCTTCTGCTACGATCAGTCGATCGAAACCAGCCGACGAGATCATGCCGGGTCGAACGCTTGATTGCGAATCCGACGCACACGTCCGATCTACTGGCTTTCCTCGCTGCTCTCAAACTGCAATTCAAGTCCTGCATCAGATAGTGGATTAGTAGTGGATGGTGGCACGCTGCCGGTACCAATCGTCGTCAGACATGTCCAAAGCTCATTTCACTCAGCCCGAGTGGATGCCAGTGTCTCAAAGTCGAGGGCAATACGCATACCCGGCATATCCGATCCCTCCCCTCGCTACGAGGCGCACCATATCATCAAAGCACCTGTTTAAATAGTACTTCAAGCCTTTCCACACATCCTAGGATGAGCAACTCGCTCTGCAGAAAACAAGCATCATGAGCAAAGTTCATGTCGGAATATGCATGAGACATTGTCGGTGATGGCGCGCTATGGCGGTGGATGATCCGCAGACAAGTGGATCCGACCAGGTCGGACTTTGGTTGGACCAATCTCTCAGTCTACCATCACTCGGCTTCGGCGTACCCAAACCACCGCATTGTCTCCGTCGGATGACAGCAGTGGTCAGGACAGGAGCGCCATGAGGTGACTACCTACAAAAGACAGGTCGGCGCCAAAGCAAAGCAGACAGAAATCTATATAAAAGACGGATCCCGTCCGGAGTACGTCCTCTGTCCCATTCTCCCATGGTTGGTATTTGCGCATGATGATGATTGCGTTGTCTGTGCCTGACCCGGATCAATATCCGATCTGGACGGCGATTGGCTCAGAAAGGAAGGACAGTGCCTTGATGCCACAACAGATTTGGGCGTTGTCGTGGTGGCTGTCATGCATGGTTTCGATCATTCCCTCGGAATATGATTTCATTACTTTTCCAGCACATCCCGCAAGACGAAGCAACAATTTATGATCAACGCAGCCAGATAGCCCTTTGCAAGCAGAGAGACAGAGATCTCCATGGCGGCCTTGGGTCCTGAATTTTGCCTCTGCTGCTTCCCCCCTATTCAGTTTGCATTGAGTTTTCCCCCTTTCTCTCGTGAATGGTTGATGGTTCGTTCCGAAAATGGAATTTTGCGTGGTCGACTAGTTCTGACTAAGAGCGTCCGCTGTGGGGAATCTCTCGGTGTTAACGTCTGGCCGACATCGGCCGTTGACCAATTGACGGCGACAATGACTCGCTTGGTCGGAGATACTGTCGGACCGGACTCCACAGCCTGCGCGTCCACAGCCTTCTGGGATGGATTGCGCCTTCCAACTGGCTTCTATCGGAACCACCCGTGAACCACACGCGGTCTTAGCTACGATAGTCTGTTCTGCTAAATTCGCCGACACTTTTCTGCTTGTAGGCATCCTTTTTCTGCCAGCCAATGGGCGAAGCCCGGCTGCTGCCTTCACTCCACCATAGGCGATCCGGAAACTCTGACCTGCCGACGAATTTTCTCGACGAGATGATCTCCTTGTTCATCTCGCGATGGTCGTTCGCATTCATCGCGCGCAGCCTGTATGCGCTGACAGGAATGCGTCCTCACCTCAAGTGCGGGCTACCATGCTTGAAATGCATGCGAGATTGACTCTCATATTTTCTACTTGTCATCTCGAGGGAAATGATCGATCTTAAATGTGGTCGTCCCGTTGTTTGCTCAACTGTGTTCCCCCTGCGCCCCGGAAAAGGATTTTTGCTCGAGTGGATCCCCAATAGCTGACGACAAAAGATCTCGTCTCGGATGCGCTACTGACAGAAGCCCGTCAGCTGTGAGCATGCCTCTCATTTTGTAACGCACCGTCAACCCCCAGTTTTGCGTCCTGCTGGCGGGCCAAAAACAGATTCTGCCCTCCAGGATGATGACCGGTGTTGGCTGGGAGGGGGCCTGAGTTCTTGTTGCCTGTGTCGCCCCCCTCCCCAGTCGAACAACCAGGACCTTGATATTTCAACTGTAGTGAACGGACAGTGCTCCTCTTGGTCGAATGACATCGCCACAACGGTCCCATCCCAAGGCTTAGACATTGCGCCTCGGGACTCTCAACCTCCCTTCTGCTCCCGTAGCACACTGTTTCTTGCCCCCTATATATGGTTTTTGGGCACGTATCCACTCTTGAGAACTGTCGGTTTACCCAGGCCCCCGTCCAACCCAAGAGCATTGGCGTTGCGTGGTTCCGTTGCTGGTCTCTGCCATAATCTCATTTCCCCTTCGCCCAAGAACTTCTGTTTTTATTTTTATCCTTCTTCTTTTGATTAAGCGTTATTTTTGGTGTCCTACGGTCCCTGCCTGGATTGCCCCTCCGAGGTTCAATAAACTCCTTTAACCTTTGCTTGTTCAAAAGCAATTGTCCAGACATCCTCACAGGCTTCCCATCTTCCACTCGTGTCAAGATGGGTACGCCAGGACATAACTACGGGAGTCATTCTCCCCAAGAGAGTGAGAGCAGTTACTTCTCACATGCTTCTCCCACCCACAATGTGAGTGTTCTGTCATGGTCCCACCGGCCATTGCGACCGTTGGCTGTGCCTAACCCCAGCAGCAACAACCGTACCACAGCGACGAGCACGAGGAACAGGAGCAATCCCTGCTGCAGCGCAACCCATCCAGCCACTATGGCGGTCCATTCGAGGACCCCGCCATGTCCACCGACTCCCTCCGTCGGTACACGCTGCACGACCCCGGCGCGACGGTCTTCGCGACGCCCCCCTATCAGGAATCCGAGTCGAGTGACATCTACGATGCCCGATCGACCACCGAAAAACCCGCTTCCCAGGCCGGCAGTCGCGCGGGCGCCCTCCGCCGCTTCGGAACGAGAAAGATCAACCTGGTGCAGGGTTCCGTCCTGAGTGTCGACTACCCCGTCCCGAGTGCCATCCAGAACGCGATCCAGCCCCAATACCGTGAAGCGGAGGAGGCATTTGCGGAGGAGTTCACACACATGCGCTGTAGGTGCTTTCCGGCCACGAGGGGCGAAGGGAGGGGAGCTGACCGAGATCACCTCTAGACACGGCGGCCACGTGTGATCCTGACGAGTTCACGTTGCGGAACGGTTACAACCTGCGGCCCGCGATCTACAATCGGCACACCGAACTGCTGATCGCCATCACATACTATAACGAAGACAAGGTCCTGACCGCGCGTACCCTGCACGGTGTCATGCAAAATATCCGCGATATCGTCAACCTGAAGAAGTCCGAGTTCTGGAACAAGGGTGGACCGGCGTGGCAGAAGATTGTGGTCTGTCTCGTTTTCGATGGTATCGATCCGTGCGACAAGAACACGCTGGATGTGTTGGCAACAATCGGTATTTATCAGGACGGAGTGATGAAGAAGGACGTCGACGGACGGGAGACCATCGCCCATGTGGTAAGTTATCCTCTTACCCAAGTGATGATTTGCGACCGCCTTGCGGGAAGGCGGGCGGATGGACCCGGCGATTGTCTCAGATCCGAGTGAACAAGGCAAGAAGTACTGACAATCCTCGCCACTAACAGTTCGAATACACCACTCAATTGTCGGTCACCCCCACTCAACAATTGATCCGTCCCCAGGGCAATGAGTCGACCAATCTGCCCCCCGTGCAGATGATCTTTTGTTTGAAACAGAAGAACAGCAAGAAGATCAACTCTCACCGCTGGCTGTTCAATGCCTTCAGTCGAATTCTTAACCCCGAAGTGGTCATCTTGCTGGACGCTGGTACTAAGCCTGGCCCCAAGTCCCTGCTGTCGCTATGGGAGGCCTTTTACAACGATAAGACCCTCGGTGGTTCTTGTGGTGAGATCCATGCCATGTTGGGTCAGGGATGGCGCAAAGTCCTTAATCCTCTGGTTGCTGCTCAGAACTTCGAGTACAAAATCTCCAATATCTTGGACAAACCCCTCGAAAGTGCGTTCGGTTATGTCAGTGTCTTGCCCGGTGCCTTCTCCGCGTACCGCTACCGTGCAATCATGGGCCGACCGCTGGAGCAGTACTTCCACGGAGATCACACCTTGTCCAAACGCCTCGGTAAGAAGGGTATTGACGGCATGAACATCTTCAAGAAGAACATGTTCTTGGCTGAGGATCGTATTCTTTGCTTCGAACTTGTGGCCAAGGCTGGTTTCAAGTGGCATCTGAGTTACGTGAAGGCATCCAAGGGCGAGACGGACGTTCCGGAAGGAGCGGCAGAATTTATCAGTCAAAGAAGACGTTGGCTGAACGGTTCGTTCGCTGCTGGTCTGTATTCGCTTATGCACTTCGGTCGGATCTATCGCAGTGGTCACAGCATCATCCGTCTCTTCTTCCTGCACCTTCAAATGATCTACAACGTCATTCAGCTCATTATGACTTGGTTCTCTCTCGGTATGCCCTGTTCAATAGCCTCGACTTGCATCTATTCGTTCACACTAATATTGTTTCACAGCTTCCTACTGGTTGACTAGCTCTGTCATTATGGACTTGGTGGGTACACCTAGCTCTCACAACGGCAACAAGGGATGGCCTTGGGGAGACGAAGCGTCGCCCATCGTCAACAACTTCATTAAATATGGTTACCTCTGGGTTCTCGCGCTGCAGTTCATTCTGGCTCTCGGTAATCGGCCGAAAGGGTAAGTGACTGTCCGGCTTCTTCAGCTTGAATGCAATGCTCACATTTCACCCAGAACTGTCGTCCCCTACACCCTCTCGTTCATGTACTTCTCGCTGGTCCAGATCTACGTCCTGGTTTTGTCGTTCTACCTGGTCATCAACGCGTTCAGCTCCGGATTGTTCAACCTCGACATCAACGAGAGTCTCACGGACTTTTTGAAGTCATTCTTTAGTTCGTCAGGTGGTGGTATCGTCTTGATTGCGCTCGTCTCGACCTATGGAATCTACATCATTGCCAGTGTCCTCTACATGGACCCCTGGCACATTCTGACCAGTTCCTGGGCCTACTTCATGGGCATGACCACTGGTATCAACATTCTGATGGTGTACGCCTTCTGCAACTGGCACGACGTTTCCTGGGGTACCAAGGGATCCGATAAAGCGGAAGCTCTGCCGTCCGTGCAAACCAAGAAGGACGATGACGGCAAGCAGAACTTCATTGAAGAAATCGACAAACCGCAAGCCGATATCGATAGCCAGTTCGAATCGACGGTCAAGCGTGCGCTGGCACCGTGGGTCGAACCCGAGGAGGAAAGTGGCAAGAGTCTGGACGACGCCTACAAGAACTTCCGTACCATGCTGGTTTGCCTGTGGGTGTTCAGTAATCTGCTCGTGGCGCTGCTGATCACCAGCACTGGTGTGGACAAGATGTGTTTGACCGTAAGTTCCACTCGTGACTCTACTAGTGCTTGTCTGGTTGCTGACCTGAATTCTCTAACAGAACACCTCCACCACCCGCACCTCCTGGTACTTCGAAGTCATTCTCTGGATTACCGCGGGTCTCTCTTTGTTCCGCTTCCTCGGATCGCTCTACTTCCTCGGCCGCTCTGGTATCCTCTGCTGCGTGTCTCGTCGCTAAGTTACCTCCCGGGGGTTTGAGGCAGTGCTTTCTGCCAGTGGTGTGTCGACGCTGGTCTCAGTGTCGATGGGGAGGAAGAGGGCAGGATTGTATGTTCTGTTTGTGTCGTGTTTTCCAGCGCGTCGCTCTTCCCTTGGGATGTATACCTTTTGGAACTTCAAGTGTTGATCATTCTTTGTTTCTGTTCGATTCTCATGCAATGACCATAATAGAGCGGTTTTTTTTTGTTCTTACAAGAGTTCTTCCAGTGAAGCACGCAGAGGTGGCTTTAGATTGTATTTATCTAGAAAGTTGAATTTAGAGCTTATGACTGATATCGTTCTCACATTATTTCTGATGCCTGAGTGATCCAAGGTCCTATAACATGACGGGCGCAGATGGCGTAGTAGTAGAATATCATCGGCTAGGCTTCGTGTAGCGGCAAGAATTGAAGTCCTTATTCAGCCTCGTAGGCATCGGGTACAAATTCTGTTCTAGCTAAAGATTCAATTTTGAAACACCATAACTGCTTCCAGTAGTCTAAAACGTTCATTGCTGTGTACGCATTTGACAGATGCTCAAGACTACCTAGTTCTGGACAGCATATGGTGGAGTCTCGAGAATAGCAAGGTGGAACCGAAACGCTTGAAACATGATGCTCCCCTCACTCGACGTTCTTCCAGCGCCATACATCATCCTCTTTCAACTAACAAGACCCAGAAAACCCCATATCACTCGACATTTGAAGCAGCCTTAGGATCAAGCACGTCGTCCAGCCCCTCCAACTCCTTCCTGACCACCGCACACCCCTCTTTATCTCCCTGGTGCGCCTCGACCATCACATCAACCGCCATTCGCGTCGCCCTCCACACTGCACCATTTGCACCATTTGCACCCCTCGCAGCCTTTAAGTGCGTCTCATCTAGTTCCTCCCTTCCATCATCTCCATCGTGACGCCCTTGAGCTGGACATGCAGGTTCTGGAGCTTGGCCTGGTGGGCGAACTGCTGGCGGTCGAATTCGTTCTGGGCCGCGTCACCGGCGCCGATGATCTGGTGGGCGGTCGTCACCCAGCTCTGAGCGGTGGGGTGGCTGGACTGGTGTTGCGCTTCGATCTGGGTGACGAGGCCCTTGATGTCGGAGATGAGGCGGGGGTTGGTATCGATTGTGTTTGATGACTGCGATGGCTGAGATGGCTGAGGGGTAGAGGTGGTGGGTGGTGGGAGGACTGTAGGGTTCGACTCGGTGCCCGCGGGCAGATGCGCGGCGCCTCCCCGCCTTGTGTTCCGTGCTCGGTTCATCTTGGTTCAAGTTGAGTGCGGCAGAGGCGGAGGTTTCGTTGATGAGAGATGTGGTAGGGAGGGAGTAACTCATGGTGAAGCCGGTTGAATAGGTGGATGGATGGATGGATGGATGGATGGATGGATGGATGGATGGATAGCAAAGGATATGGTGATGGCTTGAGCTCGGTTATGTGTCAATTCTGAAGGATGGATGGGAGGAAGAAGTGAGAGGTGTCAAATATCAGGGATGAAATCCAGTCAAAGAGCGAACAAAGATGAGCAGCCCCGACAGGCAGTGGTGAATGGATGCTCGAGATGCCATGGTCGGGCCGAGAAGGATTTCCGAGTCATAATGAGAAGCGCGGAAAGGTTGAACGTTACCCTCTAGCTAATGATAGTCATATACACCTGTGTCATTCTCAACAACCTGAAACGAAAGCAATTCTGCTATGCCGGCACTATTTCATCATGGAACAACGCCCTTTTCGGCATTGGTATACCAAGAAATCAAACTGCTTTACAGTATGGAATCCTAGGATGGGGTGTGTTTTGATTGCAGGCAAGCATCGAACAAGAAAATGTTCACGTGTCAACTCTCGTGCTCAACCCCATTTAAGTTTCATCAATGGGCTGCGATTGATCCTCTCTTGATAGCCATGCTACCTCTCTCCAAAGGTCTCTGCCCAAGACTGCCAAGCTCGTATATATGACCCTGGCTCTTTTTATCGGGAGGCATTAACCCGCAACAACCGGAATTCGGGGGGGGAATACCCCGCGATTCCCCACAAAAACATCCCCGGCCTCGGTCTAGGTTGGAGGTCCACCACAGCTCCCGAGGGGAGCCTCTTATAATTTCACTTCAGGGTCTCTTCTCTTCACCCTGTTTCACTTAACAACAAGGTTCAGTGGCGGAGGAGATACCATGCCATTCACTCTTGGATCAATCGCTGCACCCGTGCTCTGGGGTTGCCTGGCGCTGACTCCCCTGGTCAATGCTCACAGGTATTCCCCAATGGCGCAGCTTGCAGCAACAAATCTGGGAACTAACTCTGCAGTAGCAAGGAGACGCTGGTACGTCCTACACGCTATCGGACCAATGCCGGTTTCCGGAATTATACAAGCGACACGCAATCTCCCTGCTTTACCCTCGACCCTCAAACCCCTTTGGTTACCTTGGATTACGGCACTGAGGCTGCAGGCTTTCCCTACTTTGAGGTTGAATCGCTTTCAACCCCTGTTCAAATCGAAGCAAAGTATAGCGAGCCTTATACCGGGCTAGATGAGCCATTTGCAGACGGCCCCTTTGACTTTGCCAATGGTCTCTCCAACACCTTCCGCGTCGAGACCTTCAACGTCACTTCCACCGGGCGCGTCAAGTCGTTCTTCATCCAGGGGGGTCAGCGTTGGCAAAACCTGAAACTGCTGACCGATGGCAGCATTCGTATCTGCGATATTGGATTGAGGTCTGAGAATGAACGAACGCCCGTCGACCGCCTGCCAGGCTTCTTCGAATCGTCGAACAGTCTATACAACAAGATCTGGGCCCTGGGGGCGCGAACGGTGCAGCAAGCATGCATCGCAGCGGGCGCAGCACCTTCGACATGGGAAGTTACCGAAGACGGAGTGTATCTGCGAGGCCAGCAACCTGCCCAGTCGGTCCAGGGAGCATCGTTTGACAACTACACCCTGACATTCGATACGAAGATCGTGCGCGGCGGGACTGGCTGGAAAGTGGCCGCCGGCGTGGGCGGGTACGGCGCCTACTTCGTCCTCACCAGTGAATATCCTTCCGACTCAACATTCGTCAACGTCAACCGAACGGTCGTGCCGCCCAACACTCTGGCGGTGGGCTATGGATGGAACCTGGTCAATCAGACTTCCCTCACCTCAGGAAAGGTCAATTATTACCCGCTGCCATTTGATGTCAAAGAAGATCAATGGTACCACATCGCGACCTTGATCAATGCCACAGGATACGGGGTGGTAGTCAACAAGACTGAAGTCTTTGTGCCCTTGGCCGATCTACAGACTCCGGCTGGCACAATCGGAGGGTCAGGCAGTCTGACGGGTGGCACTTGGGGATTCGGCCCGTACCAGGACCAGGTGGCATTGGTCAAGGACGTGGAAGTGCACGCTCAGAACGGAACCGTGCTCTACCAGAATCCGATGACCTCGGATGCAGTCCTGGAAGAATATGGCGTTCTGCCGAACACCCACTCGGTCTGCCTGGATGGTGCGAAACGCGACCGACTCGTGTGGTCGGGCGACTTCTTCCACACCTACCGCATCGTCCAAGCCAGCACCTATCGCAATGACTTCATCTCGGGGACTTTGGAGTACCTCATGGACCGTCAGGCAGACAACTCGTCGGTGTACGAGGGGCTCTTCAGCATGTCGCCACAGATGGGCCAGTCCGCCAAGTACACTGACATTTACAGCTCCTTTGGTCTGCTTGACTACCAGTTCTTCACGTTGGAGGCCGTGGCTGGGTACTACAAGAATTCCGGCGATCGTGCTTTTCTCCAGAAGTATTGGTCGAAGATTGAAAAAGGAGTTGAGGCGGTGCTGCGGCTCATCGACGAGCAGACTGGTCTGGCAGTCACTGACAACATTGGGGCGTTCTTCCTGGGGTCGAGCAATGGTACTGCGGCATCGGCCCTGCTCGCTCACACTCTGAGCGGTATGGCCGACCTCGCGATTGCTGTGAATGCGACCGAATCGGCTTGGTCATGGAGCCAGTCTGCTCAAACCATCAAACAAGCCGTCAACCAGCATCTCTGGAACCCGGCACTGGGGATCTATGGCGTGGACATCAGCACTCTGGACGAACAGGCCATTGCAGGCAGCGCATGGGCGATTCTGTCCGGCATCGCCAACGCGACCCAAGCCCAGTCTACGATTGCGGCGCTTTCATCGCTGCGCCTAGGGATCGGGTACAAGAGTTCTACTTCGGTCGCAAACTCCTCGAGCACCAACCTTGCACCGTTCCTGTCGGGCTTCCTGCTCGAGGCGCTGTTCCAAGCAAGTCGCAACAGCGCGGATGCATCGACGGAGCGAGCCACTGCCATCAGCGTGCTGCTGGACCAATTGTGGGCCGCAATGGTCACCCAGGATGAGTACTATACAGGAACCTCGTGGGAATATCTGTACCCTGATGGTCGCCCCGGTCTGGACTTGTATACCTCCCATGCGCATCCCTGGGGCGGCGCTCCGACCTATGTCCTGTCGGAGTATGTCCTGGGCGTTCAGTCCACATCGTCTGGATTCAAAACGTGGGTGTTCCAGCCTGCAATTCTGGATGTGAAAGTCTCGTGGGCCCGAGGTCGTGTGCCCACCCCTCGAGGGCCAATCCAGGCTAGCTGGCGGTTGGGCGGTGCCGACAAGAAGAGCCTGCAACTGCAGGTTTGTGGGCCGAAGGAGACGAAGGGCGTCGTTATCTTGCCGTTTGCTGTTGAATCATACACAGTCGATGGGAAGCCGACGAGCAGCGGCAGAGGGACACTGGAAGTCGCGGTCGCTGGTGGATCGTGTGCTGATATTCGCGTATCACTTCCATAGACTTGAGGATATTTCTTGCATGTACATACCGTAGAGTCAGACTATTCAGCATGATTATACATCGTCAGTTATCTGGCCCTCTGCTTCGTTTTCGGGTTGGCAGCCACTCTTACCAGCGGCGCTATCAGTGTCACCATGCTCATTCTAGTCTTGTGTCTTGAAAGTGTACTTCTTCTCCACATCCATTGTGTCCAGTTTCTCACAGACAAAGATGTATTTGATCAGGCCTGCTTCGCAACCATCTTCGCTCTCGCCCTCCGTGGTCTTGGGCACGCGACCAAGCGTGGCGGCAGTATGCCCGTCGCCACCATACCCGGAGGCGAAGCGTTGCCTCCGATGACCGGCGCAGTGACCAAAGGAGATGGCCATCCCGACGGCGTTCTATGTTCTGGCGTGGGTGTCCCCTGTGTCTGCCAACACGTCAGCAAGAGGTTCTTGGATGGACATCGGGGGACGGATTTGAATGTTACCAGAGAGCGGTCGACGTTGGAGATGAAGGGGGTAGGGGAGAAGGTGGATGGAAATGTGAAGGTTTAGGCGGAGGTTTTGTGATGAAGAGTAGTTGGTCGAAAGACATGTTATGATGACGTTTTCTTGGAATTAATATGTTCAATAAAGAAACAAAACACGGATCATGCTGGTCATGTGTCATCCAAGCGAGAGTTCTCCTATTCACTGCAGTCAGTACTCTCTCCCAACTTGTAACTCAACAGAAACCAGCTTCAGGTATTTTCTTCCTGGCTTGGCTGACTTCTTCTTCTTCTTCTTCTTCTTCTTCTTCTTCTTCTTCTTCTTCTTCTTCTTCTTCTTCTTCTTCTTCTTCTTCTTCTTCTTCATCTCACCACTTCAGCTTTTTCTATCTATCTCTTTCATATTCATCCAGATTCCATCTTCTCCATCCACCTTTAACCACTTTCCGTTATTCGTCATCTGTCATCCGTCATCCTTACGCATCCAAGATCCTTCTCCTCAGCTGTCACACTGCCGTCTTTGTCATCCTTCCCAGAGTCATGACAACCTCATCACCGAATCCTCCTCTCTCACGCCTCCCTCCCGAGCTCCGCCTGATGGTCTGGGAGGCTGCGCTGCCCGATCCGGTCGTCGACCCGCTGTACACCTGGCGATACGACTGCTGGACAGCCCGACTGGACGAGACAAAGAACGCCCAAGACGAAAAGAAAAACGAGCTTCACATCGAATTCGACCCGCGTCCGTTAGACTGCTATGAGGTCCATCTTCCACACTTTTCCCTGAACCACGAGGCCCGATGGGTCGCCCTGCGCTGGCGGGAAAAGCAACAGCCCCGCCTACAGATCCGCTACCACAAGAAGACGCGCCGGTTCTCCGTCGTGCGGCCGTTCGATCCTACCCGTGACACCGTCTATATCCCGTACCGTCAATGGTTCAACTTCTTCCCCAATGCCCATCGGATCCGCAATTTGATGTTGAAGGCGGGGGTGGACCAGCAGCTGGCGCACATGTGGCCCTGGAACCCCCGTCCCGGCCACCCCACGATCGTGAAACATCCGACCCCGCTCACCCGCCTCGCGTTCCCCAGCAGCCTCCTCCACAAAAAGGGCGCGGAGCATGTGTGCCCGAGTTGGAAATGGTCCAGTCCCCATCCCGAGTGTCGACAGGTCTCCATTGTGAGCAACGCCACGGGTGACCCCCCGGCGAGATTCGCCGATATCGACGTCGTGCATCGAACGTGGGAGGTGGTGGAGTGCCCGAAGGAGATGAAAGTCATCGTTTGGGTCCCCATCCACGACAAGCGCAGAAGGTGGCACACCGGGTACAGGGAGTGGGACGAACCGTTCGTCCAGCAGCGGCGTGCTAAGGGTGATCGCTTCAATGCGGACCTAGCTCGGATCTGGTCGTGTCGGAACAGTATCCTAAACGAGGATACCGGAGGGGAGGATTATCACCGGACTGTGACGGAGAGGATTGAAAGGGGCCAACCACTTATGGTCAGATCTGTTGTTGCGGTTAAGAGGTAGGGAGATGGCTGCCTGCGGTGGCAGGATAGTATGATCCCTGTATTCAGTGTCCCTTAGCCTCTAGATTTAAGCTCTCACTGGAGCCTTCTCTCTCTGTCGGGCTTAGAGTGTAGTCATCTCTGATATAAGGATCAATAATCTGATCTAGTTGTCATGTTCTTCTAAGGATTACACCGGGGAGCGGGAGTGTATGTAAACCCCACACAAGAACTGACTACCACATGTTCTATTGGATACATAAGTCTAAGAAACTAGTAATGAAGTGCAGCAAGAATCGTGACATACATTATAAGGGGGTATATAACCGTGTTATCCCAGCCAGACCAACACCAAGTGCAGAACCCAGAGATCCAGCCCTAGCAACTCCATCCGATAATACCACTATCCCCACCCACCCAACATCACACCTCATACCTCTCCTCCCCCTCCCATCCATCCTGATTCAACTTCTGCCCCCGCTCCCCCTCCCCCTCCCCCTCCCCCTCCCCTTCCCCCAAAAACCTCCAACAATTGCCCCGCCGTCAAATGATCACCCACACTCTCCATCCGATGGACATACACGCACCGCCCCCCTTTGAAAACCCACTCCCCGCCATTCAAATTCCAAGGCCCTCCCCGCAACGCACGCCTCCACCCGCCAGCCGAGAACATCTGGCGCAGGGTGCGACCCAGCGCCCGCACAAACGACACCTCGGTGTAGGCGGGCGGGCGCGTGATGCCGTGGACGGTGCGCTTCATGCGCAGCTCCGAGTAGATGCGGCCGGTGGGGTCGGTGTAGACCGGAAACCGGGCGGCGGTCTCGGCGACGTAGGGGACGATGCGGGCGGGGTCGCCGCAGCCGATGATGATGACCTGGCAGGGTCCGCCGCCGCTGCCGGTATTTTGTGGGTCTGGGAGGGAGGCGAGGAGACTGTCGCTCAGGTGGTGGGAGAGGGTGCGGACGTAGGATTGGTCGTAGATGCAGAAGAAGTGTCTTACTTTATCTCCCAGGGGGAGTGAATGTTAGTAGGGGAGGGGGGGAGCATGGCTGAGATAGCGAGGAGGATTGAGGTTGCAGAGCAGAGCGGGGTTGAGATAACTAGCAGGGGTATATGTATATGCTAAATCCAGGGGGGGTATGGTCAGGCCAACGCACTGAAAATCACCAAAGTCGTGATATTCGACCCCTTGCCGGCGATCAAATCCCCAAAGCGGATGCTGCCGCCCGCCGAGCTCTGGAGTTCGATCTCGTACGCCTCGTACAGGCTGTCTGTTTTTGGGCCGTCTGCGGCTTTTTCTTGGTCATTGGATCGTCCCGGGAGGATGTGTTCGTTCGACATATTCGCATGTTATAGCCAGCATGTGTTTCTGCAGGGATGAGGGGGTAAACAAGCAGGGATGATGGGGTGTGGCAGATGCTTGGTTTTGTTGTCGGTAGCTCATACCTACGGGGGATATTCCCGCCTGGCACAAACGTGGGACAATAGGCTGATTGAGCTTGGCGCGCAGTCGTGATGTCATGACCGGTGTTTATCAGAATCGTCCATGGGTACAAGTAACGCCCCTTCTTTCCCATCTGGCGGAAAACCCGGGGCTGTGGTCCAGGCCTTTGTTCGTCCTCAGGCACTGGTGTTCAATCAGCGATTTGGAATGCTTCCAAAGGGCGTCGCGGGGAAGGTGTCCGCATTGGGACGTTGAGATGACAATATTCGGATTTTCTCGGCTGGGAATTGATCATCCAGCTGGCAAGGTTCTGTTCTTATCGTTGAGATCGAGATCGAGATCGACAGACCGAATGTCGATTTGCGATTGGTCATAATCTCTTCGCGTCCCGCTGGCTGATAGTGGATACTGTAAAGTATATCCAACTTGATAATACTTAACTTGGCTGATCGGCAGTGCCAACGGAACGTGTGCCGAGCCCTAATCCGCCTCCCCGTGGGGCAGGTCAATCTGGCCTCGATCGGGTTCTCCGGCCTGCTATCAGACAGTCTATAGTGGTCGTCCCCCTCCCCCCCCCTGGTTTCATATTTGGCAATTGTAAAAACATGCCTCGTGCTGTGATATATAATTTTTGCAGATTTCAGGAGAGATCGATATCTCCGCATCTTGAACGAATTCTCAACAGACAAGTTGTGAACTGCACCGGTGGAAAAAATTACCGGATATGGAAGGTCCTCCACCGGAAGACGCTCAGACCTTATACACGCAGCCTGGATATATAAAACACCCCAACTCTCTACGACATCCCAAACAAACCACATACAACTTCATAGTCTACCAGCCTATCCAAGCAAGATAACACAACCATGTCCCACAAAATCACCGTGACCCTGCCCCAGCTGGCCAAAATGATCGACCACTCCCTCCTGCATCCGACCATGACCGACGCCGACATCCGTGCCGGCCTGCAGATCGCCCGCGCCCACCACGTCGCCACCGCCTGCGTCAAGCCCTACGCCATCCCGCTCGCCAAGCAAGAACTCGCCGGCTCGGACGTCCTCATCTGCCCGGTCATCGGGTTCCCGCACGGGAACAGCACGACCGAGATCAAAGTCCTCGAGGCCACCGCCGCGGCCCAGGCGGGCGGCGCCGAGATCGACATGGTCGTCAACGTCGGCAAGGTCCTCGGCGGCGACTGGGTGTATGTCACGGAGGAGATCCGCCGGATCAACGAGGCTGTCGTCGCCAACGGGGCCGCCCTCAAAGTCATCTTCGAGAATGATTACCTGCAGCCCGAGCAGATTGCGCGGCTGTGCGAGATCTGCTCGCAGCTAGAGGTGGCGTTCGTCAAGACTTCGACCGGGTATGGGTTTGTCAAGCAGGGGGATGGGTCGTATAAATACAGGGGTGCGACCGTAGCGCATTTGAAGTTGATGCGGGAGAAGTCCGCGGAGAAGGTGCAGATTAAGGCTGCCGGGGGCGTGAGGACCTTGGATGATCTGCTGCATGTGATGAGCTTGGGCGTGACACGTATCGGGGCCACTGCGACGGTTGCCATCCTGGAAGAGGCCAGGAAGCGGGGGATTGGGAATGAGCCGGTGGAGGTGGCGTTTAAGCCGATGGTGGCGGAGGGGATCACAGGCGGCTATTAGGTCCGCTGATTATGCTTCGGAATTTGAGCATTCATGGGTTTCTAGTTTCACAGGATCGACTCGGCAATTCGCGGTCAAGTTCCGAGGTCACCATGAAACAAGGGATCATGGTCGAGATCCCATAGCCACGTCTGTTCCAGGATCGGAAAGCCGTCCAGGGTTGGCGGCCACAGAATCGGGTTTTCTGCCGTCTCTTCCTGTTCTCCGCAAGGTTGGGGGGCATAGGATAGCAATGCTGAATCATGTGTTAGTTTGAGAAATGATAGAGGAATGAGAAATTCGACCTTGGTCAAAATCGTGCAAGGCATCCGTCATTGCAGGGTCATTGGTGTACAAAATGTCATCTGGACTCGGTAGGGCGCTGGGAGCACCACGGTCAAGAGTCGCGACGCCCTCCGTAGTAGAGACCTGAGATGTCACATTCCCAGAGACAACTTGCAGCTCGTCCGGCAAAGCTTGCACAGATGGTCTACTTGGGCTATTTGAAAGCGTAGTCGTGCGTTTATTCTTGCCCAACAGCACGTCTAGCTCCTTCTGCATTACAAGCTTGGTCAGTCGCTGGAGGATGTCTAGTCCTTGCTCCGCCACCACCGAGCGCGATTTTAGCGTCTCCTGTATCTCCATCACATTTTGCAGCGCTAGCTTGGAAGCACTGGACTGCTGGTTCAAGGGATCCATGCTGCACAGAATACCCAAGGTAACTCCCGCGGTAAAGGTATGTATGCTGACGAAGGTCACAGCGTAGGTCTCGGCGACAAGCTTCAGAATTGGGCTTGACTGGATAGAGGACATTCTCAGCGCTGCAGTGCGACAAGCCTCGAATGACGAGACGAATGGGTTGGGCTTTGGCTGATCAGCTTGGTCCGAGCCCGCTCGGAGAGTCTCAGAGTCTGTGCTGCTGTGCAGCTTGTAAGACAGAAGAGGCCTGTGCGTAAGAATCATGGCATTCTCGTACGCCAACATCAAAGTCATAGCCTGGAGCTGATAGATGTGGCTCTCGAAGCGCGGCCCCGTCGCTCCGATATCGCGATCTATTTCCTCTGGGGTTGAGTAATTCGCCTGGTCGGAAGTTCGATCCCATTGAAGTTCGAGGGGAAGCTTGGCTTGCCACTGCTGTAAGCGACTATTGTACTTGGCCACTGCTTGGAGGGTGTCCTGTAAGTCCCGTCGTGACTTGATCGGTTTACCATCTTCTACTAGAGAAGGCTTGGTGCGATACAACTCCCCCAGGGCTGCTTTAGTTACCACAGATAGCTCAGACATGAGGCGTTTGTAATACAGCAACGTCGTTTTGGGCGCCTGAAGGTCATCGGGTATCCTCGAACATTGCATAACTTGCAGCTTTGCTGATGGGTCCAAGGGCTCCACGTCGCAATCAGCATCCCAAATACTGTGTGGGTAGCCGTATACCACGGCAGAGAAAGTCTCGATCTCATAGATAGCCCACCAACACCGCTTCCGTGTTTCATACTGCTGGCGAAAATCAGGGGACCCCGAAGGCCGTAACCGGCGGTGCAGATGCAAGGCCTGTGCAATGCGGAGTCCGCAACCGCACACAGGCCATGCCAGACGGGGGGAACCATGGTACAAGTAGTAAGTTCCTAGCAGTACGCAGCTCTGCGCTGCTTCCAGCGAGCCGAGCGACATAACGTCCAACAGTTTGGCTCTTACACAAGACAGGATACGGTCTTTCAGACTTGAATCGACGCCGTGTCTGGTTAGTAATGATCGCCGATATGGGCCCACGTAATGAATCCCGATGGCGATCACCACGAGAAAGGTGGACAAAAACGCGGCATTGGAGTATTCTGCTGGTCGGCCAGGGTGGCGCTGATAGAGCTTCGGCCATCGCTGCCGGAAGTCATCTTGCTGGAAGATCAACATGAACCAGTGGGCGCGGTCAAAGTACGTGTCCACGAGCAAGCTCGCAGCTTCATATGGGGGTATCAATGATAGAAGCTCGGTGGTAGGCAAGGACAAACCGTTGTAGACATATTGTGGCGTGAGCAGAGAGGGATCCCTGCTCGTTGAAGGTGCTGCATCAACTCCAGTGTTTGGGGCCATCGGGCTATCATGTCGTACATTACCTCCTGGGATAGCTGTTGTTGTGCGATCTGGTGGCGCGTGGGTGTTGTGCAATCGGAATGCCTAGACATTTGAGCCTTTGCTCCCCTTTCCATATCATAGAGGAACTTACCCCATCCACTAGAGAGAGCATCGAGCTTGATTGCCAGCATTCATCAGTTGCCGACACTCTTCCGGCCTCTGATATGTCATGTGTCTGTCGAGCAGTAACTGGGTCATCGTCTTGGCGAGAACTGTCCTGCACGGGGAGGCGTTTGGGGGCTGGATGGGAAGCTACAGGATTGTAGGGCCTCCAGCGAGTAGTTGCCCCTGGTGCACAATGAGCCCCGGCTCTGAGGCAAAGAGTACATGGTCGCCGAACATCACACTTCGAAACACATCAACCCAGTGGACAGGAGACGGGGTGTTCCTATCGGGTGCATACCTTGAGCTTCTGGCGTCGACAACGCTGGCACGCGCTCGAAACTTTACTGTTAGAACCCTGCATCCAGCGAAGCACACTTATTCACTATGATACCATATGTGCAGACTGCCTCGCTTGAGAGTAGTTCAGCTGGTGCGTCATGGAGAAGTGGAATCGGAATTATGTCGTTGAGTGGCAGCGTCGAGAATCCATTTTTGGCGAGTCTCCCACCGGAACGCCTTCTTCTTCTGGTAAGGTGTCATTCGTAAGTACAGCATTAATGACGTAAATCTAATGCAGCTGACTCATTATATCAGCCGCATAAAGTTCTATGTGAATACGTTAATATTTTGGACTGCCGGCCATTATACTCTTCTTTAGTTTTGGTTGTTGTACTGAGAGAGCAAAGCTAGTGTAAGCACATTTGATGTCAGAGTTGTTATCACAGTCCTTATTTCCGAGTTTCCTCCTTTCATCTCTGTTCTCACCATGGTCCGATTCATCATTCATATATATCCTTTGAAACTCCGATGCGCATTCCCAGTCACGATAAAAAGCTTCAGTCTCAGTTGTTTCTTGTGACTAACATGAATGACATTTCATCTGGAAGCATATGTGGATTAAGACTTCAATTAGAAAAGAAGGCTGGTAAGAATGCCCGACCGGCCCTTAAACAAACTATCTACGCTGCTCCTGAACCCACTGTGAAGCCGCCTCTTCCCACCGCAACACACGAGCCCCACGAGTCGACAGACGCCGCTCAACCTCGCGCTCGAGCTCTGTTGCCGTCTTTCCATCCGAGTCGTACGTCGAGTGCGCCCCAGCAAGAAGAGTCAAGCGGAACCCCGCCGCCAACGCACCCTTGCAGGTCGCTTCGACGCACTTCTCACTTTGCAGGCCCAGGGCCACTATCTCGTTGATATCGGCATTGCGGAGGCGCGTCGAGAGGGTAGGATTCGACTCGAACGTGTTGCCTGGAGTTTTCAACCTATTGTCAACGTACTGTCATGCGCAGAGTCCGGTAACCAGATACTAACCAGTCTTCTTTGCGACCACGACTTCCTCCTCGACATCCACCCGCGGGGTGAACACCAGTTCCCACGGCTCGCTGCCCCGCAGTAGCGTTCCGTTTGCAGAGGTTTCCTCGTGCTGAATAAAATAGATAGCCCACGGAGATAGTTGGTTCTTCTCGCGGTAGGAATCGATGACCGACCGGACGGCGTTGAGGGTTCCTTCGGCGGACGCGGTGACTCGATCCGCATGCGGGACTCTGGTTGTGGGATCGACGGCAAGCTCTTTCTGGATGTCAATGACGAAGAGAGCTTTTCGAGGCGCCATGGCTTCTGCGTAGCAGTTGGTGGTTGTGTTGTTACGGTGGTGGTGGGATGTTTGTTGATGGAGGAGGGAAGTTGCGGGGCAGTAGTAGCATGCTTGCGCTCACCGGTATTAGTATTACCGCCGATGATCTGCACTAGAGTAATGCATGGAGGAGTTATCGGAGATGGTATGACACCCTGCATAGTCTCCGATCATGCGTTTCTGCCTCTACATGGAATCTCATTTCTAACCCCCTTTTTGGGTGTAATAGCCATAAGAGGCTGGGACTGTAAATAACAAATCAGGCACGGCTGCCTCAGCCAAGCCAAGGAGGAAATTACAATCTTTCTCGGGCATCAGGTGGCTTCTCATGGTTTTGGACATAGTAGAGATGCGCGGTATATCTGAAAGAGATTTGGTACGAGAAAGGGGCTAATCAAGACGTGGAAAGTTTGCCATGTCCATGCTGGCCTTAATATTCCTTCTTTTGCTGGCAGTCCGCCCGGGCGCAAGGCTTGTCTCTGACATATCACCCGTGCCCTAATGCTGGAATATTATCTGTTCCCTGGGTTAGGAAGTGCATGCGCATGACGGCTTGCGCAACAAGCAATCCTCAGCGTCGTCATAGAATAAACCGCATGATCCGTATGAGAGGGTGAAGTGAGAGAGGAACTTGCTGGAGGCGATGGATTCATGGCGGGGAGAGTGGTGAGCCTCCTTTCTCATCGACGCTCAGTTCGGAGTAAAGAGGCACCTGCATGTTATAGAAAGTGAACAGACGTCACTGGAGCACTAGCGAAAACATGTACAAGCAGTCAGGACGGCCGCAAGCTGGTCAAAGACTCGGAGTTGTGTTGTTTGGGCTGTCAGGGGCCATTACCCCGCACTACTGAAAGTGGTTTAGTGTGCCCAGTGCTGTTTCGACAATACAGAACATGACAAAAGCATGAACAACTGAAAGAATGAGTCATTCAGAACCACAGGAATTGATATAGAAGGTAAATTCTCATGACAGCTATTATCACCCAACACAGGATGGAAAGGATTTTCAGGCGCAATTGGGCCAAAGATGGATGATAACGATTTGTGTAGATGCATGCAGCGAGGCATTCGTCTTGCCTGGCAAAGCCCCCATCCACATTTTCCATTCTCCACGCCGTTTGACAGCAACGACGGAGTCAGTGGGGTATAATCCCTAGTTTGACTATAATAAAGTTCGATAAGAAAGGCCCTTTTGATTACACAGCAATATCTGGACAAGCATTGACATGCTCAAGTCGCCACGAGGACCGGGGACCTCTCGACTCCACAGTCAAGTCGCAAGGTACAAGAACCGGATCGCAAGATGAACAAGATAGCACAGAACATGATCTTGATAACCCATCATTGGCTCAAATAACAATATTGTGGTTCAACAAACCTGTCGTTGAGAAACCATCATGCACGTCATAATGACTCCGGGACCTCCCGCCCACCGAAACAGCTCAGAGCGAAATCGCTCCATGTAAACACACACTGCCCATTCTATCAATGCGTAGAAAACCTCACATCTTTTCAATCTTCCCTGCCAAATCTCACAGCAACTGAAGTACGTTCAAGACAGCCACCATGTCTCCAAGCGCTCAAGCACCGCCAACCATAATCTCCGCCTCGCAAACCCCCGAAGAAGAGGTATAGTCCCGCCCATTCCCCCCGATCCTCTCAGGCAACACAAGCCACACCACAAAAGAATCCAAAATAATCATACTCACCCACCACCCTCACTCTAGCGCAACATCACCACCGCCAAGCAATACATGGCCATCGCCTACTCCCCGACCGAGAACCACGGCGCCGAGTCCGTCCGCCACCTCTGCCACCCAGACAGCTGGTTCTGGAGCCCGTCCACCTTCCCGGGCTGCTGCACCCCGATGGACTACGCCGACTCGCACGCCACCGTCATGCAGTCGGTTAACGACCTGCACATCGTGCGCTACGATCAGGCCTGGGCCAAGGACGGCCACGTCCTGCTCCGGTACACCGCCGAGGGGTCGCATGCGGGGAGGCCGTACAAGGGGATCGAGAGATTCGACCCCCCCAAGCGGGCGCAGTGGAGCGCGGCGGCCATCTTTGAGATCAGCGATGGGAAAGTCAAAAGCTTCACCAAGGACTGGGATCAGAAGGTTATGCAGGTGCGTTGTTAAACTTTCATCTCGAAGGGATTGAGGTGTGGAAGTGTGCTGATTGTGGGGGTTCAAGATCCAACTCGGTTGGGCGCCTGTGAAGGAGTCTGACGATCCGCGGTGGAAGGCGGAGATTTTGGCGGACCCTGAGAAGGGGCGGCAGGCGAAGTAGGGACGGAGGGTTGGGGAGACGGGGGGAATAGTAAATCTCGGAAAATCCGCGGGTCCTTTCGGGTCGATGTTCATGTTGATGGAGTAGAATGGCGTGATAAAATTACGCTGATAGCCTGGAAAGTCTCTGAATGCAGGCTTTACTGGAATAATGCCATCCAGATCAGTCATAGAACATGAGGATGTTGAAATCCTAGGGACGTCGCACCATGCACAGCTGTCGACGACCCAGGATGCATCTCCGGGCACAAGTATGTGGCATCTGGTGTCACAGTCATCATATCTATAGCCAGATGCGCAACCGAATGGCAGTCACCGGGGCTCTGGTGTTGCAGTAGTACACAGCTCGCGGCGCGACTTGCTAGGGCATTTTTCGATGATCATATAGAAGTCGCAGGATGGGTTCAGATAAGATACTACTGCAAAGGGAACTTCCTGGCAGATAATCATCTACATTTATGAGCTCAGACCATGCTCAGGATACATGGAAATCTATCAAGAAGTATAGCTAAGGGCCGCACGCGGTCGACTTTTCTGGGCTGCCAGATTCACATGATCCGCGCACAGATGCATTTGAAATCAAATCTTTGAGCTTTTCATGTCTGATGCAGATCATAAGCAATGTCTTACCTAGCAATACAGCATCACCTCCGACTTTGCCGATTTGAACTACTATTCTCGCTATTGCTTTCCTTACTACGCTGATGGCTACGAGAAGACACCGAAGGAGTCTGCTGTAAAGGTGAAAACGGGTTGTGGACTTATGAGCGATGCTCAAGGAATCAAACGGTGACAGGTATTGAATGACCATCAGCCCGGCAAGAACGGCAACAGTATCTCCGCAAGTAATTTGCTATATCTTAACTTTAGGCGCCAGTAATGCTCTACTACTGTACCAAATGGCAGTCAACTGTATTGTTTCTCAAGACTCCTAGCACATCGAGCCGTGTCCACTGCCGGTTATGGTAGCAGCAACTAACGGAAACCCACCTCGGTCTGAAGAGTACAGTGCGGTTTCCTGCCGTTAGATTGAGGTTACATTGCATCTTCGATGTCTCAGTTTCATAGGAGCCTAGCACGGAGCGTCGTGACGTGGAACAGCGCGGGACGGCAGGTTGCTGCCACCCTGAGAGTTTACATTCACCGGTACGATACATTCATATCCTGTCTCTGACAAAAATTTACTTTGACCTGGCTCATGCAGGGCTTTTGCGCCTCTCAATTGGGAATAAAGAGTGCTGTTTGATGATCAACAAAGTTGGTCTTTCGGGGTGACAGAGAGCATGGTTGAAGAAAGTAGCGCCCAGAGATATCATTTCCATGCATTTGTCAAGTATCAGCTTACAGACTAATGAGGAAATAGAAAACAGCGCTACTTACTGTTTCATTAAATGACATCTTCTTCCTTACATCATATACCTATCCACGCATTATTGTCATTTTCTCTTGTGATAGAGGCAGCCACATCGACTTAGCTCAGGGCTAGAGAGTGTATAGATAATGCTGTAGCCTCGTAAGGCAAACGACAAACTCTCGCCCCAGAAAGAATCTGTCAATGGTGAACCAGCCTCAAATTGCGCAGTCTAAGACATTTTGTCTAAGGCAGTTTCCCGTGCTAAGACATATCCCCATATGAGGTTATGTTAGCCGAGTAAGATGATAGCTAGCCAAAAAAGCACTGATAATCTCAATGAGCTTGCTGCCTAAGCTAGTCCCTTTTTATATAATGCGCTGAGATTCCGTATGTGACACAGGGTGTCCAGCCACTGAAAGATCCAGGATTGATTCACGGTTTGATGGCGATAGAGCGTTGAACAGTTTTCCTGACCAGGCTGTCGCATATTCCAAGTCTTGTTGCTCACTCTGACTGGGTGTCCAATTCTTAAAGTTTAGTTTAGGATTTCTTCGTAGGAGCTCTGCAGAGGCCCATTGACATATTGTAGCTAAGGATGGCACAACTGACCTATTTATTCAGTCTTGATCCACAGACCCATCTGAGTCAAACTGTCACACGACGTACACCAAGGCATAGTGAGCTTTATGCTAGGCTGCTTGCTCATAAAGTCGAATTGCTTTGCCAGGAGTCTGTCAAAACAGGGCTGGAACAGTGATAGGAGTCTTCAAGCTTCAAGACACGTTGACTACCACGCGTCTTGCCGACCAGAACGTCGTTTAGTTTGCGGACCCATCGATTAGGGCCGAGAAATGTAGTCAATAGTATGCGACTCTTTTCGCGATGGGGCCAACTATGGGTCGGGCGCCGGAAGTGTTCCGAGCGAGAAATGCTGGGCCTGCCAACGGGATCGATCTTCAAGATTGATACCACTACAACAGTCAATTCAAGCGTTTAGCAGTGGTCCATGGGGTCGATACGAGAAATCTATGAGAACATCTCTTTTCAGCTCGCAAGTGATTATCATGCAGAGGTGTCAGAAAAGAAAGATGATGGTGCGGTAACGCGGTCAGCCCTACCGTTGCTCCTCGGGGTCCGCGGAAGCGGACTCGGGAGGCTCTCCCCTTGTAGGGCTGGATCTGTTACATGGCTGCCTATTACCTTACAGCCATATCCACCCTTTCCCATTCACTGTATCTGCACCCTTGATAACTGTATGACAGCCCAGACCAAGAGATTAATTTTCTCACTAGTTCAACTCTTGTTTTCATGAGAATGTCCACTGACAACTTCGCTCAGCACATCCGAGTTTTGCACTAACCCCACGTCGCTCGTTCACTGTTTCAGACCTCTAACATTGTATATTGCTTCGTCTCTTTGCCAAATGCAACTTCGCTCCTTTCTCGTCACCAGTATCTGGGTGGTGGGCTCTTTGGCCTCACCGGTCCCGAAGACTGGCGACTCCTCGCAAAAGCAACTGTCCAACGCGCCCAATTCTCGTCCCTCTTTTCCCACTGTGACCGGCCATGAGATCCACCTGCCGTGTCTTCAATGTTCTCCAGAGGATGACAAGGGCCTAGTTGACAACAGAACCTCGACATCCTTTGTGGTATGGACCCCAGATTTCCCTCATCCTGGAAGACCAGAATCGAATACTGATCTTGTCCATAGGCAATGAACCTCCGAACCGAACACAATGCCCTCCTGGTCAATAACGTCAGCGTCTTCCCCGCCGGATACCCCATGCAACTTCCAGTCCAGATGCACCACGACGGCAACATTGACAGCGCTACTGTCGAGACCGTCCTCCTGACCTACGGGGTGGACATCGAATACCTCCCACCGAGGGTCGACTCCCCGGTGGGCGACATGTATTTCGTGGAGGTCAAGTTCTTCGATCCCACCGGTCGCCCCGCCACCGCAAGCGTAATCCACGTCCGCCTGTCTCGCGACGCTGACGAAGACGACCTCTCGATCTCCCAAATTATCATCGAGCCGCTCCTCGACTACCATGCGTCCCACGGCCACGGCAACAAGGTGTGGCACGCCCAGTACTGGAAGATGCTGGTGGGCAAGTACAAGTCCTGGCGCAAGGAGCAGAAGAAGGCCCTCCACAAGAGTTTGCATGCGACGCCGGAGGTCCACGTCTCCTGCGGTGATAGACCCTGCATTCGTCCCTACAACACGGTCGTCGCAACTGATGGGGAGGGACATCGCCGCCACCACAACGACGAGAGCAAGTCCCCGTTTGCCGTGGCTGGCCCGTCGATGGACGCCTACGTGCACCACCACCGTTCCAACCCCAACTTCTGGCGTCTCATCATTCCGGCGATGGTGCCTGCGTTGCTAGGGATGGTCGCGGGGTTGGTCGTTTGTACTACTGGGGTGGTTGTCTGGAAGATTATCGCGTGTGCGCTGGCTCGGTGCGTTGAGAAGCGGGCCAAGAGATGTGCACGTGGCGGCGGGTGCTGTAGGGGCCTGAGACAAGCGGTGTCAGAGAAGCAGCAGCTTCTGGCTCGGGAAATGGGGGCTAATTGCGATGTGTAGAGACTGTGATTGCCCCTTCCACCTCAGACAGACAAGACAATGCGTATGGGGGTAACCCGTGGTAGCTACAAGGTGAAAGTACGGGATGGGTGGATCGGGTAGAGAGCATCATGGGCTTGTATGTGCTTATCATTCGTTGCGCAGAATGGTCAGTCTTTCAAAAGTTTGCGTGCCTACTCGCGTCAGCCTCACAATCAATTTTTCTCCTTTGTAGACGGGCCAGTCCCTTTTCCATGGCTTTGACCCACTCTAATAGGGGAATGTTCGAGGCGAAGCTTTGGACTTACGAAGTTCCGACCGTCAAAACACACTCACACACCGCTGAATCCGTGCAGACTGGACTGTTTCCGAGGCAGTGTCATTGGGGTCAAGGAGCTAAGCCACCGATTTTGGAGCCCTAATTGTGATCTCAATTCAGCACTGCTGCACTGCTACAGTGCCAGCCAGGTGCCACAATATCCTCAACCTACTACCAAGCGCTGATAGTGTGGATACTTCTTTGTGTCTCGGGGTCCGCGGATCCCACTAATCGACACACGATCTGACAGTAAGTACGGAGAGAGAGCCCATTCCCACGACTGGGGAAATGATTGAGAAACCGGCTAGGTGTGCACAAAGTCAATCTGGAGTCGAAGGACTGCTGAACTATGACCCGTCAACAGCCTCAGTGGAAACACGTACTCGTATTATCATTATCCTATGCAGCGTCAAGCGGAGCAGTCCAACAGCCAGAAAGATCCCTCTTCAGCCCGCCCATTGCCGCTGGGTCCAAGAGCGGTCGTTGATTGGCCAAGCTTCCAAGCAAAGCTTGACCAAAGCTTGAGGGGGAAATGACTGGCGCAAAAACTGGCAATAATGGGTGGGGCCCGAAACGAGGCTGCCTAGCACTCGTTTTTTCCCGGTGCACAACACTGCCTCGACCACAGCCCGTGTCTTGTCATGCTTCGCTTCGACGGCTGAAGGCTGTACAACCCATACTGCCACGCTCTCATCTACCACGCGCACGCTCACCGCAAGAACCCTCCATGATCCATCCCTTCGCCAATTTACAGGGCTGGCTCCACTGACGTCAAGCGCCCTGGACGTCCCTGTCCAGAATAGAAACACTCACATCATTGTCCCTCAGTTTTCCCCCGGCCAGCACAGCACTAGACCGCATGGATGATAGATCATCCTGGGCAGTCCTTCTCGCCCAACGACGATGAAGTCATAGCGTATTGTTGGCTTTTCGCTGACGCCTGTTCTGTAGGGCTGATGCTGCGCACTGAGGTCCTGTCCTTTGGACCCCGGATTGACTTTCAAGAGATAAATAACCGGTGGATTCCACTACTTGAGTGGGTTTGTTTCTCTTTTTTTTTCCTCCCAGAATTGCCGATACCCGAATACCACCACAACAATTTAATAATCCTCACTACCGTCACGCCTCCCTCTTCAACACTCATACTCCAACGCATTCACTCATCACATTTCCACCATGTTCAACTGGTTCAAGTCGTCCAACAAGGAGTCCGCTCCCACCCAGCAGCCCACCTGGGATGCCAATACCGTGACTATGCAGCAGCCCTCCGGCCCTGAGGCCCCTGTCACCGAGCGGGTCGTCACCGGCCAGCCCGTACGTGTCCCGCCCCCTTCAGTCAAAACCTCCCAAGCTCAAGCTAATCATTTCACCAACCAACAGAACCAGCCCGAACAGATGCAAATGAGCCTCCGTGGTGGTGGTGAGGGCGAGGACGTCTGCTGTGGAGTGTAAGTTCCTACCCCCAACCTTTCATTCAACGGATATCACTAATAAAACCCAGCTGCGCCGGTCTCTGCTGCTTCGAATGCTGCGAGTGCTGCTGCTAGACACGATCAACCTTTTCCCGCCATGGCGGATAGAAATCCTCCCGTAATGTTCCACGATCTTACTATAAAGGGGTTATGACGAGTGATGACCGGATCATCATGAGTCGCGCGTGTTTTGTTTATACTATACCGGATGAGAAGACGGGCGCCCGTCGTTGTGTATATTCTCATATATCATGATATATATTAATGCAGTCTATGCTTTATGAATGGACTTGACACTGGGTTTGAAGAGTATATTCTCTACTACCATGGTCCTGGCTTGGTTACGAGCTTTGAAAAAGTACTCGCCTGCGTCTGGTTGGGAATCTCATGAAACGACTTGCTTGTAACCGCAACACCAATTCACAGAAGTCCTTGTGTTCTAGCTACCGTTTGTCCCGGTCGCAGCCGCACAAGATGCCGGACTAGTTACTGCTAAACATTTACCCGGCAGAGTCGATCACGGAAACATAGAGCTAGCGAAAGAAAAACGAGAGTTTGTCCACGAAAAATGGATGCAATTTCGCTCGACAAATTATCCCGGATATACTTTGCGTCGCATAGAGTAACTTTTATATACACTAATCCACAGTCCTCCCCCCCCCTCCACCATAATTCCAACAGACCCAACCTCCACCCTCACGCCCACTTCCCAATAAGCGCCATAATGCCCGCCCCCAGCAGCGTACAGCCCACCATATACAACAACTTGGACCGCCGGCGCGTGCGGCAGGGATCGAACAAGAAGTCGCGCGCCAACAACTCCACCAACGCACTGTAGATGAGGATGCCCGCGGAGACGGCGTTGAACACCCCCTGGATGATCAGCGACTCCTTCGAGTTGGGGTTGTAGGTCGTGCGCAAGCCCAGGCCGATCGCGATGGAGATCGGGGTGGTCAGCCCGTAGGCCAGACAGAGGAGGTAGGGCAGCTTGGCGTGCTGGGCGAAGGGGATGGCCGACAGCCGGGCGCCGATGCCCAGCCCCTCGAAGGACTGGTGGAACACCAGCACGGGGTAGAGGGTGGCGAACTCGGACCCCGTCACGCCCAGGTTCAGCCCGATGATGACCGAGTGGAAGATGATCCCGAACTCTAGGATCAGAAAGGCGGCGATCTGCTGCCGGAAGGATCTTTCGGTCGCGTCGGCGTCGGCGTCGGCGTCAGCTGAGGCCGAGGCGGTGGTGGAGTTGGTGGAGGTGGCAGGCAGGGGTTTTTCTCCGTCGGGAATGCGGCTGCGGCTGCGCCCTTCCGGGTCGACGTCGTGGGTGCTGTGCAGGGAAGGGCAGGGGTCCTGGGCGATGAAGGCGCTCGTGGCCGACTCGTCGCGCTCGATGCCGTACTTGTGCTCCACGTAGACCTCGGCGGCCAGGTCGAGGAGGAAGATCAGCACGACGGCCGTCAGCACGATGGCCGCGCACCACGAGTACTCGCCCCAGTACCCGGAGACCCCGACGCACGTCTTCGGGCCGATGCGCTTGTAGGCCGGGTCCAGCAGGTGGATGAACGCGGTGGCCAGGATGACGCCCGTGCCGAAATAGCGGGCGAAGATGTAGACGTTGTGCGGGATCTTCCAGCTAGGGAGGCCCTTGGAGACGACGGGGAAGAAGGTGAAGGCGGTCGAGACGAAGAGGATCACGAAGATGGAGGAGATTCGCGCGCCCAGGTGGCCGTTGTACTCGTTGTCCGAGATGGCATAGTAGCAGAGCACGTCCTCCTTGCTCGCCGTGTGGAGGTTCACGTCGGAGGCGTTAAAGGTGGCCATGATTGCGGAGGAGGAGAGGACTGGGCTGCTCTGCTGCTCATGGTTGAGGATGGTAGTCCGATGGTGTAGGTCTTATAGATGTCGTTCTGGGGACCTTGGGGTAGAGGTGGATAGCAGGCTAGATAAATGGACACGCTTTCGGGGCTCTCAAAGTGTCGAGGAGGGTTTAGTCGACAGGAACTGGCCGAACGCTGTCAGCCCAGTGGGGGCAAACTGCCACATTGCCGAGTCAGCGTCTGAAGTGATGACCATTGAGTGGAAGCTGAGTGGAGCATCCGTTTTCTGTGCTGCCTGGTCCACTTCGAGTACGATTTCAGTTCAGGTGCTTCAATACGTGGTTGCAATATTGCAGAGGGAGGATAAACTCTTGGGCCTGGCAATTTCCAGGATCAGAGATTGACTGCCACTGATGCATCTAATTCGCAACCACAGACTCGTAGATAGCAACAGCAGAACAAGATTGATGGTGCCAAGAGCGAGATGCTGGCAACGCGCACATGGAACGCCCTGTAGGGCTGAGCTCCACTGGACTCCCGCAAGGTCCTCAGAGGTCCCGCCCGAAAGTCCTTGCCTTGATTCCTTCCGCACGGTGGCAGTAGCCGAGTCTACCCCTTTTTGCACACTCGCGACCGGAGAATTTCGCTTCAGTCTGTGGTTCACTGAGACTAGCCTCCAATGGATTTTTGATTAGGATGTGTTCTCGGTTACTGGATTCGAAGGTGTTGCCGGGTCTCGCACTCGGAGCACTGTCACTGGGCAGACACCCCAACGAGTCTAACGCGATGTTTCTGGGTTCGTCCTGTTTTACCAGCACCACATTACATCATAGCTTCTCTGCAAAGAGGCGAATGAGGTTGCGGCGATGCTCGAGTCACGCACTGTGACTTTCGACACTGGCGTCGTAGCACCTCACTGACCGGGAACAAGGAATCAGCTCTTTTTGCGACCTGCAAGTCAAGCCCCATGTCCAAGGCGTGCATCAAACATGTACTCTAATTCATGCATGGCCTTGGCCTTCGAATCTCAACACGCGTTCCGCTCGTCGAAGCATTAGCCCGAAGACTTCATCTTTCCTACAAATAATATTCAGTACCTCGTAATCACGTGCATAATCACTAACTAATTATCTCGTGCGAGGTATAGACACCAAGAGCGAAGGGCTTTGTATACTCTCTTTTCACATCATTGGCCTTGCAGTCCATATTCAGTCAATTTAAGGTATCTAATATTTTTCACCCCTGCATGGACATTCGGACATTTGGCGCAAACGACTGAGATTATCACCAGCAGTAGATGGCATGCAGAAAAGCACATCCCGACAAACAAACTGATGGCTGAGAGATTGAAGACCACAAACTCTAAGAATTTTGACGGTACCTTCACTAACCGCTTTACAGTTAACTAAGAGGTAGAATCCTGCAAGCAATGAGAGTGAACGCCGAACGCACTTTCCTGATGCTCCCTGCTGGCTATCTGATTGGCTAGAGAGGTCAGTCACAGATCTAGAAACTAATCAATCCTCGATAAAAACACTAATTAGTATTTCCTAGTAGAGTGACTCAAAAATTTTTTATCATAAGATTAGATTGAATAGCTGAGCTTTAAATTTATTCTGCAGCTGTATGAATAGGGACATCGCAGATGAACTCAAACTCCCGGAGCGTCGAAACCCTAGAGTCAATATATTTCAAGTAGTCGAAAATTGGCTCCGGATGAGAGAAAAGAAAATGGGGTTGTGTCCTTGATAGTGTCGATAGCGAGTTTCTTTACTCACTTCCAGCGGATAGAAAGGACGACCCGGTTAGAGCGCCAACGAACGCACCGATCAAACCACTTTTGAAAGATATTTCCAGGAGTCCAATCGGATTTACCATCATCACGAGACGGAGCAAAGAAGTTGCATTAAGAATGGTTGGCCACAAGGACCTTCTTGAAGTAACGCCGATGGAAAGGTCCGAGGCATTAGACCTCCTCCAAAAGAAGCTCAATTTTCGAGGCATAAAGCCGCAAATTAAGGCCCCGGGGCAATTCTGTAAAGCTTTTCTGACTATCGCAGGGCAATTAAGAAACAGCATTCCTTGACGACATCCCTGTACCCGGAGAACAGTCAAGAAAGGACCGGGAGTTTCAGAGAATATAGCAAAGGAGTATTTTATCAAGGAGTATGTACCTCATCGAACTCCGCCAGTCCTGAGTCAAAGGCTATTTATCCGATGTCCCGGCCGGACCTCGGCGATGGTGGTCAACGCAGTAGATGAACACGAGAGGAGTAATGATACATCTAGTTAGTCTGGGTCATGCAGGAGGTTTCTGAAAACTTCCATCGGTATAAATCTTTCGGATATCTGATGATAGCCGCAGTGCGGTCTAGCCAATATAGGTAGACCGCGATATGGCAATTGGAAGCTCACCTCCGCGCACGTGAGCGAAACTTTCGTTATCTCACCAGTGCCAGTCATCTCTGTCCGTAAAGATATGTCCATTCCGTAGCCGTCTGTTATCTAGAATCATTTAAGCTTGATTGGTGGGGGTTGGCAGGTGGTAGGGTGGATTGCGGGGAAATAGAGCAGTGTGGGGACGGAGAGTCACGGATTGTATCTCACCGTCCCCATATAGATAGCATATGAGCCAATCGTTGTATCGTATTCTCCACAAGGTTGAGAACGAGGGGAAAGCGGAGTTGAATCTAGGCAGATTTGCCACGGTTGAACAGATATGCGACCTCTCTAGCAGGAGAGTCATCCAGCACCATCAAATACAAGCTGAGTTCCAGGAAAAGAATGCACTTTTCAAGAACTCAGCCCCGGTCGCTCTCCCATTTGAACGCCAATCTCGGCTAGTATTTCTCCAACCCAGACAATGGATTACACAGACAAAAAGATGAATCGAGGCGAGGCGAATGATAGAGTCTCCATTCAAGAGGGAGATTCACAATACCAAGCCGGTCGCCAGACCCCCAGCGATGCTGAGCGTCTCAAGATAACCATGCCCGTACAATCTCATCAGGACCCATTCATGGGTGAGGAGGGCGCTGAAGTACAGTATCGGAGTATGAAATGGTGGTAAGTGAATTGTTGCATCCCATGCAGATTGATACAAAGCTGAGAACTCCTTTTCATGCAGGCATTGTGCTATATGTGAGTAACCCTTGCTTGGCCCTCAATGTGGCTATTTGAAGTATTCTAACCGAATTTCAGTAATGATTGCTCAATCAATATCTCTGGGGATTCTCTCACTGCCCTCTTCGATGGCTACCTTAGGCTTTGTACCGTTCGTAAATCTTGGTCCTCGTTAATATACGGCTCAATTGCTAAGATCCAATCTGTCTCAGCGGTTGCATCTTGATTATTGGCATCGGCGCTTTAACGACATACACGGGCTACGTTCTTGGACAGTTCAAAATTCGGAATCCGCAAGTCCACAACATGTCTGATGCAGCAGAGATTCTGTTCGGACCACTGGGTTGCGAGGTCGCCACGGTAGCTCAAATCTTATTCTTCATCTTTCTAATGGGAGCTCATATATTGACGTTCTCAATTATGATGAACACACTGAGTAATCACGGGGCATGCACTGTCATATTCTGCTCCGTTGGAGCAATCCTATGCTTTTTTCTGACCCTCTCAAGGCGTCTACAAGAGGTTTCATATCTCGGTATCATATGTATGACAACACCCACTCCGAAATTCCTAATCGATTAAAGCTAATCATGCATAGCTTCACTATCTATCTTCATAGCTGTAATGATAACAGTCGTCGCAATTGGTATCGAGGCTCCCGATCCTATAGCCCACGCCATCAACCACCCAACTCTCCTTTCCGGTTTCTCAGCCACTCTAAACATCGTCATATCGTTTGCAGGTCACTTGGCATTCTTCAGCTTCCAATCGGAGCTTGCCGAACCGAAGGACTTTTCCAAGGCATTATTTACTCTCCAGGCAACTGATACTTCACTTTATCTTGTCGTCGCTGTTGTTATATACCGATACGCGGGCGGTAATGTTAAAAGTCCAGCACTACTAAGTACCAGCTCTACTGTTTCAAAAGTCGCATTCGGTGTTGCCATCGGTACAATAGTTATTGCGGGAGCGATTATTGCGCATGTGGGAGCCAAAACGATCTATGTTCGGATGTTTCGTGGTACCAATCGAATGAATGAGCGATCTCTGGTATCTTACGGAACCTGGGTTCTAATTGTCTTCGTTCTTTGGGTCATTGCTTGGGTTATAGCGAATGCTATTCCTGTGTTCAATGATCTACTCAATGTCTTAGCTGCTGCTTTTGCAAGCTGGTTTACTTTCGGACTGGAGGGTCTGTTCTGGCTGCACATCAATAAAGGACAAATCACCTCCGCCCGAAAGATTTCTTTGGCAGTTTTGAATGTACTCCTTGTGCTGATGTGCTGCGTCATGGTGAGAAGACCCACTTACCAATCTTACGATACTACACATGCTAACAAAGGTTTACAGTGCGGAATGGGGCTCTGGGTATCAGGGAAAGGCATTGCAGTTAGCGCCAAAACCGCGCATGGCGCATTTTCCTGTGCGGATAACAGATGAAATGATTCATCAGAAAGTTACGGCCATGGCCATTGAAAATGGCGGTTAAATTGGCTTTCAATACATGGCCAGAGAAACTGAAGAGGGATGGTGTTAAGGCGGTTTACCAGATCATCGATATGTATCTCCTCACTAGTAACTACAGATATATGTACATAACCTCTTTCGTTCGTTCTAGCACTAAGCAATCAGTCTCGGATGATCCTCCCAACCAACAGTTGAGAACATCCCATGTCTAAAGATGTGATGTACTTATGGTGGTACTGCCTTGAGAAACCTGTGGCCTTCGTGTTAAAATATAATATTCAAAATGTTTGTACCAATATGTACAACTCGGCAGCATTGAGCGCCAACAGTTCAACACATGGTAAATATGCAGGGAGGCCTTTTTATACCCTCTATGCACCTCAAATGGTCAAATAGTTCTCTCTTCATAGAAATTCAGTCCTGTATACAAGGTGGCGTATACTTCCATTCAAGACTCTTAGAGTGATGTTGATCATAGAAGTAGCATCTTCGAGATGATCTTAATAAGATCGAGCCACATAATTCTTACTGTAGGTTCTTGGTTGGTTTGAATGAAAGATATTGAGGAGAACTTTGAATTCTAGGAATGGTACGGAGGTAGGCTCTTTTAGATCAGAGGCAAATTCTCGCAAATTGCGTAGACTTTAACTAAATCTACAAACGAGCCTGTTCATCCCTAGTCAGCCGTCGGAGAGGAGGACCGCCTCTGCTGCCATCGCCACGAGAAATTGGAACAGAAGTCTGCTTCCATCCCCACTTCTCTTTCTGGTGATCTGAAGCCTTCCCTTCGAAGTTGTCTGCAACGTAGCGTCCTAGAACTGGTAGAAATTTAAACGCACTATTTAGGATTAGAACCGTATCTTCAATAGCGTTTGATGTAAGACACTTACTGTCCGCTATCTCCAGTAGCAACAAACAGATTTTCCAGTGCGGGAGAGTAGTCAACCAGAAAATCACCCTTGGGTGTGTCTGAGTACCAACGCTGACCGACCAAGGAACACTCGTGCTAGAGGATGAAACTGGGAAAACTGCCACCCTTGAGAAAGGTGATACTTTTTTTATTCACCGGGGGAGCAAAATAAGATTCACGACACCAAAATTTGGCATTGCTTTCAAGGGCGCGTCGCGTTGGAAGAACGTGACCAAGTTGTGAGCAAATGAGTCATCGATTTGGTCTCGTAGACGGGCGACGGGCGATGATGAGTGGGAGGTGGATGCAGCAAACTTCAAATTTTTGGATGGCTAGTCAGTGTTCTTTATAGTGGGATTGATGAAGTATTTTATTCGATATCAGGTTCAATTAATTACTACGGGTGGCTAGTAACACGCAGGAGCTGCGGCGGGCCTCCACCAAGTGCCATATTTATTACATGGTGTAAAAGGATTCACATTTGCTGCAACTCGGAGTTTCGAAAATTCTCCTCGATGGTACAGGGTAAGCGATATCATCCACACATAACTGGTACTAAGTAATCTCCAAAAGGTAAAGATTGATCATTCATGATAGAGGAATGGGCTTGAGGGCCTATTCCCAATTAAAGATCATCGAAGGGTCCAAGGCTGGTCAAATATCGTTGATCCAATGACTCCGAAATTGCCTGAGATGACAGAAATCCTTCATCCATGGATATGCCCAGAAACTGCATGAACAGTTCGGAATATGAGCCTGGTTCTGTTCCGAATCGGTTGTCTTGGTACTCGTCGCTACTTGAAACCGGTGGCTCGTAAAGCCGGGCAAGGTGGTCAGTTGGAACACGCTTTCCAACGGTCGCAGATTGAAAATGCCGTCATTTCCGACTTTATTGAAGATGGATTGATCAAATCCCACAGAAGTCAAGCACTGAATCCTGGAAGACCACGACCACCAAACGGGCTGTTCGATTGTTTGAGGAAATTCTGCAAATGATCAAACACGCTTGCCTGGAATGATGAATAAATAGCTGCATAGCACTACTTTTCCCCCAAAATTGTGGCCAACGAAATGCAATTTCTGTTATGAATTGCTGGCATGAACCTAAGTCTGATATAGCTTGCTCAGCAACGGCAGCATTACTAGCAAATGAGAACACCTAGTGAACGGTGGCGCAAACTATAACTTGGTGGCCGATAACTGAATTATTTATTTCAATGTTGAGATCATCTGCGATGCCAATTAACTGTGATGTCCAGCCGCGTGTGAAATTGCCTGGTCAGTTGTGTTCTGAACAAAGGACGGTGGTCGAAATCTGGATCGTTTGTTCCTCGGGCGTTCATTTCCGAGAACATGAAGAATCGGGTGGTTCAAAAGCGCATGTGCGGCATGAAAGGTAGTCTGTAAAAGTAGCCAGGATGACCAGTATTCTCTGTATTGAGGAACATCATCAGGAGGCCTTCTGTCTAGTCCCAAGTTCTTGAACCGGTGGCTTTGGGGTAGGCTGGTCTCAAATTGATAAATCTCTTGAATCAGATGTGAGTGCGTGGAAGAGGCTACCCAAGCATCTTCCGATTGCCCTGAACGCATATCCCATCACCTTGCCCCATGTTGAGAGAAGATTCATACTATACAATAGAGAAAATGCTAAGGTCTTGAGAATCATCAGCACCAATTTTTGATGATGATGATGATGATGATGATTTGGTGGATTCAATTCAAATAAGGATGGTGGCTGGCCAAAGCTCGCAATCTTTGGATCATGTAGCAGAGGTGATTTCAGGTTTCCCGTTAAGAGTGCTTGGCGATCTTTTGCAAATGCGTTTTCAAGAATAAACACCGTCCAAAAGCATCCAGCCTCGTCGTCCCTCCTGGTTGGGGGCTCCTGGGCAGCAGCGTTCAAGTTATGCGCCAAGGATTTAGCCAGTTTCGAAGCTATGGCAATATTCATAGAAGACCTATTATCTTGGTCAGCTAACATGCAGTTAGATGATTTCGCCAGCTATGGTGAAAACGTCATCAGAATATTTGAAACTGACCTGCAATATCGCACAATGCCAAGAGGCATAACGTCTGCAGGACTTCAAGTGAAGCTACTCTCTCGGTTGCGAGTGGAATGATTGTTTCTTTGGGATGACTGAACGCAGTGATTTTGTGCACTTCATCTACCAGACCGGTAAAAGGGGTGATCTTCGAAAACTAAGCATATCGCTAGGAAGTTTTGCAACAAATGACATGGCCATTGGGAAACTCGGGACGCCAATCCGGCATGGTCAAAGAGTGAAAAAGGTTGAAAATAGACATTCGTTCTGTAAATCTCGACAAACCGTAGCCAAGCCTCGGGAGGGGATAAAGGACTGTGGTTATTAGTTCCCCTCTGATACAATGCAAGGACCAACTCGGAAACCTACAATGCAGAGAGATAGAACTTTTCTTGTGAGGACACTACTTGTATTGCTGAAGTTTCAGGTCCCCGGTTTGTTGTAATCTCTTCAGGTATTACTTCACTCTCTTGCATGGTTGCGGGAAAGTTTAGTCTAAAAGGACTTGTGAGGACCCTGACAGGCAAATCGTCAGCATACAAGTAATAGGTAGAATTGATTTGGTATTACTTGAGGGTGCTGTTGATACGATCGATCTGAGCTTCGAGTCTAGTAATTTGCTTCTGGGAGCTGAGGCGAGACTGAGGTGTGATGTGGTTAGGAAGAAGTTCTACAATGCCTGGAAACCTGTGATTGTGGTATACTTTCGGTCGAAACCAACAATGAACCTTGTGAACTCTCCCAGAAGAACTTTTCTGCACGTAGGTACATTTTTGCTTCGATCTTACGCAGAATAAACAGGACGGTTTCTCTCCTGGGCATTTGTTTTTTCCCTCCTATATAGCCAGAATGAACGTGACGTTCTGGTTGTGGTTGTGGGACCTACCGACAGGCTCACAGGCATTCCGCGGCCGTGTTGATTTGCATTCCGCGGAATCTCTGTTCAATCTGATTAGGGGTTTGATCACGTTTCCACAATTCGAAAATTACTAAGACGGTGAGGATTTTTTTTGAAGCGAGTCTGGTTTCCACATTGCTCCGCTTAGATCCGCTCAGATCCCTCAGATCCGCTCACATGACATAGTATCACATGAGCGGGGAATTATCCGATTTTCCTAGACCCCGCCCAGATGCCTTGATGATATATCAATCTCGAACCAAGTATTTCCATGTTGTTGGATTTATTCTCTCGTACAATACTTGAACGATCTATGCTTAGAAGTCTAATCGGGGTGAAAAACTCCACCTTTCGCCATATGGACATGTTTATCTTATTACTTGAAAGATGATGTTTTATATCGGATTGGAAGTGACTCCTTGTTCTAACTTAGTTTAGGTATCTTGGTATGAGGCCCGTTGGGCAACATAAGAACCGACAGGAAGCCCGATGACTTACTGGGATGTCTTCTTCGAATGTTTGCGAGGAAGAGCGCATGTATTCATGCTTGGGGCCGCGGTTGTGACTTGACGGACTTCTCATCTTCCTATATCAGCCTCCACATTGGATATGTACTGCGGTAAACGATAGGCCACGCTACCCTCCCAGCGCACGTTATTGATATTAAAACTCGGATCTCAACTGAGAATATATAGGAAGCCACAAAGCAATTCAACGGTATTATACTTCTCTAGTCATATAGAGAGTGCCAACATTCAATGTTCTTCCTGAGAAGAGCTGTTTCTCATGCCTCACGTGAGCGGAATCTGTTTACATCCGGGCCACTTTTGAAACAGGGCTGATCGTCGCCGACGTCATACTAAAATACATGCTTATCGAATGAATTCGTGCAGGCAACAATAGTTCCGGTAGATTCGGTGGGCCTCTGTTGACTTTTTAATCTCGGTGGCTCAATCTTTCTCTCCCTTTTCTGTTTCTGTTAACCTACCTACCTTGGAACGAGCAGCTCCGTGCCCACATGAACGACAAGATCTTGTCTGTTTTGAGGTGAGAACGGGCCTCATGGGTTTACTAGTACTAGGCATCCATGAAAAATTTCCTAGCTCTGAGAATATTTAGGAATACCACGATCCTGAAGTCCATCCCATTCACAAAGGTACCAAGTCACTCTCAAATACTCTAAAACGCCACCTAGAAAGCGACACCAACCTTGGAAGATGGCCATGATGCATCTGTTCAAATATGGTATCCACGCTGTTCAGTCGCTTATTGCCCTGGTCATAATTGGTTGCTCGGCAGCGAAGCTTTCAGAGCATACTTCAAGCTCATACGCCTTGGCTGTCTTTACAGTGAGTGATATCACACACTACAGCCACGTCTATTACCCTAGATTCGTTATATCGGATGTCTGATAAATGCAAGGGAATTGCGACTATCCTGGCGGCGATATACATCGTCACAACTTCCATAGTCGCCAGGTATGCCTACAAGGCTTGGATTGTAATCGCATCAAACGCTATAACGGCTATATTCTGGATTGCAACGGTCGGAACCCTAGCTGCGCATCATTCTGGAGGCTGTGGAGGGTACAAGCATGACTATTGTTACAGGAAGCGGTACATAAAGGGAGCAGATTCTCTCTGGGCTGCTACCCTTGCACTTAGTATCATCGATGCGTAAGTTCTCTATAGTCTCTAAATCTTTACTGCATCGTTTACTAACAAGAAAATAAGAGTCTTATCAATCCTATTGCTTGGACTCTCATGCTTTACTGGAAAGTCCTCTGTACTGCCTTGAAGAATCGCGCCCGTGAGGTGCAAAAGTTTGAAGTTGAGCACTTCAAACCGTTGTTGCGAATCTATTACACCCAGTGCGAATGGATTGCAGTTATAGATTGTGCAGTGGATATTGATAGATTAGGTAGCTATGTATATCACAAATAGACTTGAATGCACCATTTAAGGTCTCTTACCATGTTGGAAGACAAGTAATGAATACATCGATGTTTACTGGAAAGCATGCTGCTAGACCTATGCAAAATGTGGCCCATGACCCGTAGTGCTAAAACCCATGGGGAAGGAAACCTATAGGTGGGTCTAATCCAAAGGGGTGATTGATTTGTATCTGGAAATCGATTAAAGGACTTAGATAGGGCCCGCCCGCTGAGTTTCTTTCATACATTAAGGGAGCTCATAAGCTTTATACGATGAATTCCTTTGTCTAAGTGGAATTCTCCTTTTCTTGACGGTATTCCACCCAATAATCTGTGATATTCTCCTAGTGGCCAGGAGGTCTATAAAAATGATCATGGCCACTTTAACAACTCGCCTTGGCCACACCGCCATCCATCTGGACCTGTCAAGATTATCACCTGACTATCTCATAACACAGACAACCAAAGTCTAAATTTACTCCCGAATCCCTCCATAATGGATGATTGCGTTGTATTGTTCGGCCCATTGTTTCTGTCTGGCACAGAAGGGCCCGTCATCGGCTGCACGTTGAGAGCGCTAGGCCCAGACGTTGACCAGCTGGGCTGGGACGACCTGGAACTGAAGCTGGTCCAGGGCATGCATGCGTACCGGACCACTCTTCCCCAGGCGTCTCCTTTCTACGGGGTGATCTACCGAAATTGCCTGGTGCGATTTTACCGGGAGGTGCTGGGTGAACCGGGAGCGATAATTTCCGAGTACCATCCGACTCTGCTGTGGGGACCCAGGGCGATGCATGTCGATATCGATCGTGAACTCATTGAGCTGTGGTTTAAGGAGGCGCGGGGAGTCGCGGTGCGTGAGCAGTGGTAGGTGACTGTATACCCCGAATACATATCTACTCTTTCTCGATCGAGCGCGAAATTCGCCGCTTGTTACTGCTACTATCTTTGGGATGATATCATAGATAAAAACTCGATATCCAACCCCTTATTTTCAGTAGTAACGAGCGAGGTATGTGATAACTCTGGGCTAGCATATGTAATGCTGATATCTCATGCCGTGCCTGTACACAGTATCAATCAAATAAACGTATAGCCCCTCTAGCCTCATCAATGTCAAAGTCCTTCAACTACGCAAACCTCGTCCATCAACCTCAATAATTCTGTATCTGCTTTTATAGTGTTTCTCAGGCATCTATGTGGCGCCGCCAACCCTAGGCCTACCGGCTCATGAGCGCCCGGCGGACATCCTAATCCCCGAGCCTCAATCTCACAGCGAAACTGCTCGGACTTTCTACCCGCCGACTAGCACCTGGAGTGCCTCCTTTCCTGAACACTACTTCCCCTCTTTCCCACTCAGAGATGCGACCGGCCATGGGGCTAGTAAATGCTTGGATCATGGTAGACCATATCTTGCTGGTCGTCATACTTGTATACCTGGTACCCGTGGCCAAGTCCCAAATTAGGGTACGCTGGGAGACGGTTATGCTTCCTATATATTCTGGACTGGCCAGGCACGCAACTAAGATTGTGAAGTCTGTCTACATAGTCCTCGAAAGAAATGATAGTGTCGGACGCGCGGCGGATAGAAACCATTTACCAAAGATAAGACCGCCCGAGCCAGAGAAGCGAATATGTATTGATTTAAAATAGAATTACCATCGGAAAGCTAGCTAATAGATACGTATTATTTCCCAACTCTCAAGTAAAGCAATCGAAGACAAACAAACCCCCTGAAGCCTATTGACCCCCTGCAGCATCCACACTCTTCTCTGCATTCTCCCCCTTCTTCTCCGCATCAGGCTGAGGTTGCCCCTGCTTGATACTCCTCCACTCCAGCGTTGCGGCACCCAGCAGCGTCAAACACGAAATGATCAACCCAGCCCAGAACACCCTCCTTAGCGCCTCATTATACGAATGTAGCACCGTACCACGCAGATCCGCCGGCATCGCATCCAACAGCTCCGTCACACCTCCGGAGGTAACCAGCCCGCGATCAAACCCCGGCAGCCCGGACAGCCTCTTCACCAGCTGATTAGCCAGGATATTCTCTCCGACCGACACGAACACCGCCGCCCCAATGAGCTGGCCGAACAGCATCAGTGCCAACCCAGACGGCACGTCAGGCTTAGGCAGGACGGTCTGCGCCGCGAGATTGGGAACCTGAAAGCACAGCCCCAGACCTAATCCGTAGACGATCTGGTAGCCGATCCACTTGCCCGCGCCGGTGTCCACCTGGAAGGTGGTGAGGAGACCAGCGCCGACAGACATAATACAGGATCCGATGATGGCTAGGGGGGTGTAGTATCCGACCTTGGAGTTGGTGATGCCCCCACCGATCGAGCCGACGACCATCGCCAGCATCATGGGTAGAAGGCGGATGCCGGATTCCACGGCGGAGTTGCCTTTGATCGATTGGAACCAGATGGGGAGGAAGTATACTGCAATTCGTGTCAGTGACGTGTCATGGTTTGCGGTCGGACGGGGTGTAAGCTACCGAAGATGTAATTGCCGGAGCCCACGCAGAGGGTCTGCCAAAATCCGGAGATGATGCTGCGCTGCGAGAAGATTCGCACGGGGAGCGTCGCGGTCTTGGGAAGGAAGATCTGCGCGGCGATGAACGAAAGGAGCAGAACGCCTGCGAGGACCAGGCAAGCCACGACGCGGCCGTTGCTCCACTGCTGAACATCAGTTGTGATTCCAGGTAGTGGTCTCGACGACATACAGAATACGTCTGGCCACCCCACTGGAGTGCCAGTATGAGACAGACTACGCCAGAGACCAGGAGTGTAGTGCCGAGGAAGTCCAGCTGTCTCAGCTTCTCGGTCCACGAGACTCTGGTAGTATCTTGCTTTGGAACCTTGAGGCAAAGGGCAATGAAAACCATAGCGGCGCCGCCGATTGGCAGATTGACATAGAAGCACCATCGCCATGTCACGTTCGATGTAAAGGCGCCGCCGATCAAGGGTCCGACGATTGAGGCGATGCCGAACAGGGCACCGAACAGCCCCTGGATTTGGGGACGCTTTTGTAGAGGTACGGAATGGATGATGCACATGATCTAGGGTACGGTTATCAAAAGTAATCCGCCGATAAGGGAGATCTTTTCGACTCACAGTTCCAGCAAGGATACCGGCAGCCCCAACGCCACAGATGGCTCTTCCAATGATGAAGGCCACGGAGTTGGGGGCAGCACCGCAGATGGCAGAAGCAACCTCAAACAGTAGAATGCTGGCGAGGAAGACTGTTCTGACAGAGAAGAGCCTGTACAGCTTGCCAAACAAGAGTTGAAATGCGCAGCATGTCAACAAGTAGGCGCTTCCGTACCAGCCGACGTCGTCGAAGGAGTTGAATTCGTCGGTGATTTTGGGAATGGCCTATGAGTTGCGTACACATCAGCGTCAAGTCAGGACAGAACATAAGAAAGGATGCTCGTACAGTCGAGATAATTGTTCTGTCCAGTGCGACCAGAAACATAGCGACAAAGGCCGAGACGATCAGACAGACAACCCTAAGTCTCGATTGACCCTCGGGTGGGCCCGGAGGCCCAGAGGGGCCCCCAGCATTGGCTGCCCCTTCGTTTCTGGCTGCTGCCTTGTCCTGATTGACCAACTCCGGATTATTGGTACCAGCTGACTTGATGCTCGCAGAAGTAGAAGTGCGCGGGGGATCCATGATAACGTGGAGTTCGGCGCTCCGCAAGGCAGGGCGCAATCAATCGGATGACAACGCACGAGTGGTGAGTCTGTTCCGCAGGCAGATCACTTGTCGAAGGAATTAAAGGTTTTTAAAGGGTCGCAAGGGGCTAAGAGGGCGTTCCAGGATTTTGACATCAAACAATTCGTAGTGAGCATGACCAGCGGTCCGGGGGTTGCAGAACCCAGTGGTCGGGGGTTAGAAAGTGCGAGGCTTACCAAGTGGCGTCAAGTTCGGCCCTCATAAACCCCGGCTTTCCCCTTCATCCCTTTTTATTCCAATCAACAAACCACAAACCTGGCATTCGGACTCCGGGACTTTCTGCAGCATGTGCGTCTAAAAGCTTGGTAGTTTGAAGCCAAGCGACGCCATTCTCTACAATTCCACAGATTGCGCCCGTCCGAGCGTGAGTGCTGATGGTCAGCGACGCAAGGCCAAATGTGATCGCGCCCTAGATTCTGCGCTATAATCACCGGTCATCCTTCACCGCGTTGCTAATATCTGGTCAAGTGCCATGAAGCACGCAAATTAGCAGTGACTGATGTGCGGGTCTAATCAGGCCTGGCGCACACCCTTTGTCTCTCTCATAGCTTTGGTACTTGATCTGCATCGATCTGCACGTCGGTGATAGAAAAGGGCTTGATATATAAAGTGGATATCGTTGGAATTGACATATCAGCTTCTTCCGACCAGGATGAACGGTAGTGCTCTTCATGCACAAAGCAGGCCAGGATGCTCTTGAGCAGCCTTATTCAATTCTTGACTAATAGCTATGCGCATCTTCCACCATGTAGTATGTTTCAAGCTCGACAAGTCTAAAAGATCAAAGGGTTACTCCGGCAGTAAAAGGCGCAATGCGACCATCTCGATCCGCCCAGATAACCGGAACCCTCAATCCACCAACCCCAGGACCCAAAACACCTCATCCCGAATCACTTCCGGTGCAACAAACTGCAAATTATGCGTCCTCGCCTTCCCTGTCGAATACACAAACCGACTCCGACTCGACAGCGACAGATGAGCCCGTTGTCCTCGCTCATCCATCTCCTCCATGACCGCCAGCCGCTCCGCCAGCCGCCGTCTCGCCTCCTCCGAGCCATGCCCATGCTCCACCCCATAAGCATAAACCTTCCCAAAATCCACCGACTCATTCGCAAAAATCACACTCAACCTTCTATCCCCAAGCGCCTGCATCCCCTCGGGAATCGCCTCATTCAACTCCTTGGTACTCGCCGCAATCAGCGCCAACTCCGCCTCCGCCGTCGCCCGATTCCTCACCTCATCCTCCTTAATCGCGCGGTACTCCTCCGGCGCCACCGCCACATTCTCATCCAACCCGACAATAGCATAGTAATCTGACTGCCCCATCAAACTCGGCCAATCCGCAGGCAAGGGGGTCGGCGCCCGCGGCGAATCGACGATCACCATCCCGACGACGACGTCGGGGCCGCGTTGGCGCAGGAACTCGCGGACCAGGACCCCGCCGTAGGAGTGGCCGATCAACACATACGGTGGCGGGATCTGCGCCGCGTCGAGAAGCTGGGTCAGCTCGCGGACGCGGTTGTGCGCTGTCGGCGGCAGCGGGGAGGGCTGTCCGCTACTGCGCCCGTAGCCGGCCCGGTCGTAGGTGTAGACGCGCGCCCGGGCGGCGATCAGGCGCTGCACCGCGACCCATTCCACGTGCGAGCTGCCGAGGCCCGCTTCAATGATCACGGCCGGGGGGAGGCTACCATTGTGCTTCTGGCGTTCGGGGCCCGCGGCCGAGAGGAAGAGGGAGGGGCCGGGTTCGGGTAGTGGGACGAGGGCGGAGTGCGTGCCCTTATTCCAGGGGGTGACCATGGTAGCTGAGAGTGTTGAGTGGGAGGACTGGGAGGGACAGTTTACAGTGTATAGTTGAGGGTATGAGCGTGAGAAGCTTGAGAAGAGAGAGGAGGGGGATGTGAGAACTACTGGAATCAAGTCTAGTTGCTCGTGCTTATCACACCAGCGGGCCATGGCAATGCTTATTCGTGCAATTGACTGTAGCCTGGTTCCTGGCATGTTAGCTAAACAGGAACTAGACGGTTAGTGAAGTATAACAGTATTAGACTACAAGTACTGCGCTAGTCAGCCAGCTCACGGGCTGTATACTGTTGGTATCAGAAGGTGTAATGGATATAAAATATAGACCCAGGTGTAGTAAGATGCAACACACCGCTCACTCTTCGCAGTAGCACAATCTATTTTCATACATTCTACTGCAGGACTTTACCAAAGCTAAGGGTCTATTGAGCGTGCAAACGATAGCAACTAGTCCATACCAACAGTTTATCGTGATTTTAATCTCCAGTAATTAAACAATAGGTATATCGCCTTCGTGGTATCCGTCCTAGGCACAGTCTATAGTTATATTCACCCCGCTGATGTTATTGCCCCCGGACCCCCCCCCCC